>NC_088361.1:9295232-9335232 GCF_034508935.2 Berghia stephanieae | reverse complement strand
TCTTCACTCACATTCTCTCACAGTACGCAGGTGTACAATAAGTACATGGCCGTAAACAGGTTGTCTCTGTCGAAAAAAAATGTAATATCACCTAACGAGCGTTATGTCTCGTCCTGCATGTTACTTGTTGCTGTTGGTCAGGGACCTTTTGTAAAGCGCTTTAAGCACGTTTAGTGGATATTTCACTATATAAAAGCTCAAGTGTTTATTCTCCATCATAACAAATAGAAATCATCCACAATTTCATAGGCATAGCTATGCATTCAAATCCAGTTGCTAGTTCACCCCGATATAAAATCACGACTACACGATTGGTTACAAACAGACTGGACAAAACACAAAAAGTACAAGACATTTAAAAATAAAATAATGATGAATATCGATTGGAATAGCCTGAAGTTTACATATATGCAGGGCTGACATCCGAAGCCACTAATGGGTCTAGTTTAACATCGTTGTAATAGACAATATTTTGGGTCATTTTTAATTTTTTGTTTAGATTTCCATAACAACAATGGGCCCATAAAGAATTGGGTTATCAGACCTGAAAATAAGTGCACGTCGGAATAACCTAATGGGAAAGAAAGTGAACGTCAGATTTAGTCATCACGACCAAACCGACATTATACCGTTTTGAGACGATATGTCCCATTCAGAGTGGACAAGATACAAAAGTACAAGAATTTAAACAACAAAACAATAAAAAAAAATTTGAGCTTTTGTGTTAGAGCAATATCCACTAAACGTACTCAAAGCGCTATTTACAATGATGAAGAAGGATTGGAATAACCCAATTGGATAGGATTTAAGCGTCAAATTTAGTCATCACCATCAAACAGACCCAGTACCGCTACGAGACGATAGGTGGACAAAATACAAAAGTACAAGATTTAAAAAAAAAAACAAAGAAGAAACCATGATGTTTAATTTATTGGAATAACCCAGTTGGAGAGGAGGTAAGCGTCACATTTAGTCATCACCTTCAAACAGACAGAGTACGGCTTCGAGACGATGGATGGACAAACATACAAAAGTACAATTATTTTTTAAAATTCTTAAATGATAATTACCGATGGGAATAACCCAATTGGAAGGAAGAAGCCGTTAGATTGAATCATCACGATCAAACCCACATAATACCGTTTTGAGGCGATATGTCACATATTATCCGAACTTTATCACATCTTCAAGGGTGCAGCAAATTACAAGAAAATAAAATACCAACGATAATTAACGATAAGTCCATTAGGAAAGAGCAACAAGCGTCAAATAAGCCTCAAGTTCAACTCGAAAATAATACCGTTTTCAGACGATAGGCACCAAATTCGAACCGTGCCTGCCAGTAAACGTGCTCAAAGCGCTTTACAAAGAGTCCCTGACCAACAGCAACACGTAACATGTAGAACGCGAGATGACGCCTGTTATGCGATATTACAATTTTTTTTCGACAGAGACAACGCTGTTGACGGCCAGGTACTCATTTTACGCCTATTTATTAGACCATAACAGAAAATGCAGTGAGTAGAAAAGTGCCCAAAAACAAAAGAGAATAAAAATTTCTCGGCGATGGGGGCTCGAGCCCACGACCTTACTGATACGACAACTCCTCCTGGCCGTGGGAGGGACGCTATGCAGTGGACATCATCCACCACTCCCACAGCCAGGTGGAGTTGTATCAATACGGTGGAATGAAAGTAGTAGATGGCGTCGACTGCACAGCTTCCCAGGAGATATATCATTAAGGTCGTGGGTTCGAGCCCCCATCGCCGCGAAATATTTATTCTCTATTGTCATCTGGTACTTTTCTACTCACTTCATTTTCTGTTATTATCAACATAAGTGCCTGCTCGACTCACTTTTCTGACATTTATTAGATACAGTGGTTAAGGTACTAAAACAGTAAAAGAAAATATATGACCATTGATGAATATGAATGTAGGATTGACAGAGTCAGAAAGAAAATAACCGTCATATAAGAATCTGGTTCACCCGACATAGTACCGTTTTTGGACGACAGGATACAAATCCAAACCTCGTTTGCAAAGGTCCAGCAAAGAACAACAAACTAGAAAATCCACCGATAAATAACGATTGGATTAGTCCGTTCGGAAAGGAAATAGGCCTCTGGTTCAACAGGACACATGGGGTCGCTGTAGCTCAATTGGTAGAGCACTCACTTCACGCGCAAAGGAACTGAGATCGATCCCGGGTGCAGTCGAGATTTCTATTTTCCTTTCTAACCGCCCATTCCATCCAATTGTGATTAGGTGGCTGGGTCTTTTAGATATGTTGGAAAGTATTTTGCAATAGACTAGCGTCCTATCAAATGGGTTGCAAGCAATCGCCATTGCCTATTTCACGTCCAGCTCCAGGGGGCCTAATGGCTCTTAAGGATTACTCGACTGAACAGAATACCGTTCTGAGACCATAGGGTAGAAATTCGAACCTCGTCTGCAAGTAGTCCAGCATTTATCGAATAGAGAGGACAAAATAATTAACTACAAAAAAAAAGTACAAGAAAATAACTGAGACTAAGGATGAATAGCGATTGAATTATCCCAGTTGGAAAGGAAGTAACCGTCAACCGTTGGAGGTTATTATGCAGTGCCTTGAGGAACAACAAATCCTGTGAAGGACTTGGAGATGACGAGTTACAGTTGATGCGTCCAGTATAGACTGGAGGCGAGTGGTTCGTCTAGAATAATGTAGGGCAGAAAAACCACTTGACCTGCAACACGTCTACTTAGATTTACATCGTAGTTATAATATGAATCGTCGTTGCTATTAATTTGGCGGTTTTTTCTGGCCAACGTGCACTTATTTGCAGGTGTGATTATCCAATTTATTGTGGAATCACTGTTTTTAATGGAAATTTCTAAAAAAAAAAAAATATGGACGTACAATATTGTCCATTACAACAATGTTAAACTTGGCCCATTATTGTGTTTGGATGTCCGACCTGCATATATGTATACGTCGTTTTCAGCGCTATGTTGCTTCTATCCAAGGAAGAAAAAAAAACCACAAAAAATCATTCTTCGTTTTCCCCCAGTCAAGAAGCCTGATTTTATCGTAGATATGACGAGCTACAGTTGATGCGTTCAGTCTAGACTGGAGGCGAGTGGTTCGTCTAGAATAATGAAGGGCAGAAAAACCACTTGACCTGCAACACGTCTACTTAGATTTACATCGTACTTATAATATGAATCGTCGTTGCTATTAATTTGTTGTTTTTTCTGGCCAACGTGCACTTATTTGCAGGTGTGATTACCCAATTTATTGTGGAATCACTGTTTTTAATGGAAATTTCTATATATATAAAAAAGGAAGCAAACTATTGTCCATTACAATAATGTTAAACTAGGTCCACGATTATGTTCGGATGTCAGACCTGCATATATGCACAAGTCGTTTACAGCGCTGTGTTACTTCTATCCAAGGAAAACAAATATCGCAAAACAATAGAGTTAGACTGATTTTTTTAATATAGTGTGTAGGTACTTATTGCTTTGAGTTGGAGTTTTTGTGCGCTGTTTGTATGAGATATAAATCTAGATCTAGGTAAAAATTCTGAATATTACCGTTGAGGAGAGGTTTAAGGTTACACATACGTAGTTTTGTGTGTTGGTATGATTGATCTGGCGAGCAGAATTGGTGAGTATTATTTTATTTAAACGCAAACCATCAATAGTATTTTTTTAGTATAAGCCACTGTTCAGTAACACTTTGAGGCCGTTGTTTACCCTAAAGTTTTTAAACAAAGACCAATTAGCGTACTGTCTTGTCAGAAGGTCTTGAATCTCTGAAAATTGATAAAGTTCTTACAAAATCAATGCGTTTAAAACCCTCTCCTTATTTGTAATGACAAAATTTCAAGAATTAAAAAATAAATTATAGCTTTTCAAACTTCACACTGTGTTGTTGAGATTATTTATGTTATGTATAAACTGTACTTGTTGCTTTTCTGTTCCAGTAAGAAATACTTTTTTTTTGTGTTGGATGGGTGTGACGTTCAGGGGAAAACTCTGAAAATGACTGGTATGGAGAGAGTTTATGAGCACTAAATCTTTTTTTTTCTTTGATTTGTTTATACATTTTAGTTTTTCCCACCTTTTCATTTGCTACATATCATGAGCATGTAACTTTATTAGGCCGTATGTGAAATTTTACTATTAAGATTTCTATCGCCAACCAGAATACGAGATACGCGACATGATTCTGCCAAATATCACGCACTTTTATTTTCTGAATATTTTAATATCCGTTCATCAAATAAAAGCGCCATTGAAAATGGATGTTCCGAAAATACGTTCCAAACATAGAAAAAAAAAATATCAATAACACAATATCATAATTAACTCCAGAAATTATTCTCATCAATGGAAAGAAAAATCCAATAATCACAAGATTAAATGAAGAATTCACTCCTTAGCATAAAGAAATGGATTCACGTACAAAAGAAATAAAATAGAAAAGGCTTTTCGGTTTGTCGTTATTATGTAATTTATTACCTAATTCTGAATTATTATAACGGAAATCGAATTTTGGGGAACCAGGGCAGAAATAGAAACGGGGACACACATTTTCTCTATTTGAGTGTGTTCCGTTAGCCATGTGGTTGTCTCCCTTTATTTTGGGGTTCCGAGCCATTCCTTTGTGAGCCTTTGGATATCCTAAAGCAGCAGCATGGGCAGCAGATGGGTAGAATTACCTCCCCTAGCTCAGTTGGTGGATCACTCACCTCATACGCAAAGGGACTAGGATTAATCCCGGATAAATTCAAGATGCGGGTTCCGATAGCTCAGTTGGTAGAGCAGTCACTTCACACGCAAAGTGACCAGGGTTGATACCGGTTATAATCAATATTTATTTTTGTCTGTGCCCTATGTCCACCCACTTGTGATTGAATGCGGCTATGTGGCCAAGTGGTATGACACTCGCTTTCGGATCGGAAGGTCCTGGGTTCGAGTCTCGCTCGGCGCATAGTTGAGTCCTTGGAAAATGCTCTTTACTCACATTCTCTCACCTTACTCAGGTATGAAATGAGTACCTGGCTTTTAACAGGGTTGTCTCTGTCCGAAAAAAATGTAATATCGCCTAACAAGTGTCATGTCCCGTCCTACATGTTACACTTAGTGGATATTACACTATATAAAAGCTCATTTTTTTTAATGAGTAGCTGGGTCTGCTAAATCTGATGGAAAGTATTTTGCGATAAGCGTCCTATCTAGGATGTAGAGAAAAGGAGATAATTCAGTCTCTATGGGGCTTAGGGCTGTCATAGACAGATGGAATGGGATCTGTCCTGGCATTATTTTCTTTGTCCTTCTTTTCTTTAGCGATTGCAAATTACTGTAGTCATATTTCAATATCGTTGAAATAATCCAGAGTACTTTTGTGTGCAAACAATCGATTGACAAATTATAGATATAACTAGGAAATAACAAAATATAAACAACAATGTATGAATATCATTAAATTAGAATTGATAAAGATAAAATCACTATCCCTTCATTCTGTTCATCGACTTCTTCAATTGTGGTTTTTGGGTTGTTTTTTTTTTTTTTTTTTTTTTTTTTTTTTTTTGAGAGAAAGATAAAGTGAGTAAATGTGACTCACTTATAAGGAAAGGATAAAATTGACGTTTCGGGTTTCTATTTCACATTGTTATTTATTTCTTCGAGCTTCGAGCAGCAACATTTACATTACAAATTTATAAGGAACAACACAAAGCGAACACCGTTTCGGCGTGTTTGTTTTGTATTGTTCCCTTAATATATGAGTCACATTTAGATACTCACTTTATCTTTCTCTCCATTTTATTGGTTCATTTAGGAGCCTCTTGTTTTTGTGGGGTTGTGTTTGGAACCAAAAATACAAATTGATAAATAAAACAGTTTGGCAACTCTATAAACTCGTCAAATATAAGGCAAAATTTACCTTCGGTAAGGAAACGAGAAGAAGAAAACTGCTGTATTCTCACATGGCACAACCTTTGTACCTAGATAATGTCTAACTAAATTTGTTCTATTCTTTCTTTTCTGACACTGCCTTGAATGTATTGTCACAACATTTATACCTAAATAATATCCAACTTAATTTACTCTATTCTTTTTGTTTCTGACACTGCACTATACAAACTGCTATAGATCGATTGAAACTGGATACGAGAACAGTAAGAATGCTTGACTGATATTGGTTGGAGGAAAGGCTTGTACATCTGGGATGGATCTCACCAAGAAACTGTACCTCTCTCTCTCTCTCTCTCTCTCTCTCTCTCTCTCTCTCTCTCTCTCTCTCTCTCTCTCTCTCTCTCTCTCTCTCTCTCTCTCTCGTTCTTTCTTTCGTTCATTCTTACTCACTCTCTGTCTTTCTCTTTCTTTCTGTCTTTCTAACGTTCTTTCTGTTTTATTTATTTCTACCTCTCCTCTCTCTCTCTCTCTCTCTCTCTCTCTCTCTATATATATATATATATATATATATATATATATATCTTTCTCTCTCTCTTTCTTTTTCTATCTGTCTTTCTAACGTTATGTCTCTATTTCTTTCCTTCTAACTCTCTCTCTCTCTATCTATCTATCTCTCGCTCTCTATCTCTCTCTCTCTCTCTCTCTCTCTCTCTATATATATATATATATATATATATATATATATATATATATATATATCTTGTTTCAATATATATTTCATTATATCTATGTAGCTCTCCATGTATCTATGTATCTATCTATGTATCTATGTATCTATCTATCTATTTTGTGAATCTTCAGGGTGCTGTTATAGCAGGTCCTCTTTGCTGCATCATCAGGGCGGAATAACAAAATCAACCGGAAGCACAACAACAACAAGTATTCACAAGTGCGTAAGAGACAATTTTGTCATTTCGATATGAAGATGCAGTGGAGTGGACCTCTGAAACAGCGCTGTAGGCTAGGAATGAGAAGTGATAGTAAAAAATAGATTAATCTATCTGTCTTACTATAATATATATATATATATATATATATATATATATATATATATATATATATTATTATTATTATTATTATTATTATTATTATTATTATATTAGTTGCTCTTAAGCAGTTTTGTTTTCCTAAGGCCCTAGACAGTTCTAGAGTTGAGACAATTATACACGGATTTCAACTCGTGTTTGATGTTTAATCGGCCATGCTATGATCAAGGGTACAAGTGCAAATGACGACGCAGGAAATTGAATGGCCGATTCCTGGAAAATCCAACAAACAATGCCGCACTGCTATGGTTGTTCAATAATTTTCTTTTTAAAGTCAATTAGCACATCCCTATTATATAAGCTTTTTGAATCTTTCATTGTCACAACATTATATAGATTCAACTAGAATTGTTAGCCACATTATTAGTTATGTCTACATGGGGAAAAAATCGAAGTGAAAGTGATGAAAAATTGTCCACTTTCGTGTCATACGTATTGCATTGTATCCAATACTTAGATATCACTGAGAATATGATGTTTATTTTGATGACATTTTTACTGGTAAGGTTTGAGATAGAAATAGAGATTGACAAACGAAGAAGAAGAAGAAGAAGAAGAAGAAGAAGAAGAAGAAGAAGAAGAAGAAGAAGAAGAAGAAGAAGAAGAGAAGAAGAAGAAAGAAGAAGAAGAAGAAGAAGAGAAGAAGAAGAAGAAGAAGAAGAAGAAGAAGAAGAAGAAGAAGAGAAGAAGAGAAGAAGAAGAAGAAGAAGAAGAAGAGAGAAGAAGAAGAAGAAGAGAAGAAAGAAGAAGAAGAAAGAAGAAGAAGAAGAAGAAAGAAGAAGAAGAAGAAGAAGAAGAAGAGAAGAAGAAGAAGAAGAAGAGAAGATTATATTTTTCCTTACCCTCCCCCGGCCACCCAGCAGTGATTGGGTGTTAGATCTAGCAGAAGGTATTTTACGATAGACTAGGATCCTCTCCAGTACATAGAAAGTAATTTCTATTGTCCGTTTTATTCTAGAGAAACTGAAATAAACTACGACCCTATGAGTCTGATAGTTCTGAGTGACTACATTTATTTTTAAAATAATAAATAAATAGGTCTGATAAGAGGAGAGGGAAAAATCCAGCGGTATCTTGACACCAAATTGTAATCAAATTATTGAGAGTGTGAAGAGACAGATAAATATCAATACCATTTCCCTCCTCATAAATCACACACAAAACATTAAAAACATTGGATATAATACGTTGTGGTGTTATTGTTGCTACCTCTTGTTTTGAGGAAACAAGACGGAAAAAGGTGTTTTTTCACTGGTCTTGGAATTCGTGGCGGCAGCGTGGCTCAGCGGTACGGTCTTTGCTTCGTACCCGAAAGGTACCGAGTTCGATCACCCGGAGCCGCGCTGTGTGGCCTTTAACAAGTCACCTCGCCCTAGTTCAATCTGAGGCGCTACACTGCGGCTGACGCATGGGTTATTCCGGTCTTCCCTTGGAATAGGTCCCGGAGACACATATCCACTATGGGATACATAAAGGTAATTTTATTTTATCTTATTTTAAGATTTATTTACCTGTTAACTGCAATCTGGAGAATCACGTAGTTAAAAGGTCGGCAAAATAACTCGTCCATCAAATATCGGTTGATTTAAACGACCCTCATCTTGGCAAAAAAAAAAACTCTCAAATCTGAGACTTCACCTAATACATCAAATTTTAATAATGTTTGTATAATGTAAGGCCTAACGTAATCTTTACTTGCATCTTTGATGTGATGTTATTTAGAAATAGGATTATTGAATTCGGGACATATAAATCTCCTTTGTAAAGAAAAAGAAATTGCACATATTAAAGAAAATACCAAGTGCCTGTGTATAAAATTCTAGATCTAAAAAGTGTGTATAAAAAGACAAAGCAAAGTAAAATATAAAAAAATAACCATCCCAGCTGTTTTATTAAGATGCTGATTTATTGGGATGGTTTGTTTTTTTTCTTGTATCTTTTATCTCTGCTTTGTCTGGCACTATTTCGTACACACTTTTTCAGCTCTTTATCGTTCACCTGTTCCTGCTCTCTAAAGGTGTCACGTTGATATGTATAAAGCGCTTTGAGCACGTTTAGTGGGTATTGCTCTAAATAAAAGCTCAATTTTTTAAAATATGATACATATTGGTTGTCATATACTTAACCCTTGATGTGCCAGATCTAATTTTACAGCAAATCTCACCATTTTCACTGAAAAAAATTAGGGCAGTAGCAACGGCGTGAGTTCAAAGTTCATTCACGCCCAAGTCACACATTGTGACTGTTCTCATTATGAAGCAAGCAGGCCTTCAGTCTGCACTGCGCCGATAATAGTTGGGTCCTTAGAAAAAAGGCTCTTTAACTACATTCTCCCCTCGTACTCAGGTGTAAAATAAATATCTGACATCGTTGTCTCTGTCTGAAAAAAATCACATCTTCTAACGGACGTCATGTTTCGCCCTATATGTTAAGTGTTGGTTAGGGAACCCTTGTTTAGCGCTTTGATCACTTTTACTGGATATTGCTCTATATAAATTCTCAAGTTTTTTTTTTTTTTGTTTGTTTTTTGTTTTTTGTTTTTTATGGGGGGGGGGTGGATTTGATGTTGTCCGTACATTTCTTATTAAAACTCCAATTTACCTGCTATCCATGATGTTTTATCAAATTAAGTAGGTAAATTATTGCGCTTTTGAATAATGTACACTCTTGATGTGGCAAGTCTGATTTTATATCAAATTTCACCGTTTTCCCAGAACAAAGTAGAGAGCTGTAGCAATGAGGCGATGTTGATTTTATTAAGCAGGGCTGCTTGGGACAGCTCTGTTTGTGAAAACGAGCAGGTCTTTTGTCAAATCAGAGATAGTACTGATATACCTAATTTATCCTCATAGAGCCATGGGGTGCAAAAGGCATCCACCATTGCATGCCTGCAGGGCTGCATCAATACCGATGTTATTCCAAGGTCTTTAAGGTCTTTATTCATGGATATTCTCCCGGGTTTTTTAGAGCTGTCTCTTCGTCATTTGCCATCAGCTGTCCAGTTGAATGCAGTTTTTGGCAAAACAAGTCCTGGCAACATGTCCAAACTTCTTCACATGCGTCTCTTTACAATTGTTGCTATGCTCACTGTACCTGTCTTTTCATTTCGAATAATCTTGGTCAAAATATTCCTACAATTCTTCGGTGGCGTTTGATAATATTAAGATAAGGGATCATGAATTGAATGATGTTTAGTCTGGACGTACAAGGGTCAAACCAACCTGCTCTCCCCATCGCCCACCCCGCCCTTACTTCCTGCATGGAAAAATCTAATCACGACTGAGTACATGTTGTTTTCTTACGTGCATTTGCTGCTGATAATATAAATAGTAAAATTCATAGGAATCAGGTTAGATGAAAAGAGTCAAGTTGAAGTTTAAACCTGTACCTACTATCATATTTTAATGAGCATTTATATATAGAGCAATATCCGTTAAACGTGCGCAATTGCTTTTCAATACTTGCTTTTATATGGAGCAATATCCACCAAACGTTCTCAAAGCGCTTTAAAAAGGGTTCCCTGACCAACGGCAACATGTAGTACGTGCCGTGATGCCTGTTAGGCAATATTACATTTTTTCAGACAGAGGCAACTCATTTAACACCTGAGTACGGTGATAAACTGAAATGTGAGTAAAGAGCCTTTTCCAAGGATTCAATTATGCTTCGAACGAGGCTCGAACTCAGGACCTTCCGATCCGAAAGCGAATGCGATACCGCAAGACCACAAAGCCGCACGGCATAGCCCATTTTCAAGGGTTCCCGGGTCAACAGTATCGCTTGACATGTCGGAGAAGGCATGGCGCCTGTTAGGAGATATTACAATTTTTTCCCCAAAAAGTCTTATTTATATTATTGATTATTCATTTTAAAAAATCCCCAACTTGTCTAAAAGCTTCAATCTTAAGACTCCTATGAAGTCTCGAGAGAATCTTTGAGACTTTTTCTTTTGACAAGTTGACATGTTGGTCATTTGAATCGATCGTTATTCCAAAGGATTAAAAGGAAAAAAAGTTTTCCTGCTGAACTGATTTCAAAATCTGAGTTTTGACAAAGTAAAGGTGAATCTACATCAGACATACTCCTATTTGACCCACAGTACCAATCTAGTTTGATTTGAGTATGAACAAAGAGAACAAAAACTGAGTTTAGAGTCAAAATGATCAGAAATGGGATAGTTCAGTTTTTAGGAGTTAAGAAACAGATAATATTGTACGTCAAAAACCAACATTTGTATGGCACAATATACGCTCAAAGCGGCAGGTACTCATTATACACCTTAGTACGATGGGAGAATGTGAGTGAGGATCATTTTCGAAATTAATGAACTACGTGCCTCTCAGAGCGGAACTAGAATCCTGGACCTTTCGGTCCGAAGGCGAGCGTCATCCCACTAGACCACATAGCCGCACTGAAAAACGAGCTTGATAAATGCGTAGGGTTCTAAGAGCTAGAATAAAGATTTTTTCTTAATACTTTGTTCTGTACAAAACAAATCTGAATAAGAGATATTAATATGTTCATTGTATCATAAGAAATGTGAAAAAATGTCCTATTTCAAAAAAAAATAATTATAATAATAAATAAATAAAGACATAAAAAAATATGGCAAAAAATGAGCAATCAAAATGAGAATGATCTTGAAACTCTAATATTTCGAAAGATTTTTTATCTTTAATCAAAGAACTTGGTATTCGGGGAACAGGAGAGCATTATTGACATACGATTGTTAAGCGTTCGTTGAGAAAAAGAGCAAATATATCGTATTTGATGAGGACACGAGTTTACAACTATCCAAAACGGTAACTCAAATAAAAGTTCAAGACAGATCAAAACTCAAAAAGAACATGAAATAGGCCCACAAGTGTTTGAATTGGAAAAATCACTACATCTTTTCCAAATAAATAGTTCCAGAAACGGTTAACAAACGCCAACTCAAGCACTTGCAATCATGCTTAAGATGCCCCTTTAAACATAATAATATGACAGAAAACTGCTATGTGGTCTTGTGGTATGACACTCGCCTTCGGATCGGAAAGTCCTGACTTCGAGACTCAATCGGCGCATAGTTGAGTCCTTGGAAAAGTCTCTTTACCCACATTCTCTCACCGTACTCAGGTGTAAAATAAATACCTGGCTGTTAACAGCGTTGTCTTTGGATGAAAAAATATATAATATCGCCTAACAGGCGACATGTCTCGCTCTACATGTTCCGTGTTGCTGTTGTTCAGCGACCCCTTGTAAATCCCTTTGAGCACGTATAGTAGATATTGCACTAAATAAAAGCTCAAGTTAAAATATGACAGAAAACCAAATCTAAATCCCAGATTTGGAACTAAAATGATTTAATATTGTTCAATGGTCATGAAAAATTACAGCTTGAATATATATGTAAAAACTTGAACATTTGAATCCACTAAACGTGCTCAAAGCACTTTAATAATTGCTCCCTAGCCAACAACAACACTAAACATGTAGGGAGAAACATGGCGCTTGTTAGGCGAAATGACAATTTTTTCCCCGACAGAGATTTACATTTACAGGCAAAGTACTCATTTTATACCTGAGTGCGGTGAGAGAATTTGTGTAAAGAGACTTTTTGATAATATAAATATCTCGACTGCATCCGAGACCGATCTCGGTCAATTTGATTGTGAAGCGAGTGCTCTACCAAGTGAGCTATCGGGACCACATAGAAGCACAGAAAGAAACGGTTTGATCAGTCTTCTTAATGTAGGGTTCTTCTCATAGTTTCGTTATTTCCTTGCAGTCGTATAATATGGCATCGAACAGGTATTATAACGCGATGTATCAGATAAACAGCATTGAATATTATGTTCATGATTTACAAATTTAGACCTCATTTTTACAAAAGTACAATCTTCCGCCACGGTATCAATAGATACCGTCCACCAGGCATTCCATAAAGGGATATAGATAATCGATCAAACAAGATGTCTGATGTCAACAGAAATTTAGAAAAAAAAAAATTAAATTCCCTTTATTCATCCCCAAGGGGAAATTTGTCTTTAGGGTCTATTCCAAGGGAAGACTGGAATAACCCAGTCGTCAGCCGCAGAGCAGCGCCGCAAAGTGAGTTAGGGCGAGGTAACTTGCTCAAGGCCACACAACGCAGCGGCGGTTGATTAAACTCGGTACCTTTCGGATAGGAAGCAAAGAGCGTACCACTGAGCCACGCTGCCCCGTGCTTGAGTTTTATCTTTTACAAGGGTACACGTTTCCGCTTTGAACCCTTCCCTGCATCCCAAAACACAAACAATGAACACGAGAGACAGGACGAGGACGAGGGCGAAGACATTTGAGTTGTTCCATTTTTATTTTGAAAATAATTCGTTACTCTGCAATGACAGCATAATATTTATTAACTTGACATAAAGATTTACACTTCAAATAATATAACTTCCATGGTCAGTGTCAACCCAGCGTAATTCATTATTATTGATATTGCTCGTTTGTCACGTATTCTAATGATGCTATGCTCTTTGTTAAAATACTCACAACATCCATCAGCCCGATATATCTTACCAACACACAAAGCTATGTGTAACCTTAAAGTCTGATTAATATTATTTTGTAAATACTACTCAAGAATGGCTATCTAAAACAATAACAACGAGCTGAGTGACGCCAATTTCGTTCCTTCTATATGTGACTCACCGTCTTTAAATTACGTAGGGTTCAATGTTCACATATTAGCAGGTCTGATACCCGAACGCTATTACGGGCTTGATTTAACATTGTTGCAATGGACAAATTTTGCGTTGGTTTGAGAGTATTTCAATTACAACGATCAGCCCATAATAATTTGGATCATCAGACCTGCAAATAAGTACAAGTCAGTCTGAATGAATCGGATCCCTAAAATGATTTAGATTTGAAATGATAAGAAACACGAACTTTGGAAAAAAAAAGGGGGGGGGGGGTTGCAATGTAAGATATTAAATTCATTCTCCACCATAACAATTAGAAGGTTTATATAACTGGCTATAAATCACATTTTCTGTACCTGGTTCAGCCCAACATAATACCACTTTGAGAAGATTGATCACATATTATGATTTGAAACAGGGAATTTGCTTGTTACATTCTAAGTGCATACACACCTTTGCAGCATTCTTTACAAAGAAAAAGTGGGAAATCTAACAACATATAATATATATATATATATATATATATATATATATATATCATCATCATCATCATCATCATCATCATCATCATCATAAGTGACCTACATTCTCAAAACGGTGTTATGCCAGGATGAATCGTACCCCTTAAATGTACCTAGAATAGATATGCTACAAAACACGAACGTTGAGTTTGTTGCGACGTAAGAAGTTGGATTCGATCTCCACCATAATGAATAGAAACTCTGCCTATCAATCAAACTTTCTGCACCTACCATCCCGACATAATACCACTTCGTGGAAGACCTTTCCACCTAACAAAACTGGCAGACTTCAGTGTGGAGGAAAACTGGAGAGAAATGTGGAACAGGGAAACACCAAGAGGAGGAAACATCATTAAAGATCAAACCAAAAGAGTGCCTGCATTCAATAACGCCAGGAAATACTGGACTTCCTCAAATCGCCTCTTAACTGGACATGGCAGAACTGCATCAAATATGTGCAGAAGGAAACTTCGAAACAGTGATACCTGCTAGAAATTGCAGGCAGCCCCCCAAAGGCCAGCGATCACTTCGTCCTCCACTGCCCAGTCACTAAACTTGAAGGTGGCTACGAAACCGTCCTTAGGGCGGAGGAAGACTTTAGAAGCTGGGTTGACGAAATAAATTTGGAGGTGTAGCCATACGCTACTACTACTATTACTACTACCACTTCGTGATAGTGTGTCACATATTATGATTGAAAACAGGACATTTGCTTGTTTCATACCTAAGTCATTTAAAGAAAAAAACTTTGTGCACTTGTATCAATAATGATTGGAAATATTGGATATGGAGAAACCCTGATGAAAACAGAATAGAAATATCGCGGTAGGTCTCACAGCTAAACTTGGGATACAACTGACACGGCACCCTCCGCCTGGTTGAGGGAGAGAGAGACATGGAGAGAGAGAGAGAGAGAGAGAGAGAGAGAGAGAGAGAGAGATCAGGGATCAGTGATTTTCCACTGAGTCATCCATACACTCATTTTTATCTGCACTTCTACACACCCTATATTTCTCATCATTCTAAGTCATTACTTGGCCGTTAACAGCGTTGTCTCTGTCCGAAAAAATGTAATATCGCCTAACAGGCATCATGTCTCGTCCTACGTGTTAAGTGTTGCTTTTGGCCAAGGACCTCCTGTAAAACGCTTTGAGCACGTTTAGGGGATCTTGCGCTATATAAAAGCTCAATTTTTTATTTTTTTTGCGGTTTTTTGGCTTTAATTCGACTGTTATAAATTGGTCCATCCCGACTTAACACCGTATCGATACGTTGGGACACATATTTATTCGACGGGAATTTGGATGTTATATTTTATTGATGGTATTCTGTTCAGTTCAATGCGTCACAGATAGTTATGGCTGGCATACCAAACACAATTACTTTTGTACCAACACAAAAACATTCTTTGTAACCTTGATTGCTTATCAGTTCATCTCTTTGACGTTATAACAAGATACAAGAAATGCTGATTCTCTGGAAAAACATGTTGTTTTTAATTTTGAAAAGAAAATGTTTCTGTCAAAGAAAAGGACTGGACTAAAATTACTTAATATTAATTACTAAAATTCCATATATTATTATTTATTGTTATTATTATTATTATTATTATTATTATTATTATTATTATTATTATTATTATTATTATTATTATTATTATTATTATTATTATTATTATTATTATTATTATTATCATTATTATCATTATTATTATTATTATTATTATTATTATTATTATTATTATTATTATTATTATTATTATTATTATCATTAATATTATTATCGTTATTATTATTATTATTATTATTATTATTATTATTATTATTATTATTATTATTATTATTATTATTATTATCATCATTATTATTATTATTATTATTATTATTATTATTATTATTATTATTATTATTATTATTATTATGTTTATTATTATTATCATCATTACTATCAGTATTATTATCATCATTATTACTACTATTTTAATTACTTTTTTCCCCTATTACAAAAGCTGTAACCTAACAATAATTGCCTATTTGGACAATAAAGATTATTATTATTATAATTATAAATGAAAGATTTCGATTTTTAAAACCTTATAGTTCATATTCCTAGGGATTTGAACACTATTAAATTTCTTGCGGAAAATTTAAAGAGGTTTCATCCAATCTATAGTGCTGTGTCTGCAATCGAAGTGATAGGGAATGAGATTAGCGGAAGAGTAGCGTCCCTTGATTGGACGTCACCTTACAGAGAGAACGTCAATTTGGTTTTGAAGTGTCTCTCTCACCGGAAGCGAGGACGAGAGACGCATGCGCACAACCAACATGACGTTGTCTCTCTAATAACTTTTCCGCCGGTGACGTCACAGTCTATGGGTGACGTCCAATCAAGGGACGCTACTCTTCCGCTAATCTCATTCCCTATTGTATTTCAATCGCTTTTCTGACTTTTAGTGACGAATCAAGTTTGACACTTTAAAAAATCAATTCGTCTATAACGCTAAACGTGCTCAAGGCGCTTTACAGGGGGTCGATCTCCAGCCAACATCAAAACATAACATGTAGCTAGAACGAGACATGACGCCTGTTAAAACAAATTGAGCTTTTTATATAGCGCAATATCCACTAAACGTGGCCAAAAGCGCTTTACAGGGGGTCCCTAGCTAACAGCAACATTTAACATGTAGGACGACACGTCTGTTAAACGATTTTTACAATTTTGTTTCGGACAGAGATAACACTGTTAACGGCCAGGTACTCGTTTTAGACCCATGTACGGTAAGAGATTGTGAGTCGGAATAAAGAGCCTTTTCCAAGGACGCAACTGCCCGGGACTCGAACCCAGAACCTTCAGATCCGAAGGCGAATGTCATACCACCTTACCATATAGACAACTAACTGACAAACCTATTAAGAACAAAAGCTAGCGGTGCCTAAATGAGCCAATAGAATGGGGAGACAGAAATGAAGTAACTAAATTTTGTGACTAATATAAGAGGGGACAATACAAAACCAGACCCTACTAGGATCAAGTGTATTGTTGAATATGGCACGAAAACGATTAACGGGCGACTTATTGTAAACTGTTAGGTGAACACGATCTGTCAATTAGGAGACATTGGCTCACGGTGCATAGATCTATAACAATATCAGAATTCCTAGCGTGAACATAAGCTTATATTATACTTATTGTCTGTTTAGAAATCCTAAGCGCTTAGAGTCTGGTGTCTCGGAGTTATAGCGCTATATAAGTTTTCAGCATTATTTTCAGCATTATTCAGCATTAATCCTGTGACATTCGTTATATATATATATATATATATATATATATATATATATATATATATATATATATATATATATATATATATATTCATCATTGTCGTCCCTACTACAACTGCTATCATTATTATTATTATTATTATTATTATTAATATTATTATTATTATTATTATTATTATTATTATTATTATTATTATTATTTATTTTATTTTTTTTAACTCCTACTACTACTACTAGAACCATAATTATTATCATTACTAACATTTCTACTAACATCATCGCCATTATCATGATCATTATTATTCTGAGACGTCAATCAATATATTCCATAGACATACACGCACTCAGTTGATGACAACGGCGCTGGGAGCAGAATGTTTATGTATTGTGTGTATGTGATAATAAGTCTTGTTGAAAGAGTCCATTAACCTTTTCGTGAGCAACAAACCCTCGCATGTAAACAACCCAACGACATCAGTAAGACGTTATTGAATTCTCACTCTAGGAATACGTTTTGGAAAAATCACTACATCTTTTCCGAGTAAACAGTTCCAGAAACGGTTAACAAACGCCCACTCAAGCACTTGCAATCACGCTTAAGGTGCCCCTTTAAACATAATAATATGACAGAGAACGGCTATGTGCTCTTGTGGTATGACACTCGCTTTCGGATTGGAAGGTACTGAGTTCGAGCCTCGCTCGGCGCATAGTTGAGTCCTTGGAAAAGGCTCTTTACTCACATTCTCTCATCGTACTCAGGTGTAAATTAAGTACCTGACCATTAACAGCGTTGTCTCTGTCGGAAAAAAAGTGTAATATCGCCTAAGAGGCCTCATGTCTCGTTCTTCATGGTACGTATTGCTGTTAGTCGGGGACCCTTTGTAAAGTGCTTTGAGCACGCTGAGCGGATATTGCGCTATATAAAAACTCAATTATTTTTTTTTTTTCGTGAGCAACAACCTCACGCATGTGTAAACAACACCAACGTCAGCAGTCAGACGTTATTGAATTCTGACTCTAGGAATAACGTTTTTCTTTTTTGGTTGGATTGGATTAAAGTTGTGTCACGCGATGTGTGTGGAACAATTACGTTACTCGTTTGTCTATCAATGTATCATGTGGACACACGTATATATAGTATGCGCTTGGCTAAAGAGCTCACAACATTGCCATCCGGAAGTAAAACGGACCAACACACAAAACTCGGTGTAACCTTGTTCATTATAGTCAAGTTAATACAGTTTAGTGAGAATTACTCATAAACGCGGATGGCAAAAAACAATCACAAAGACCTGAATGACGTCAACTTCATACTATCTATAGATAGAACGAAGTTGACGTCACTCTTGTTCTTTTGTTGTTGTTTTTTTCTTCTTTTTTTTTTTTTGCTATCCATGTTTATGAGAAACTCTCATTAAACTGTATTAGCCAGACTATAACAGTTCATGGTTACATATAGTTTTGTGTGTTATTCCGATATACATCCGAATGGCAATGTTGTGAGCTTCCTAGCCAATCGCATAATATCTATAGAAAGAACGAAATTGACGTCATCTCTTTGTTATTGTTTTTTAAGCCTGTTATTTTTTGTGAGTAGTTTTCACGAAATGGTATCAAGCCGACTACAAACGTTTAAGGTTACATATAGATAGTATGCAGATGACGTCACTCAGGCCTTTGTTATTGTTTTTGCCATCCGCGTTTGTGAGTTGTTCTCACTAAACTGTATTAACCAGACTACAAAAGTTCATGGTTACACAGAGTTTGTGTGTTGGTCCGTTATACTTCCGGATGGCAATGTTGTGAACTCCTTGGCCAAGCGCATTCTATCTATAGTTTTGTGTGTCGGTACGTTATATCCGGCTGAAGGACGTTGTGAGTTTTTTAACTAACCTCATAACATCAATACGATATGTAAACAAAAATAAAAGTATCTGCTTTTTAAGGGTGTCTGTTACGCTTTAATGTATTTTTAAAGGAATATACTTGTACTTGTTACCCTTTGGATAGGACGGGGAACTATAGCCAAAAAAGGGAATAAAATGCTGCTAATAAGTTGTGGACTAAGTAGGATTTTTAAGTTCAAAACGTTTCATGTGAGGTATTTAGCACTTATTAATTCGTACTACATGAAGTCCCAGGTTTGAGAAATATATTTTTTTCTTAAGATAAGTATCATTTAAATCGATTGATATTTGAAGGACAAGTTTTCTGGCTTAATTTTGAAATACATGTTTTTCTAGAGTACGGCAGCTGCTCACTGGTTAACCGAACTATCCAATCACCGGAAAGGCAGGAAATGGGATACTTGTGCGGCTATGTGGTCTAGTGGTATGACACTCACTTTCGGATCGGAAGGTCATGGGTTCGAGCCTCGCGCTCGGCGCATAGTTGAGTCCTTGGAAATGGCTCTTTACTCACATTCTCTCACCGTACTCAGGTGTAAAATGAGTACCTGGCCGTTAACAGCGTTGTCTTTGTCCGAAAAATTGTAATATCGCCTAACAGGCGTCAGTTCCCGTCCTACATGTTAAATTTTGCTGTTCTCCAGGGACCCCTTGTAAAGCGTTTTGAGCACATTTAGTGGATATTGAGCTATATAAAGCTCATTTTTAAAAAAATCTCAATTGTTTCAAGAAGGAGGTGATAGGGGAGGGGAGGGGTGTGTGTGGACTGAATCAAAACACTTCTGTGACGTGTGAGGCTAATTAAAGAACAAAACAAACAAAAATGAGCATTTACATCTCGTAATATCCTCTTAACGTACTCAATTTGTTTTACAGGGGGTCCTAAGACAACAGCAACTCTTAACATGTAAGTGGAGACACTGCTATAACAATGGAGTTTCCTGTGCTGCAATGAGCTATCTTTTCACTAAGTCGACATAAGAAATATTATGTGTATTGAATGTTTAAAGAGTTGGGGGTCAAATGAATGGGGTTTTTTTCCGTACACCTATGTCATATTGTAGCCACGAGCACAAAATTACTGGCAAATCTAGAAATTATAAAACTATTCTTTAAGATTGATAGAGGAGTAACTTGCAGAGCTTTTACAGAAAATATACTAAAGGTAATTTTATTACCCGTTGACTTAAATTATTATTTATATGATATAATCTGCTAGGTCATAATGGTCGGTCTTTGATTTTGGGAAGCGCCAAGTGGCTGCCCTGTTGCCAGATTTATTTACACACACCTCTACATACTTTATTCCCGGACCGATTTTGCTCATAGGTGGCTCAAAAGATTAGTCTTGATAATTTGTTAATTTACACAATAATGTTTTTAAAACTAATCTTTAAAACAGATAAGTGCCTGTTCGTAAAAGCATTTATTTCTCCACAAATATTGCGGGATCTTCTCTGGTATATCAAAATAATTGGTTATGAATACGTAAGTATTCGCTAATCTTCTCTGCCAGACAGTGTCAGTGTTGCCATTGTGTCGCAGACTCTCTATATGCCACTTTGTAAACTCTCACACAATTATTTGAATCAATATTCTCAACTCCTTCGTAAATGGCCAGGGCAGACCCGAAGACGTGATGTAATGGTCAATAGACTGGCCGGGAATATTATGGCAATTTGCGTCAATTTTGACTGTATAGATACCCTATTTAGATCGGGCGCCTCAAGGTATCGATACACGCGATAGGTAGACGAGGAGTCTGGACTGCTTCATTCAGAAAAAAATAAAAAGCATTTTACGAATCCTGGCCAGAAACATTATTTTTCAAATATCGATCGCTTAAAATTGCCCTTATCTAATCCTAAAATAAACTCACAAAAACTCTCGAACATGGGACATCTTTGTAGTTTTTGACGAAATGAGATAATTTTAGTCGATCGATATTTGAAGGACGAATCGAATTTTCTGGCCAAAATGTTAAACTGTGTATTTTTAGGTTTGAAAAAGATTCTTGATGATTGGATTTGACTACAGAAAAAGACAAAGAGGAAACGTGTTTTTTTTCTTTTAGTGTATTAGTCTACCTCAAACTAGAGTATTGCATAGAGCAATATCAACAAAACCTGCTCAAAGGTCTTTACAAGTGGTTCCTAGCCAACAACAACACAATGTAGGGCGAGACATGGCATCTGTTAGGCGATATTATAGGAGGGGGGGGGGGTTGGACACAGACAACGCTGTTATCGGCCAGGTACTATTTTTTTTTTGAATGAGTACGTTGAGAACATGTGAGTAAAGAGCCTTTCGAAGGAATTAACAAAACGCTGCTCAGAGTGGGACTCAAACCCTGGACCTTCCGGCCGAAGGCGAGTGTCACATCACAAGACCACATAGCCTTCAAATAGTTATTAAGTAGGAATAACTAAATGCTGATACGTTCATCTTAAGTATAAAATTTTTTAAATGAACTTCAAATCATCTGAAGAATATGTGCATATTGCTTTTAAGTAACATGAGCAAAGTTACTGTTAGAAGATATGGATTGCAAAATGTATGGAACAAACATGAATATAACAACTTCGAAACTAAAGAATATGCCAAAAAAAACGGAACGTTTCAGACTCAAAACCCTATTTCAGCCAATAACAAAAACAATAAAGTCATGAATACATCACTTTAAATCCACACAGACGGCTGAGAAATATTTGGTATAGATAGTATGCGCTTGGCTAAGAAGCTCATAACATTGCCATCCTGAAGTATAACGGACCAACACACAAAACTGTGTGTATTCATGAATGTTTATAGTCTGGATAATACAATTAAGTGAGAATTACTCATAAACGCGGATGGCAACAAAACAATAACCAAAACCCAAGTGACGTCAATTTCATTCTATCTATACAATCGAAATTTGGCACGGATTTTCGCAGCTTTCTTTCAGTTGAGTGAATTCCTCTCACTAAATTTTCTAAGACAATTAACTTTTTGTGTATTTGTACGATTGACATAGTGGGCAGAAATGGTGTGTATTTTATATAGATAGTATGCGCTTGCCTAAGAAGCTCATAACATTGCCATCCGGAAGTATAACGGACCAATACACAAAACTGTGTGTATCCATGAACGTTTATAGTCGGGTTAATACAGTTCAGTGAGCATTACTCATGAACGCAGATGGCAAAAAACAATAACAAAGACCCGAGTGGCGTCATCTTCGAACTATCTATAAACAGAAACCGTGTTTACCGACTTGACATTGAACATCCACCTACGGAAGAAGCCCCCAAAGTTTCACGTCTCATTACATTTTAGTCTCGGGTATAACTTTTAGGCACCCTATCTAAACAACAAGGATGATTGATCATGGATCGAAATTGACGTCACTCAGCTATTTGTTATTATTTTTAGACAGCCATTTTAATCATTAGTTCTCACTAAATCCTATCAATCAGACTATAAACGTTTTAAGTAACACTAAGTTTTGTGCGTTGATACGTCATACCCGACTGGCAAACGTTGTGAGTATTTTAGATAAACGCTTAGCATCAATAGCTAAGGAATCCGTCTGTCTGAATATGATTAGCGTCAAAAGAAACAAAATCTTCTTGCATACTTTTATTAATTGTATATTGGATGAGACTTCCTGCTTGGAGATGTAGCATACGCTATTGCTTTTGATGGAAATTGATTTTTACTAATCCTTACTTAGACAACAAAGGGATTGTAAATTCTAATTTCCTATAGATAGAACGAAGATGACGTCACTCAAGCCTTTGTTATTGTATTTTGCCATCCGCGTTTGTGAGTGATTCTCACTAAACTGTATTACCCCGACTACAAAAGTTTATGATTACACAGTGTTTTGTGTGTTGGCCCGTTATACTTCCGGATGGCAAGCGTATACTATCTATAGGAAGTAAAGAATATCTATCAAACAAATATACATATTCCACAGGAATCGCCCATCTTTTTTAAATGTGAACAAATTATGAGTAATAACAAGAAATGAAGTGAGTTAGGGGTGAATATTCTTGCCCATGGAAATAAAAGAGAATGCCTGAATTGTGACAGTGACACACAAAATCCTCCCACTTTACTTCTCCCCCCCCCCCTTCTCCTTCCTCGCCAAATTCCCGACCATCATTGCCACATAGTGAGTGTCTTATTCATTTGTCAACCTTGTCAATCTCATCCCAACATAATTTGTTTATTTGCATTACGACTAATGTATGTAAAACGACATGTGATCTATCGTCTCAAGTATTATCCATCATATTGGATAAAATAAATAACAGATATGAGAGTATATTTCTTTTCTAACATGAGGGTCATTTTATTCGATTGATATTTGAAGGACGAGTTTTCTGGCCAAAATTTAAATACGTATTTATTTTAGATACGGAAAAAGTGCATAATATCTATATTTTAGATAAAATCCCATTAAAAGCTTTTCGTATTAATTTTAGATGTGGATCTCAAATTTCTCATCATTTTTAACTAGCTGAACAAAGCAATTGAATAATTGAAAACCGAGCTCCATTTCTGAATGATAGATAGGTAAAAACGGTAAAAGCTGCGATTGCCATTTATAGATTAGAAAGACATTTTACAATTATGCCCTTCTGCCACGACATCATTAGATACCGTCGCCTATGCATTCCACGAAGGAATATAGATAATCCATCAAACAGGATGTCTGATGTCAACAGGACTCATCCATGTTGTCCAATTGAGCAAATTGGGGGTTAATAATCTTGCCCAAGAAAGTGCCTTAAGCGAGACCGTCCGGGTCACAATGCAATGCCTTAACTACTCGGCCACTTCGCCTTCCTTAGAAAGACATTACTTGAAAAGAAATTAAAATTATTCGACTCCTTTCCATTAACAAGGCATAAATAACCCAAGCTAACAAAAGAATTTCTGATTTTTAAATTCGAGACCTGAATATAAGAAATAAGTCGTGCGAAAATTGGTATCGAATATTTATAAAAGATCTTAATTAATTCGATATAAAATCATAATACCGTCTGAGGATTGAAATAAAAATTTTTTTCCTATTTTAAAATATCAGAATTTTGTTTCCACCGACTACTGTGCAAGTTCATCAACCTATTGGGTACCCGAACGGACATCCAAAAACACAAGAATCATAATAACATTATTGTAGTCTTACCGTAAAGAAATTGGAAGCGGAATGATCTTAACATAAAAACAACACAATAAACCTATGTTGAAGTATACAACAGAACAATTTCATCCAATCGACTTTAAAATATCATGACTGACAGTCGATATTATGTCGTGATAAATCTTACTCCGAAAAGTAAATTGAGCATATTTCCAACAGGTTGTTTTCGTGACGTTCGCCTAAATTAAATATTACTCCAATAATACGATTTTTGGTAAACTCTAAGAAAAAAAAAGGATTTCACCAGTTCATATTATTATTATTATTATTATTATTATTATTATTATTATTATTATTATTATTATTATTATTATTATTATTATTATTATTATTATTATTATTATTATTATCATCATTATTGTTATTATTATTTTTATCATTATAATTATTATCATTATTATCATCATCATCAATATTATTATTATTATTATTATTATTATTATTATTATTATTATTGTTTATTATTATTATTATTATTATTATTATTATTATTATTATTATTATTATTATTATTATTATTATTATTATTAGCATCACCATCATCATTATCATTATTAATATATTTACTAACAGTAGTAAGTAGTAGTAGTAGTAGTAGTAGTAGTAGTAGTAGTAGTAGTAGTAGTAGTAGTAGTAGTAGTAGTAGTAGTGGTGGTATTGGTAGTAGTTGTAGCCGCAACAGTAGTGGTAATAGTAAAATATAAAGGACATAACAATAGACAGCAATATAAATTATATAAAGGGTTTTAATAATGAGCAATTGTTGTCAATTGAATTCAACACATAAAAGGAAACAAAGAAAGTTTGTTTATAACGAGGTTAGAACCTTGCATCAACATGGGGGGGGGGGGGGGGGGTGTTAGTACATTGTCACTAAATTAATCTCTAGGCTGCCGTAGATACTCTGAAATTTGCTTCAACGCCAAATGTAAAGGAAAAGTCATGATTTCACACCTTAATATCTTCTGGTTCAAAGCTCATTGAAAGTGTGTAACCGGTGCTCCGACAATAAATAAATAATAAATAGGTTACATATTGAATACTAAAATGGCATAACTATTTTAGTAGCATGATGGATTGGCAGATTCTAATGATATTGGGACGTAAAAGAGTGAGGATGATTGATCTATGCTGACAAGCATTTATTTACGCTAGAAAATAAGATGCCATCACTCTGAAACCAGAAGATCAGTTGCACAATGTATGTACCCAGTCGTCCAGAGGAGTGGTTTCACATTTCCAAGGAGATCGGAACCAGTATATTGACATCTTACTAGGGTTTGCTATCAAAAGTCAAAGATCAAAATAGATAAATAAAACCAATGGATTAATTTATTTTCAAGAAATTAGCGATGCCTGCTTAATTCAGAACACAAATATTTTCTGAGATAATTAAATTTTCAGTCTTGTCAATAGTAGTTCGCTTTTTCATGGAGTCTTGTGTGTCATTTCCAAAAAAATAAAATGATGCTCTTCCGCCACGATATCATAAGATATCGTCGCCTAGGCATTCCACGAAGAAATATAGATAATTCATCAAACAAGATGTCTGATGTCAACAGGAATCACCCATGTTGTCCGAGTGAGCAAATAATCTTTCCCAAGGAAAAAAAAAACAAAATTGTCTGAAGACGGGATCGAACCCGGGACCTTCCGAGTCACAGTGCAATGCCTTAACCACTCGGCCACTTCACCTCCTTGTGTGTTATAGAAAAGATAAAACCTACACTCATGACTCAATAATTATCATAAAACTTTAATCTAAACTCACTCCACAAAACTTAATGCGATTGAGTCGACGATGACTTATTTGCAGGTCTGATAACCCAATACCTTATGGGCTTATTGTTGTAATGGATTTTTTTTAAATGACGCAAATTATTGTCCATTACAACAATTCTAAACTAGGCCTGAAAGTGGGTTCAGATGTCAGACCTGCATTTTTGTACACGCCGGTTTAAGTCAATTTTAAAAAGAAATGAGTTTAAATAATTAAACTGAATCCTGCATTGGTAAAAAAATAAGATTATAGATAGTATGCGCTTGACAAAGAAGTTATAACATTGCCATCCGGAAATACAACGGACCAACACACAAAACTCTGTGTAACCATGAACTTTTATAGTCTGGATAATACAGTTTAGTGAGATTTACTCATAAACGTGGATGGCAAAAAGCAGTAACAAAACCCAGAGTTACGCCAATTTCATTCTATCTGCCACTGTACAGTCACACCGATGTGTAATTATGTGCATATCTGATGACCTACATTGAAATGTGCGGCTATGTGGTCTAGTGGTATGACACTCGCTTTCGGATCGGAAGGTCCCGGGTTTGAGCCTCCTCGCTCGGCGCATAGTTGAGTCCTTGGACAAGGCTCTTTACTCACGTTCTCTCACCGTACTAAGGTGTAAAATGAGTACCCGGCCGTTAACAGCGTTGTCTCTGTCCGAAAAAAAAAATTAAAATTGAAATATCGCCTAACAAGCGTCATGTCTCATCCTACATGTTAAATGTTCCTGTTGGTCAGGGAACCTTTGTAAAGCGCTTTGAGCACGTTTAGTGGCTATTGCTCTATATAAAAGCTCAATAATTTTTTAATGACCTCATTTTTGTAATGGAAATATGTCTCCAACCAACGTTAAACTTTGTCTAGAACATCAAAGACAAATCAAGCCGCCCAAAACTGTGCTCGGTTATCAGACCTTCAAATATTATGTCTACGTCTCGCCACATCTTTTTCAAATTTCATTATAAGAATAAATACGACAGATTTACATTTTTGTGCCTTATTCCATACGATTTTCCAGCCTTAATGCCTTCAATGTGTTGAATATTGCCTCCTCTTAAATATTTTTTTCCTATGCCAACTAGGCATAATATTTCGCCAGCGGCAAATGTCTGCGCTAACCTCTGCGTCAAATTAGTTTTGCTGGAAGTTTTTTTTATTTATTTTTTATTTTGTTGGCATTTGTTTATGTTTTTTCTTTTGGTAACTGTTTTTGGGTTTTTTTTACAGTTTTAAGATAATTTGTGACCCGTAGTCTCAACGTGGTGTTACGTCATTATGAACCGAGGATTTAAAAATGAATCTAGAATTGAAATGATAAGAAACACGAACTATTGGGATGGAAGAGTCTGTATTCATTCTCCACTATAACAATAGATAGAAATCAAACCCAATGTTCATATTTATCTCTGGCTATAAATCAAAATTGTCTGCGCCTAGTCAATTCCGATATTGTTATAAAACTCCGTTTGTGACAGCGCGTCATTTATTAGATGGAGGGAGTCCGATATGATTTTTCTGAAGACTGAAATTCTTCAATGAGTAAATAATCGGTTACTCATGTGTATGAGGATATATTTCAAATAGGTTTCATCAGTCTCTTAAGAATTTCAAAAACTACCAAATTGTACTTTTAATTAGTTGAGCGTTATAAGAGTCATGCCCCCTGAGAGTTTGATAAAAGCAACATTTAAGGAAATAAAATTAGTCTGACAAACACATGAAAACTGTTATAAATTATTATTAGTCAAATAAATGTAATTTAAACCAGTTAATTTCCGTCTCTGGAATGATAAGTATTTAAATATTTCGCCAGAAAACTCGTCCTTCAAATATCGATCGATTGACATGACCCTCTTCTTGGCAAAAGATCTCAAACCTTGGCCCTCGCAAGTTTTTTGGTCAATTTTTGAAATATGTACGTGTCTTTCCAGAGACAACAGCTAACTGGTGAAAGAAGACTTTGTATCTACCTTACTTTACATTATCCAACGTGACCTCTATTACAGGGAATGAGATTAGCGGAAGAGTAGCGCCCCTTGATTGGACGTCACCCATAGTCTGTGACGTCACCGGCGGAAAAGTTATTAGAGAGAGAACGTCATGTTGGTTGTGCGCATGCGTCTCTCGTCTTCGACAGACGCATGCGCACTACCAACATGACGTTCTCTCTCTAATAATTTTTCCGCCGGTGACGTCACAGACTATGGGTGACGTCCAATCAAGGGACGCTACTCTTCCGCTAATCTCATTCCCTATTGAAAATATCAATGTGACAAATTAGGGAGCAGGCACTGGTGTAAGATAAAGATCTGGAAAAGTGTGTGAAATAGTGCCAGACAAAGCAAGGATTGGATTTATTTTTTTGTTTCTTGCTTTTTCTGGCACTGTTTCACTCCAACTATATGAGATTTTTAATTTTATATTATCAATGTTAGTATGGAACCTTTCGTGGTATAAAAAGCCAAAAAACTGAATATATGGCGCTGTGAACAGTTTAAGCCTGTATATTAAATCAATTTGTTTTCTTTCTTTATTTTTTTAAGGATTTAGCAAAATAGTATTAATGATTTTGATTTTATAATAGGATTCAATAGTCTGACGTCACGTCCGGCCAGCAACGAGTAGTTTGGTTCTAAACAAAGAAAATCGGTACTTTTTATTCTTCATGCTAGCTAGAACTTTTTCCCATGTCATGTAATCAGAATTAATAAAAGTCAAAACATGATCACATTTATAATGTTTTTCTCCTTTGGATACACTGTTATGCTCGTTGAAAAGGTATTTCATAAGGGCGTCCGCCATTGTTCCGATAGTTTAGAATCAGTTACTAAGTTACTATGCGTCATTACGAGGGAAGTGACGTCACGACTGTTGAAGCCTATTATATCACTAACAAATAACGAAATAGAAAAACGACGGTAGAATGATTGACAACCAACTGACACACTGTCACCATGTTGACGAAAAAAAAATGTTCATCGTCTATAACATAAAAATGAATGAATTTTATATTATGTGCGGCTATGTGGCCTTGTGGTATAACACTCGCTTTCGTATCGGAAGGTCCCGGAGTTCGAGCCCCGCTCGGCGCATAGTTTAGTCCTTAAAAAAAGACTCTTTACTCACATTGTTTCACCGTACTCAGGTGTAAAATGAGTAGCTGGTCGTCAACAGCGTTGTCTCTGTCGAAAAAAATGTAATTTCGCCTAACAGGCGCCATGTTTCATTCTACAAGTTACGTGTTGCTGTTGGTCAGGGACCCCTTGTAAAGCGCTTTGAGCAAATTTAGTGGATATTGCTCTATATAAAAGCTCTAGTGTTTTAATTCGTTTTTATATAATCTGAACTTAATTTTGGATTCAAGCGTTTGGGGGAGGGGGGAGGGGGGTCAGGGAAGTTCTCTTCAACCTCATGATATGCAGGGTTACAATGTTATCAAATATGTGTCTCACAGTCTCAAAACGGTATTATGTCGGGATGAATCAGACCCATTAACTTGAATTTACAAAGTTGATTAATTGAAAAAACGTTTAGTTCTCAGTGGAATATTTAAAAAAAAAGAAAAAGAAAAAGAAAAAGTCACTATAACTAGTTTTATAAATCCAATAATTTGCCCTCATCATTGTCCAAAAATGTTTCAAAGTCCTTAATTAATATGCGTGGTTCTAAGAAACTAAACTATCCTTTTCAATAAGATTTATAGAGTCAAAGACGCAAATGCAGTTCTGTAGCTGGAGCCAAAAAATTCGTAATATTACGAAATTGTCGTAGTACTAGACATGTCTGAATTAAGAATGAGCATGACCTATAGATAGAATGCGCTTGGCCAAGGAGTTCACAACATTGCCATCCGGAAGTATAACGGATCAACACACAAACTCTGTGTAACCATGAACTTTTATAGTCTGGTTAATACAGTTTAATGAGAACAACTCACAAACGCGGATGGCAAAAACAATAACAAAGGCCTGATTGACGTCATCTTCGAACTATCTTTCTTACATTCCCAAGTGCTTGAGGTCATTGGACACATTGCAAAGTGTGCTCAAAATGACCCACATAGTGAAAAGTGTTCACAGTTTGAGAAATGTCCAACGTTACAATTGGCCATTTTGCTCAGCATGACTCATGGGCATGTTTACAACTTTCATAAGCAAAGCAGCGTGTTTAGATACATTGAGAAATGTCCAATCGTTGTACAGCAACAAATCATGTGATCGATGACTAGGTTGGACGAAAACATGAATATAGATCGCTCCCATTGGAATGATACAAAAATAACGAGCTTTGAGCTTCTTGGGATGTAAGAATTTGAATTCATTCTCCAACAGAAATAAATGAAATTAAACCTACGTTTCATATCTCTGGCTATTGAAGGAACGAAATTAATAGGATTCAATAGTCGTACCGTCACTTCCTTCCTAATGACGTATGGTAACTTAGCAACACTGGCTCTAAACTATCGGAACAATGGCGGACGCCCGTATGAAATATTTCCCCGGCGAGCTTAAATGCGTATCCAGAGGAAAAAACCCCATCAATTTGATCATGTTTTGACTTTTACACATTCTGATCACAAGGCATATGAAAAAGGAATGAAAAGTTCTAGCCAGCATGAAGAATAAAAAGTAATGATTTTCTTTGTTTAGAACCAAGATGGCCGTCGTTGCCGGGCGCGTGACATCAGACTACTGAATCCAATTGACGTCACTCATCTCTTTATCATTGTTTCTTTTCTTTTTTTGCCAGCCAAATTTATAAGTAGTTCTCACTAAATTGTATTAATCAGACCATAGATATAATGAAGTTGACGTCACACACGTCTTTGTTATTGTTTTTTTTTGCCATCCACGATTAGGAGTAATTCTCACTAAACTGTATTAACCAGACTATAAACGATCAAGGTTACACATAGTTTTGTGTGTTGGTCCGTTATACTTCCGGATGGCAATGTTGTGAACTTATTAGCCAAGTGCATACTATCTATGAGGGCTTACGGTTACACATTGTTTTGTGTGATGGTCCGACATATTCAGCTGGCGAAATGTTGTTAGATTTTTTTTTTTTTGGACAAGCGCAAAGCATCAATTAACGTTTAAGGTTGCACACAGTTTGTTTTGTTAGTTTTTTTGTTTGTTTGTTTTTTTTTTTGTTGTTTTTTTGTTGATACGTTATAGATAATGTGCGATTGGCTAAGAAACTCACAACATTGCCATCCGGAAGTATAACGGACCAACACACAAAACTATGCGTAACCTTGAACATTTATAGTCTGGTTAATACAATTTAATGATAATTACTAACAATCATGGATGGCAAAAATAAATAACAAAGGCGTCATCTGTCTTCTATCTACATCCTGCTGGCGAATGTTGTGAGTTTTGTTGGGTTTTTTTAACTAAACGCAAAGCATCAATAAATTAAATATTCTGCTCCTGGTTTACCCCGACATAAAACCGCTGTGAGACGGCGCAACACAAAGTAACTTATTGCCTTCAAGAATTGCATTTTGTATTTCAATCAGTAATATCAACAATTTAATAATATATCACATAACGATTTGCAATAACAAAGTGTACCTCATTAATTCCAAAACATCACACAAAGCCTAATAAAGGATAATATGATGATATTATACAGTCCACGTAATAATAATATGAGCTCGCATTCAAGAATTTGCATAAATTAGCTTTGATGAATAAGATTGGAAACTTGAATTTGCCTTAAGAATACACGTGAATCCTGGGAGCAAGATTGCATCCTTTACATGGATAATTAGAATCATTTGTCATCATCATCATCATCATCATCATCATCATCATCATCATCATCATCATCATCATCATCGTCATTATAATCAATATCATCGGTGTCATCATCCATCATCGTTACCATCATCGCGTAGTAATACAGCTATCCGACAACCTTACAACAAGATTACACGGTTCCTTACTCAACCGCGCTCTGCCGTTGTCTTGGAGAGCAGCGTTGGATGGTCTGTTTGACTGAAGATGTTCTTGCGACGAGGGATCATACGGAATCCTATCCAGTCGAAGGAGCTTTTTGAAAGCTGTTCTAAATTCCCGATTGAAATACGCGTATATGATAGGATTTAGGCACGAATTGAAATATCCTATCCAAAATAAAGTCGAGCCTACAATAGGAGGATACGGGCATGCTTTGCCGCACATTGTCGTTATAAAGTACCAGGAAAAGAATGGTAAAAAGCACAGAATGAAAGCGCCCATTATAATTCCCAGGGTCTTGGCAGCTTTGTGTTCTCGTTTCATCCGACGACGGACAGATTTTTGAGCGTCCTTTTCTGGAGAAGTCCCGTTGGACAACCTCGCGTTGCAGTACTGAGAATAGACAGCTGAAGATTGAATCATCTTTTCTTGTTTTCGAGCTTCGTTGAAAACTCTCGCGTACACAAATACCATTATAGTGCAGGGAATCCAAAACGACACACTAGATGAGACTCCGGCATATGCTTTGTTGACGATAAACGGGCAAGAATTCGGGTCATCTATCAGAGCTTGCATATTTTCCTTTGTGGTGTAGAGTTGTGAATATACTGGTATATATGAAATGAGGAAGCAAGCAACCCAAGAACATAACAACATCATCAATGTACGTTTCCGAGTCATTTTTCTCTCGTATTGTAATGGGTGAATTATGGCTATATATCGATCCATGCTAATGCAGCAAAGATGTAGAATGGACGCGGTGCTAAATAAAACATCATTTGCATTAAAAATATCACACATAATCCTTCCGAATACCCATTTTCCTGTGATTTCTTTACTGGCGTTGAACGGCATAACAAGGATTGCCACTAACAAATCTGCAAATGCCAGGGAAACGATAAAAAAGTTTGTAATCACGCGCAATCTCTCAAATTTCAGAACACTTCCAATCACCAATAAATTTCCGAATATCGCTCCAATGATAATGAAACTCATAACCAAACCTCGAATAACAAGCGCTAATCCAGAAAGCGGATTGATTTCTTGCTCTTCTTGATTGAAAATCGGTGTGTTCGACATATTATTCCCGTCAATGATTGTAATATTTCCCTCAGAATAGTGTGCCATGACGGTATCGAAGGCCGAAGTAGGTAAAAAGTCTAGATTATCTGAATTCCTCAAGTGAGACAGGATAATTCCCAGCGTCACCGGACACAACATCCGTCCATCGGAAACGTCTTTGATAAAATGAGCAGTCTTGAAAGTCGACTTGCTTAGATAGGATTCTACCCTTACTATTTTATCAGCCGTGGACGTCCCACGTGAGTCATCCGAGAGCACCATTGAAATTCATTAAAAAGAAAGAGAAGGTAAAAGGGTCTACAAAATGTGTTAGTCACTATATCGTACATACGTCAGTCTTCATTCATTAATGAAAAACCATTTACTTATAGATCGTCCTTCGTCTTTTATCCAACGTTCGCCTTCTTGACAAGCGAGTAACACAGCGTACTCTGGTGACAAATACAAGTCGTTAATTAAATCCCAACTGAGAAACTGGAATCTGGAAGGCGGAGAAGACAATAAATTACTGAAGAAAAAGTGGAATCCGTTCTGTTTCAAGACCAAGCAAATGAGACTTGGAGCATGTAGCAAATTAGATAGAAACAGTAGTAGTAGTCCTTACCAATAGATTAGTTGTGGAAAACAAATTTATCCCATGCTCTTCTTTCCCTATTATTGATTTCTTTACGGATCATCGGGCAAACAACACTGTCCATGAACAAATAAATACATAGAAATCGGATCAGATTGGTTTGGGAATAAATTATATATGATCACTCGTAAATCGACACCTCAAACAGTGCTGATAAAGCCGAAACACGATCATTATAATCCATATTAAATTTGTTTTCGTGAACTAAGTGAATTGCTTATTCGCACCTCTCAAATTATTCCTTTTTACATTCACTACAAGGCATAAATAATATACGGTCTCGCGGTAATTACCAAGCGATACATTTTGTGCCAGGGTTATTCAGCTGTTGATGAATGTCCAATTCCAAGGGTTATTGTTTATCCAATGTTCCACACTGATCTCATTCATTTTGCTTGATTTGAATTATTTCCACTTTCTTATCGCCCCACAATAATTGTCTCCCCTTTGCGTCTGATTAGGTAAAAGACAATTTACTACTTTTCTCATTCCTCACTTAATTCCCTGTGTTAACAACATCGCTAATGAAGTGGCATTTTTTTTGGTACTTTCTATATATGTTTATACAAATATATTTAACTCCAGAAAAGATTGCCAAAAGTTTTCAGCACCTTTAGGTAGAGGAACGAGCGAAATGAGAAATAATTTGGCGAGTAGTTGTGACCAGACGAGGCATGTTTATGCTCGATACTCTCATGCCGCTGGCCGTTGGTGCCAACTCTTTCATCGCCATCGACATCACCACTCACTTGCCACCTCCACCAATACGGCCACCATCGAGTACGCACCGCGAACGGGATGGGAATCTGAAGAAATGAGAGAAGAGAGAGAGAGAGAGAGAGAGAGAGAGAGAGAGAGGAGGAGAGGAGAGAGAGAGAGAGAGAGAGAGAGCAGGGAATATCGAGGAGTGAGGTGATGAGAGTGAAGGATATTGATTGCGCCTCGATCGAAAACAAACAACAAGGAAATTCAGCCCCGCTAGCAACAATGATATTTTAGTTTGTAATTATGAGTTCAGTGGAGCTACAACACGATTAGGTCACATCAGGTCCCGGATAAAATGATGACATTTACCAAAAGAAGAAAAAAAGAAGAGATAATTGAAAGACTTTTTTTATGATGCACTCAGTGTAGATAGTATGCGCTTGGCTAAGAAGCTTACAACATTGCCACCCGGAAGTGCAATGGATCAACACACAAAGCTATGTGTAACCTTGAACGTTTATAGCCTGGCTAATACAGTTAAGTGAGAATTACTAATAAACAATGGATGGTAAAAAGCAATAACAAAGACTCGAATGACGTCAATTTTATTCTATCTATTAGAACGGTTTCGTGGTGAAGTTGAGTCCTCGAAAAAGGCTCTTTGCTGACAAATGCTCATCGCAATAAGATGTAAAATGAATGTAACAGTATTGAGGTTTGTCGGGAAAATAAACGACTTTAATAGCGCCTTACTGGCGTCATGTCCTGTATTTCATGTTAAGTTGGCTTGTGACTCCAAGAAACGCACTTGGAACACATTTAGCGACTATTGTGCTATGTAAGCAATTATGTATTTTAAAAATATTATTAAAGTTTAATCAAAAGTTTTAAATATAAAAAGAGAGAATAATTTAAGAAAGAAAAAGTCGATACGAGTAGAAATATTCCTTGGGGTCTTGTCCAGTCATCAATATATGACCTCATCTGAATATGACACATTTGCATGGCTAGTCTTTACCAGGTAACTGTCCCGTTCTCTGGAACATCATGTATTTGAAAATTTGGCCTGAAAACTCGTCATTAAAATATCGATCGTTTAAAATGACCCTCACCTTGGCAAAAAGTTTCAAACCTCGGACAAAATAATGAGACACTTTTGTTGCTTAATACTTTGTATTTTTAAAATTCCGACTGCAAAAAGGAAATATCGAAAGAATGTCATTTTGCGTATAATCTAGTCTCTAAATATCGCACTTTTGCTGGACAGTCGGGCGTTTAACCCATTTAACAGTTTTATATTAGAATCGATAGCGCAACACTAAAAACCAGTAAATATACACAGCAATTTTTAACATCAAATTACATCAGAAACGTATAGATAGTATGGGCTTGACTAAGAAGCTCATAACATTGCCATCCGGAAGTATAACGGACCAACACACAAAACTGTGTGTATCCATGAACTTATATAGTCAGGTTAATACAGTTCAGTGAGCATTACTCATAAACGCGGATGGCAAAAAAACAATAACAAAGACCTGAGTGACGTCATCTTCGAACTATCTACACAGCCAGTAGACAACGCCTTTAACAGAGGAAACCCTAAAGGAAAGAATTCAATAACGTGGGGAACAGATCACCGATAATGAGATTAGAAAATAAAACGAATTTTAGTTTGGAAGAACAGACTGAGGAAAGTCATCCAGCAAAAGGGTGGATCCATTGGCCATTTAGATCACTCACTGTGTGTGTGAGTGGAATTGACACAAATCATCTTTCGTCTGATATTTAAAATTTCACTTTTTATATCTAGATATCTAGAACTTCGCTCACGTTAATTTTACAATTAAATGTTATGATTTTTAAAATTATTACTTGAAATTAATTTGTCCTAATGTGTGTACAATTTTATGAGTACTGGTTGGATGGTTGAGGAGACACGTGTCTTTGTAACACTTCTCTCTCTCTCTCTCTCTCTCTCTCTCTCTCTCTCTCTCTCTCTCTCTCTCTCTCTCTCTTTCTCTCTCTCTCTCTCTCTCTCTCTCTCTCTCTCTCTCTCTCTCTCTCTCTCTGTGAGTGTGTGTGTGTGTCTTTCTTTCTTTCTCTTTCTTTTTCTTTAAATATAAATAAAAACATAATTTCTAGGCACTCGGAGAAGCTGATTGTCAAAATCTGTGGCGAGATTATAGAATGCCTACTGGGTAAGTGTGGTGGCGTGTCCTTATAATATGTGTATGTGTATGTGTGTTTACGTGTATTTACGTTTTCGTCACCTTTCTTCTCAACGGTAGTATATCGGATTGACCCAATGTCTTTAATTGATTTTTGTTTATTATTATTATATATTATTTTATATTATTATTATTATTATTATTATTATATTATTATTATTATTATTTATTATTATTATTATTATTATTATTATTATTATTATTATTATTATTTATTATTATTATTATTATTATTATTATTATTATTATTATCACAAAATATGATTTGCATCGAATGCCTTAATTGAGGAGAGTGAGCTCCCTTTGTTCAACTTGAAAATAGTTTGATTTCCAATTCTGATCAATTTGAATTGTAACCCTCTCCTTGCCAATAACCATTGGAAAATCGTTACATTCCTTACGTTACAACCAACAAGTGTCTTATTCTGATTTCTTTTGTGCATCACAAACTTTGAAGAAACACTTTTGTTATACTAATGAGAACTCAATGCCGTGTTGTACGCCTTGTTTTGATTGTTTTTTAAAAGATTTAGATAGAATGATGAGTATGGATCTTCCTGTTGTTTTTATGTTTTTAAGGGTTTTACGGCGCTTGCAACACATTTAGGTTATATCAGCGCCAGTAAAAAAGGAAGAAAATGGGATAGTAAAACGTTCTAGAATTACAATTAAAGCACGCAAGAAAAACTCCGACATAGGGGAACTGGAAACAAATGGGAATCAGATGTAGATTCCAAGAGCATACCACCAATGTACTTAGTTTGAGATCACCTATAAGTCTCATCCGGATACAAGCACAAAATCCAACAAAGAGGAACACACTCAAATGCTTACATTATAGATTCAAAATAAAAAAATATAATAAATAACAGAGAGATGATTTACAAGGAAAAAAATATCATCTCCCAAAACAATAACTATGCATTTGACTGTTTCCCTCCCAGCTAGGACTCCGGCCAGGGCCAGGACAAAACCAAGTAATCTCATTCCAAGACAAAGACAGAAAGCATGTTGGGAAACAGATATAAGGGGATAGAAGACACAGTATGTACCCCCCTGCCCACTATGGGAGGTCAGGAAACCCACCCAGGCGGAAGACCTCATTTAATTGTATAAATTGGTCCATCATGAAAGTTGACTTGGTTATTACTGATTATTTTTTTCATTTTCGAGTACAAAAATTACCAGATGAGACCGGTTCAAAATCTTTATTGACAGATACAAAACTGGCATAAGAGTTTTTTTTTTTTTTTATTAACACAAATATAAAACTGCTTCTTCTGTGGAGAGATTCAAAATAATGCTTGATAAAGAAATAATCAATTCCCGGTTTATCTAAAATTTAAATTTAAATACACAGGGTATTAAAAGATCAGTAGGCCCAAATCACCCTTCTCATGATATGATGTATGATACAAGTATTATGATAAAACAGTGTGTATAGATAGTATGCAGATGACGTCACTCAGGCCTTTGTTATTGTTTTTGCCATCCGCGTTTGTGAGTTGTTCTCACTAAACTGTATCAACCAGACTATTAAAGTTCATGGTTACACATTGTTTGTGTGTTGGTCCGTTATACTTCCGGATGGCAATGTTGTGAACTCCTTGGCCAAGCGCATTCTATCTATTGCATATAAATAGATCAAAGTTGACGTCAATCAGATCTTTGTTATAGATAGAACGAAGTTGACGTCACTCAGGCCTTTGTTATTGTTTTTTGCCATCCATCTTTATGAGTAATTCTAACTAAACTGTATTAACCAGACTATAAACGTTTAAGGTTACACATAGTTTTCTGTGTTGGTCCGTAATACTTCCGGATGGCAATTTTGTGAGCTTGTCAGCCAAGCGCGCACTATCTATTTTTTAATTGTTTATTTTTTGTTTTTGTTTTTTGCCATCGATGTTTATGAGTAATTCTCACTAAACTTTATTAACCAATCTACGTTCAGGGTTACAACATCGTGTTGTGTGTTGGTCCGTTATAGATAGTTCAAAGATGACGTCACTCGGGTCTTTGTTATTGTATTTTGCCATCCGCGTTTATGAGTAATGCTCACTGAACTGTATTAACCTGACTATAAACGTTCATGGATACACACCGTTTTGTGTGTTGGTCCGTTATACTTCCGGATGGCAATGTTATGAGCTTCTTAGCCAAGCACATACTATCTATATTTCCAGATGGCAATGTTGTGAGTTTCTAAACAAACGCACAAATTCTATTGGAGTTATGGAGGGAGAAGGGGAGTGAACTTAGCGGGGCGGGTATCTTTGATCAGCCAGACTGTAGGATTAATGACAGGATTAGAAATTTGGTAATAATGATAATGATAAAATTATTATTATTATTATTATTATTATTATTATTATTATTATTATTATTATTATTATTATTATTATTATTATATTCTCGAGAGTAGTAGTAGTAGTAATAATAATAATAGTAATGATAATAATAATAATAATAATAATAATAATAATAATAATAATAATAATAATAATAATAATAATATTGATAGTAATACTAAAGATAATAATAATAATAATGATAATAATAATAATAATAATGATAATAAATAATAATAATAATAATAATAATAATAATAATAATAATATAATAATAATAATAATAATAATAATAATAATAATAATGATGATGATGATAATAATAATAATAATAATAATAACAGGAAATACGAGCAAGAAATAACCTCCAGCATAATATCAACTTCCAATTAGGGAAACATATTATAGAAGCGGAAAGGGGTGGGGGGGGGGGGGGGATATATAACATAATCAGGCATTAGGTGACGCATTTAAGAAAGAAAAGAAAAGACATGAGAGATGGACTGAATAAGAATGAAGGATAAGAATTCCCCAGGGCTAAGGCAACATTCCTTTTCGGGGATGTCGAGGAATAATTAATTTTTGACGGATATACTTTATATCTATCATCAACACGGAGAGGGAAATAAATAGAAAACAGGGAGGA
>NC_088361.1:9267732-9290232 GCF_034508935.2 Berghia stephanieae | reverse complement strand
TATTCAGAATTCTAAACTTGGCACATCTAATTTATAAATCTATGGATATTGCGCCAGTTTATCATTCGCTAAAGATTTGAAAATTGTGTAAAAACAGGCTTGTTTCCGGCACTGTTTCATTCATATTTTTCATATTTATTTTATCTTACACCAGTGCCTGCTACCTAATTTGTCTCTTTATAATTTGGTACTTTTCGTCAACGTTGGTTTAGATCCAGCTGCCCAATCTTTGTGGAGTACTCAGGAGAAACAGCACTGTAGAAGTAAATTATAATTCTATTTCATTTATAATTTACCGCTCCTTTAATATTAAAGTCGATCACTTTATTTCGTGGTTTTTATTTTATAACTTTATATCTGTCTATCTATCTATCTATTTATCTATCTATCTATCTATCTATCTATCTATCTATCTATCTATTTATCTAGTATCTCTCTCTCATACACACACACACACACACACACACACAGAGAGAGAGAGAGAGAGAGAGAGAGAGAGAGAGAGAGAGAGAGAACCGTGTAAACATACTAACACCCACATACAGTTTCATTCACAAGTAAACAGACATCCTATCCCCATGGGAATAATCAATGTTATTGCTCATTTGCTTATTCTAGCTGTAAAGTAATCCGTTTGTCCCCTCCCCGAGATGATACGATTTGTGTCTTCAGCCTCTCGTTCTAGTCGCGTAAAGCTGTGTTGTTAATTCCCCCACAGAATAACTATCAACAAATGTTGTTTTCTCCCCTCTCACAGGGCTTGGAATTGCCTGTTGTGAGAAGGAATGCCATTAGCTGCCCATATATTACATTTGGAGGACATGATCAGGTTTTTCTATCATTTGTTTGTTTGTTTGTTTGTTAATTTTTCTTTACTTTTTTTCTTTTCTGTTTGATTCCTTGCTTTGTTGGATGTTGTCAGGGTTGTTATTTTTTTTTTTTTTTTGTGTTTGCTTTTGTTGTTGATTGCTTGTGTGTTAATTGTTGTCGTTTTCTGGGGTGTTTTGTTTTTTTTGTTATTTTTTTTTTTTAATTTTTTTGGTTTTGATTGCTTGTTTATCGGTTGTTAAAAAAATATTGAGCTTTTATATGGCGCAATATCCGCTTAACGTGGTCAAAGCGCTTTACAAGGGGTCCCTGGTCAACAGCAACATTTAACATGTAGGACGAGACATGACGCCTGTTAGGCGATATTACAATTTTTCGGACAAAGACAACGCTGTTAACGGCCAGGTACTCATTTTACACCTGAGTACGGTGAGAGAATTTGAGTAAAGAGTCTTTTCCAAGGACTCAACTATGCGTCGAGCGAGGCTCGAACCCAGGACCTTCCGATCCCTAAGCGAGTGTCATACCACTAGACCACATACTGTTGTCTTTAAGGTTTATCTATATCAGCAGTTAAGTATGAGAATAAAGATGGATCAATGAAAGTTTAGGTCTCAATGAATCATTTACAGCCAGATTGAAAGAAATGTGGAATGAACAGGAGAGGTTAGCTATAAAAAAGGGAAACAATCCAATTATGTAATATGTATATTATTATTATAATCCATCTTTAAGTAAATTTTTTGTGAGAATTTGTGGCAACTGATCCATTCCCCTCATATAGTTATATTATGTCAGAGTTTGATAACAAAAAGTTAATTTTACGTTTAAATAACCGGATTATTTTTGTTTTTCGTTTTGTGCCAAAGTACACTGACTTAACTTAAAACGTGAGTCTATATATAGCACAGTATCCAAACGTGCTCAAGGCTCTTTACAAGGTGTCCACCAGCAACACAATATGTAGGAAGAGTCATGGCGCCCGTTATGGGATATTACAGGTTTTTTTCTGACAGAGACAATGCTGTTAACTCATTTTACAATCATTCTCTACAAAGCAAAAGTTGTTGCTGCTATCTTTTTGAAAACATGGGTCACAAAATATCCTACTTTGTTATACCGATTGGGTCACAGTAAGTCAATTATAATGGTAGCCCGTCTGACCGGTAATCAGAAGGTCTGAGGTTCGATTCCCCCGTCGAGGTAGACTGATGGGATGGGTTTTTTTCTTGTATTTTTCTTTCTTCGTTTGTCTGTCACATATAATCAAATAGACCAATTTTGAATCCAGTTAGAATCTATGTTTTGTTTGTTTTTTGTTTTGTTTTTGTTTTTTTTTTTTTTGTTTTTTTGTTTTGTTTTTTTTTTTTGTTGTTGTTGTTGTTGTTTTTTGTTTTGTTTTTTTTTTGTTTTGTTTGTTTTGGTTTTTTGGGGGGTTTTTGGGGGGGGTTTTTGGGGAGGGGGTTGACTGACCTCTTCAGCAACCATCGATTGGAAAGCAGATAAGGCTAGAAAATCCTGAGAAAACAATGGTGATTAGTGGTGGTGAATTAACCCTTTAACCCTATTCAAAAATGTAGCTTTAGGACTATTAACCAGTTCATTGCCGTACTCTGGAAAAACTGGTTATAAAAAATTTGGCTAGAAAACTCGTCATTCACATATCGATCGATTTAAATGACCCTCATCTTGGCAAAAGCTTAAAAGCCTGGGACTCCGCGAAGTTTGAGAGTTTTTGTCAAATTGAGGGACATTTAAATCGATCGATATTTGAAGGACGAGCTTTCTGGCCAATATTTTAAGTACGTGTTTTTCCATAGTACGGCAGTTAACTGATGAAGGCTAATCACTGGCAATCTAAATTATGTACGTAGAGTTAATGAAAGAATGATTTATGGAAAGATATATAATTACTGGTCACGGAAACGAGTTGTCCGAGTAAATAGAAACGAGGAGTAGGACAGAAAACAAATATAGACAGGCACATCGGTCAATGGAAAGGAGACATTTCATGTGGATTGGTGGATCAAATGACATAATTCGATGTTGATAATAGAAACAAAAAGATATAGAATAGATCCACGATTTTGGAGATGGAACTCATCTCTCGTAATTTGTATTTCATCAACGGACGCTTTTGGGATTACTATTAATGTGTTATTTTGTTGTATTGTCTAATTTGTGGGCTCCTTGTCTGTTGTCATTTTATGCAGTTGTTTATATTTTTTCTTTTAAAATGGTTCTTTCTTCTTCTTCTTTCTTCTTCTTCTTCTTCTTCTTCTTCTTCTTCTTCTTCTTCTTCTTCTTCTTCTCCTCCTCCTCCTCCTCCTCCTCCTCCTCCTCCTCCTCCTCCTCCTCCTCTTCCTTCACCTCCTCCGCACCTCCCTCTCTTTCTCTGGTTCTCAATCAACCAGTAAGCTATATTAAAATGGAAGTATAGGTCTTTTGACTAGTTTTGCTCAAGGTCCAGTCCGGCCTTGTTATACACTCATTTGCAAAAGTAACTTTACACTTGTTTTGAGTCGATTCATTTGAGTTTTAAGTGTCAAAGTAAGTGGACAAAACGTCTATCGCACAAATGAGCATTATCTTTAATATATTATGCGAGCCAAGTTTCATCAACATATCTACATGCACAATCCTAAAAATAACAAAGGTCAAAAGAACACAAGTTGGGTTGCTCGGAAAAAGATGAAAGTTTCGACGCAACAAAGTCAATACCGCGTTTGGCCACCACGATTTCCAATCACTGCTCGCACATGTCTCCAAACAGAGTTAATCACGAGATTATATCATTTTTCTTTGGTGATGTCAATCCATTCTGTTTAAACAATGTCCCAAAGCTCAGAAGCTTTCCTTATTGGCACTATTTTTCCCTTCAAGATTTGTTTCTTTTTTGAGATCTCAGAGGTGCTCAGTGATTTATGTTGGGGTCTTGATTTACAGTTGGCCACTCAACCAAGGCCTTATCTCAGTAAATGGAGGCTGCAAGGATGTCCTTCTTGCTCTGAGTCCGGAAGTTGCAAGTCTTCTTAGCATTGTCCATCTTGAAATGTTGTTTTCTACAGCGATGTCAGAGTCAGAGCAGAGTGGTTGGCTGTGTGTCGAGCAAATGTTGGATCATCATTGGCCGTTGATACTCGGGATTGATCTGAGCCCCCTTTGAATCCTCACATTATGTCTTTTCGTTGTTGAATTCTGCGACAATAGAATAGCAGATAGCTCTAATATTGAAAAGCTGTGTAACCTAGCGACAGGCCTTTTAACATGAATATGGCCAAGTAGGCCTGGTCTCCCTTCGAGGTTCACTTCTTCTTCTTCTAGGTTCCATGCCTGGTCCAGGCTTCGGATACTGCATGAATTATCTCTCTCCATTCCTCCATGTCTCTTGCTTTTTCAAACAGCTCTTGGATTGTTAGGTTGGTGAAGCCCTTCAGTTGGTCTGTGAGTGTTTTTCTTTGTCTCCCTCGGGCGCGTTTACCAGGTATTTTTCCACAACTTGCCAGGTATTCATTTTTATCTTTCCTTACTATGTGTCCGAAAAAGGATAGTTGTCGATCCGCTATTAAGGGCATTAGTTTCCTTTGTTGGTATGTTTGTTTTAGCACTTCTTCGTTCGTTTTGTGTGCAGTATACGATATTCTCTGCATCCTTCTCAAGCACCACATTTCAAAAGCTTCAATGTTCTTTTGTGTTTCTGCATTTGTAGTCCAGCTTTCGCTGGTCCACTACCGGCATGTTTTCAAAAGTAAAAGAATTGAAATCAATGAAATTATTAAATTATTTCACTAAGCAATATTTATTTTTTGTTCAAGACAGCAGATAAGACAACATGGCAAATTTCAATCATGGCACGTTGATGCAAAAGGGATCTGTTTCGAGAATTAAATAACTTGCATTTTCACGATTGTCCCAGTAACATACTTTATAATTCCTCCTTCTCCTCCATCTCTTTTTCCTCCTAATCCTTCGTCTCCTTCTCCCTCTCCCTCCTCTCCCTCCTCCTTCATATTCTCCTTATCCCCCTCCTCATCCTCCTCTTCATCATCCTACTCCTTCTCCTCCTTCTCTTCCCCTCCTCTACCTCCTCCTCCTCCTCCTCCTCCTCCTCCTCCTCCTTCTTCTTCTTCTTCTCATTTTCTTAACTAACAAGCATGTTATCTATTCTGAAAAATAGGGTTGTTTAACAACCTTATTCTGTATTGCCAATTTTTATTTTTTATCATCAAGTACTGAATTATTGGCAAATCTAAAATTATTACACTATTTTTACAGACTGATATACGAGTTTTTAATTGCAGCCTAATTCTATCACCCGTTGACTCAAATTAATACTTTGAAAATCTGTTTGGTCGTGCTCATGTGAGGTATAATTGATTTTACACAATTCTAGCACATCCGCAACAACAAAAATTATCATCGAGCACAAAATTACCGGCAAATCTAAAAATGAATAACTATATTTTACATAATGATATATGAGTAACTTGCCTGCCTTTCTTAAATTAAAGGTAATACTATTATTAACCGTTAACTCAAAAAAATGGTCTTGATCTATGTTTATTTCCACAATACAGTAGTAGTATAATAAGTAGAATAGATAACTGCCTCTTCGTAATAGCCTTGATTTCTCCTCAAATATTGCGGGTTTTCTGACGGATTTTTAAAAGAAAATACAGAGTATTTGTCTTCATGGTTTCCTCTTCGCCAAAATGTTTTGTTTTTTTTTTAAAGTATAGTGTGTCAAAGTACGACAGAATAGTATCACCATCACCACGCAGTATTAGCTCATCAAAACCCTTATCGATGGAATCACCGTCACCCCCCCCCCCCCTCGCCCACCCACCCATCCCCCAACCACCCGTACCATTATTTCCATCATTTTATATAAACGTCTTTGTATTGGTTCCCGACTACGGACTTCAGATTACATTCAGTATGGGCTGTCGTCACTGTATAAACATTATTCTCTCTCTCTCTCTCTCTCTCTCTCTCTCTCTCTCTCTCTCTCTCTCTCTCTCTCTCTCTCTCTCTCTCTCTCTCTCTCTCTTGGCTTTCTTCCTCTTTCTTTCCATCTTTATCCTCGTCCTTCTATTTTTCCCTCTTCGAACTCTTCACTTCTTCACTTTCATCATTCCGTTGATTTTTGCGCTCCTCAACTTTTTCTCCTCCTCTTCTTCTTCTTCTTCTTCTTCTTCTTCTTCTTCTTCTTCTTCTTCTTCTTCTTCTTCTTCTTCTTCTTCTTCTTCTTCTTCTTCTTCTTCTTCTTCTTCTTCTTCTTCTTCTTCTGCTTCTTCTTCTTCGTCGTCGTCTTCTTCTTAACTCTCCCTTACTCCTGTTTTTTATATCTCCGTTGCATTTCTCTCTTTTCTCTTCATTTCATATATATGACGATTACTATTCTAAGTTTAGATTTAACCATCAATCCCCCCCCCCCCCGCCCCTATGTCCTATCCTTATACAAAAGCTAAGATTTTTTAAACCCATCTAAAATCAATAATTATTGATTTTAAGAAAAATATATTTGTTTTAAGACCGTTATCCAGCTGTACTCACACAGCTCTTACTTAAAACATATCCAAATAAAAAGGATCTCTCTCCAAACACTACAAATTTCAATCGCTGTCTCGAGAACAGAATCCTTTCTATGCTCTTTAATTCACATCATCGTCTTTGTCTCCTTCGAGTGTTGTTGAAGCAAAGAAAAGAAAAGAAGAACTACGTTAAGACCCGACAGTCCCTCTATCGTCTTAGTATTTAATTTGTCCTTGACGACAAAAAGAGCCCTCTAGGCGCGTGTGTGATAACGCCACTGTTACCAAAAACGCAAAATCTTTAAAACTGTGTTTCGGTTCATCATAAAACGGTGCCTCGTTTTGTTAAAGTAACGAACATATTCGGTTTTTTTATTCATAACAAAATTACTAACTGAAATAGAAGTGCTGATAGGAGTGAGAGAGAGAGAGAGAGAGAGAGAGAGAGAGAGAGAGAGAGAGAGAGAGAGATGATAAAAATTATTGTCCCAAATCCACACTTATGTATTCAATCAGATATGCTCCAGTTTGAATAACTTCCTATTTTGTCTTGTATTTCCACTTGCGAGATCTCAGTTACTTAATCTGAGTACATGATGCAGCCCAATCTTTATATAATATTATAATCTTATAATTCTAGAACTTGTATTACATTGGTAGTCAGGGTTAGTTTGTGTTTTTTATGCTACTTCGTGGCTTTTTCTATTAAGGTTTTCTTTCAGTATTTCTGTATGAAGTTGTTTCTCACAGTCCAGAGTATAAGTCGGTTCACACAAGTGACAAATGAATATCAATTAATTAGTTGTATAAATGGATATTGGCCATGACTATTTTCTCAAAACTGATACAACCTAAAAGGGTTCCCACGACTTTAGCGACTTCCGCGAAAAAAACCCAAAAAACTCAGAGTTTTTCCAGATCCATATCACCCATTATAGCATAGTTTCTGCCGGAAGAGCACTTATTTGCAGATCTGATAACCCAATTCATTATTATGGTCTCATTGTTGTAATGGAAATCTCAAAAAATGATGCAAAATATTGTCTTCTACAACAATGTTACACTAAGCCCATAATTGCGTTCGGATGTCAGGCCTACATATATGTATAGATAGTTCGAAGATGACGTCACTCAGGTCTTTGTTATTGTTTTTTTTTTTTTTTTTTTTTTTTTTTTTTTTGGTCATCCGCGTTTATGAGTAATGCTCACTGAACTGTATTCACCGGACTATAAACGTTCATGGATACACACAGTTTTGTGTGTTGGTCCGTTATACTTCCGGATGGCAATGTTATGAGCTTCTTAGCCAAGCGCATACTATCTATTCGTTGTTTCTGGCAAAATATAAATGGATAGACAACAATGGCAATAAAGATGATATTATACACAGTGCTCATTGTTGAAAAGTGTTACAGATGTTGGCATAAAAGTATAGGGCTATATGTATATATTGGTACAAGTGACTATTGTACTGTAGCGTCTGCCCGATGGTAAAAGTGTGCAACATGAAGACAGCATATAATGAGTATGATCTTTCATTGTTTTCCAGCATTTTTATAACAAGGTAGAAACGCTGTCGCAAACATATAGATAGAATGCTTGGCAAATGAGTTCACAACATTGCCATCCGGAAGTATAACGGACCAACACACAAACTCTGTGTAACCATGAACTTTTATAGTCTAGTTCATACAGTTTAGTGAGAACAACTCACAAACGCGGATGGCAAAAACAATAACAAAGGCCTGAGTGACGTCATCTTCGAACTATCTATAGATAGTTCGAAGATGACGTCACTCAAGCGCTTGTTGTTATATTTTGCCATCCGCGTTTGTGAGTTATTCTCACTGAACTGTATTAACCAGACTATAAAAGTTCATGGTTACACATAGTTTTGTGTGTTGGTTTGTTATACTTCCGGATGGCAATGTTATGAGCTTCTTAGCCAAGCGCATACTATCTATATAACATAGACAGATGTATTTCGTTTTCAGCCTATTACATTTGTGGTAATCTGACATTGTGACCCATCGTCTCAAAACCGTATTATGTCGGAACGAACCAGATGCTTAAAAGTCGAATTAAATGTTAAACTGGTCAAACATATAAATTGTTGGCATTGACACCCTAAAATACGGTATCCATTTTCCTCAATAAATCATAAAACTCAACACAAGTCTGATATTTCTGGCTATAAATTCAATTTTCAACATCTTAACAAACCCGACTTGATACCGTTGTGAGGCGAAGGGTCAAAAATATTATCTTCATTATTAAATTGTCAATCAATCAAACAATTTAACAATCAATCAGTCAAGCAATAACCAATCCTTGGTTAACATTATATTTCATATTCAACTTTTTTTTATTGCTGATGGAATTTCGAATCATAACCCACTTTCTTCAACGTTGGCATTAAATCCAACTCAAGTTTGATAAATGATTGGGCTTGAATTCATAGCTTAAGCATCAAGTCCCACCCCCCCCCCCCCCCCCGGTCTTGAAATTATTTTGGGCATTTATTGAGCATTTATACAGAGCATTATCCATTAAACATGCTTTACAAGGGATCTCTAGACCCCAACAACACTTAACGTGTAGGACTAGACGTGACGCCTATTAGGGGATGTTCCTTTTTTTTTCAGGGAAAGAGAAAGCTGTTATCTGCCAGGTACTCATTTTTACACCCTAGTGCGATGAGAGAATGTTGAGTAAATAACCCTGTTATAGGACTCATCTAGCGTCGCTCAGAGTGGCGACATTTCCAAGCCAGCTTGTCCTTCTTCGTCCTCGACCACGCTTGCCTTCTATCTTTCCCTCTGCAATGGTCTTCTGTAGTGAGTCATGCCTTCTGATGTGGCCGAAATATCGGGTTATCCTCTTTCTAATAGTTGAAATGATCGTTGTTGATGTTATTCCTAAAGTTTGGAGTACTTGATGATTTGTTTTCTTTTCCTTCCAGGATACCCTTGCAATTCTTCTATAGGTCCACATCTCAAATGCTCTGAGTTTCTTTTCTAGTGTTTTTGTCAGAGACCTTGTTTCACATCCATAAAGTAGTGTTGACCAAATGTAGCATTTTGCCAGACGTGTTTTATTACAACAATGTTAAACTAAGCCCATTAAAGGGTTCGGATATCAGACCTGCATATATGCACACGTCGGCTTGGATGGTATGGCGGTTGTTGGGATACGGACAAAGTTAATGGGAGCCAGAAATATAATAATTTCGGCCAACCGTCTCAAAACGGTTTTATACCTGGATGAAATCGACCGCGAAAATTTGATTCAGAATATAAATGATAAGTAATACGAAAGAAATTGCTCAAGATTCCCCTGTGGTTTATCTGGTTTAAAAGTAATGTATTTATATTTTTATTGTTTTGTTGTTGGTTGGCTGAAGAAGAGTTTGAGCACGAAAAGTTCGGTTTTTCGGTGTTTTTTTTTTTTTTAATTTTTACTTTGGTATTTTGTTCTTTTTTTAAGCTGTTACATTTAATTTTGTTTATTACTTTTTACAGTCCTCAGCTTCTAATAGCTTAGTATCACTTTGGTCATCGACAGAGACACGAAAACGAGAGAATGTGACTAAATTTATTTTTAAAAGAGATAATCATTTTTTCAAAATGATATCAACTTATTTGTAAAGTCAAGGAGAGAGAATGAAAATGATAATTTTTTAGTTAGTTATGGATGATCGATTGATTAATGGCTAAATCGATTTATGAAAAATTATAGAACAGTAAAGTTAGGTGCCCCAAACGTAAACAATAACAAGTTGCTAGTGATTTCCGTTAGGGACCGGAATAATATACGCACAATATAGGTCTCCCAATTTTGTGGTTTGAGTTGTAGGCAATACACTTTCAGTATTGAAAATATGTTTACATAAAATCTAACAGTTGCAGAAATAATAATATAAGGCTAAATTATTATGAAAATCAGGCTCCGAATAATTCTCGTTTTGTTCACACCAGCGCAGTAATTTGCTCTGGTCTAAAAATAGATAGACTGTAACTTTTGATAAATTTTAGAAAATTTTACCTTTTGTTCCATAAAATATCCATATCTAGACATTATTTGATGCATGATCGAGTATTTATGAATATGTATTTCTTTTGCCACCTAACAGCCAAATTTTAAAGGTTATTTTTTTTCTATAATTTACATTGGAACGTGAGCTGTCAAGACAGGAACATGTGGTTTGCCACTTGCTTCTCGACCTTTGTTTACGTTTGGGGCACCTAACTTTACTGCTCAATATTTGCTTCAATTATCAAACTGTAAAAAACAACTGAGAATGAAATTGTGATTAATCAAGTTTCTCTCAAAAGATTAAAGGATCAAGAGAAGCTAAGAGTGATTATATATATATATATATATATATATATATATATATATATATATATATATATATATATATATATCGATTTGATATATATTTATGGATTAATTATTGATTTATTATTTGATCGGTAGAAGTCAGCTTGACAAGTTAAAATATTTCACTTGTTTATTTATAAAAGAAAAACAATTAAAAGCAGACCTATATTTGCCATTAGTTCCATAAACAGACTTATCAACTAATGCATTGATGTTCTGAATAATTATTTATTTAACTGCAAAACTGTATTGGTTTTAAATGACGTGTACTTATTTGAAGGTCTGACCCTCCAAACGTTATGGTCTGGTTGTTGTAATGGAAATACGCCATGATAGCAGTGTTGAATTAAACCCATACTTGTGTTCGACTATCAGACCTGCAATAATGTACACGCCGGTACTAAATAATAATAATAATAATATCTCTCATTGTTTAATTTAAGTTATAAATGCAGACTTAACCACTTTGACGTTGAGATGAGTATAACAGTCATGGAACTCGGTCTTCAATGAAGCTTCTTTTGCATCGCTATGGCTGCTATCTCGATGAAAACGATAAAATATGATGTCAGTTTCTTTCTTCTTCTTCTTCTTCTTCTTCTTCTTCTTCTTCTTCTTCTTCTTCTTCTTCTTCTTCTTCTTCTTCTTCTTCTTCTTCTTCTTCGTCTTCTTCTTCTTCTTCTTCTACTACTACTACTACTACTACTACTACTACTACTACTACTACTACTACTACTACTACTACTACTACTACTACTACTACTACTACTACTACTACTACTACTTCTTCTTCTTCTTCTTCTTCTTCTTCTTCTTCATTTTGTCCAAATCAACCGACTGACTTAGTCAGGCTGTCGTAGCCTTGGTTCACTCTTTGAAAAACATTGAACATTTAAATAGAGAAATAACTACTAAACATGCTCCTGGGCTTTTCAAAGAGTCTCTAGCCGACTTAACGTGCAGGACGAGACATTATGACGCCTGCAATACGCTATTACATTTTTTTTCTACAGAAACAACTCTGTTAGCGGACAAGTACTCATTTTATACCTGAGTATCGTGAAAAAAAAAGAGAATAAAGAGCCTTTTCCAAGACCTCAACTATGTGCCACTCAGATCGAGTCTCGAACAATGGGCCTTCTGGTCCGAAGGTGAGTCATAACACTAGACCACGTAGCTTCATAATCCAAGACTGAATAACTACAATTTAGTATATCAGATTTGGATTAACGGCTCTCTGGAAAAACTCGTTTTTAAAAAAATAATTTGGCCAGAAATCACATCATTCAAATATCGATTGATTTAAATGACCCTCATCTTGGCAAAAACTCTCAAACCTGGGAATGAAAATTTTTGTCAATATGGGGTCATTTAATTGATCGATATTTGGAGGACGAGCTTTCTGGCCAATTTTTAAAAAATATTGTACGTCCCTTTCCGGCAGCTATCCGGTTAGATAGGTGTTGTTTGGAATGATTATTATCTAAATTGTGGACATCTAAAAATTCCCATATCTGTAGAGCATTAACAGTTGTATGATGTGATTGATCGCGATTATTCGTGCGTTGCTTCAACCGGCTTTTCCAATATATTTTATTGGTTGTTTTGCAAAATAGAATTGATAGAAAGCGTTCCTCATTACTTGCCTTTATGATAGGTTTGCCTTTCTGATAAGTTATAAATCTAAAAAGGTGTACAGGAAATGTGACAGTCCAAGCAGGAACAAAAATACAAAAATAAAACGCCAGCAATTAGCCTACCTCGACTGGGATCGAACCTCAGACCTCTTGATTAGCGTTCGGGCGTACTGTCATTATATCTCAGAGATTAACTGATAGTTGGGAAGATAGTTGGACATAGTTGAGTCCTTGAAAAAAGTGTCTTTACTCATATTCTCTCACCGTACTCATGTGTAAAATGAGTACCTAGTCGTAATCAGCGGTGTATCTGTCGGAAAAAGTTAAATGTTGCCTAACAGGTATCATGTCTCGTCATGTTAAGTGTTGCTGTTGGCTAGAGACCCCTATTAAAGCGCTTTGAGCATGCGCTGTGGATATTGCTCTATATATTGTGCGAGAAAAAAAAGAGCTGTAACCGCCGGACCATTACTGATGCAAGTTTGAAAGTTGACCACAAGCAAACCAATTTATCTACAGATGTACACAGATTGTCATAAAATTTAATTGAGAAATAGATATTTATTTGACCATCGTTTTAATAGATACACCTCAAATTTGCCATATCGAAGATTTTTACAAAACTCTCAAATTTCTATGTGATCTGTCGACCCCTCCATTTTGCTTTATGACTGTACGTAGCCTTTTATTTTTTCTATGATCCAATTGATTTTCTTAAGTCTTATATAATGATTTTCGATTCCATGAAATTCGAATTGACTCTGTTAGCTCTGCTTTTATGTAAAACGTTCTATGACTGTTTTATACACTGTTTCATTTCAATATACATATTATGCTGTAGCCGGGACTTATTGGAGACCATTTAATCATATATGATTTCTCCGCCGTCTTGAAAATTATGTAACATTGATAAAGGAAGAACTTATTCCAGAAACTATCACAATTGGGCATTTGATTTTCAACGAGATGGGGTAAATTTCTACGTTAGTCACACAATACTGCTAAAATCAAGATGCAAGATTGGAAACTTTCGATATCCTTATTTCTAAACGACTTTGGTATAACCGGAATAGCTTCTTAACCAATCATAGATCTTTAATCTAATTTGGTATGTATTAACTTAATGTATTGTTTTTGTTGCTTGCAAATTTTCGACGGTTTCTAATTTCATCTTCGTATTGAATTACAGCGTCACAATTTTTCCAGAGTTTTTTTTTCGTACCCTTCTATAAAAAGCTCGTTTTCTTCATTTTATTTCCTAAGTTTATAACGTCCGTGTTCATTAATTTTCATGTCTGAAATAGAAGCACTGGCATTGGCAATTTTCATAGCGGGTAATTTTTGGGTTGTTTTGAAATGTTTTCGGACCGTTAAATTCAAATTGGGTTATCAAACTTGTACATATGTACATGTTCCTACGTGTAAATAATTTACGAGCCCTAAAACTACAGATACCACTTTTTTGGAGTGGTGGATAGCTCAGACAGTAGAGATACGCTCTCCCTGGCCCTGAGGAGTTGTAGCACTATTGGGTCGCCGGTTCGAGCCCCCGTCGCCGCCGCGAAATTTTTATTCTCTCATGTCACTTTCCTACCCACTTCATTTCTTATCAATATAAGATAAGTGCCTGCTCCACTCACTTGTCTAAACCTACAAGTAAAAATGTTGGCTTTTTATCATTTAAGTAATAAGTGCGTTTGTGTAGTTTTCCTTGGCAAAAAATGATGCATAACTTGTTTGAGTCTTGTTTTCAACTTTTACATGAACGAAGTCCAGAGTTGACAGTTTTAGCCCAGATGAGGGTCATTTTAATCAATCGATATTTGAAGGGCGATTTTCTAGCTATATTATTTCCAAATGCGTGCTTTGAGAAGGACCACCTTTTTTCTTTGTCAAAGGGAAATAATACTTCGTTTGCTATGACGATATAAAAATTTAATGGGTTATCTCCCTAATAGGTTGAGCTATTTATTACCCCCCCCCCCCCCCCTTCACCTTTCCTTTAAAAAACAAAACAAAAACAAAACAAAAAATATACACAATTGTATTTTTTTATAAGTGCAGTTATGTGCGACTATGTGTCTAGTGGTATGACTAATGACTATTCGACTCCCGCTCTCAGCTTGGCATAGTTGAGTCCTTGAAAGAAGTCTATTTACTCACCCCCACCCCTTTCCTTTAAAAAAAAACAATAAATGTTTGGAATTTTGACCAATCATATTGCCTTGTGTGTGTGTGTGTGTGTGCTTGTGTGTGTGTGTGTGTGTGAGCGTGTATGCGCAAGTGCGTGCCCACTCAAGCACCTGACTTACTGTCTGACTTAAATAAAGCATTCCGCTTTCGATGTCATCCGAATTCGCTGCTTCGGCCACTCCAAGGATTTATTCTCATGGTGACGGTTTTTTCAACTGTCTCTGTCTTGTTCCTTTATACTGGTGTTTAATAGTTCTGCCAATGATGTTAATTGGTTTCGCTACTTGAGTTGTTTCAAATAATCTGATCACGAATAACAATAAATAAGCAGCGTTAACACAATTTTGTTTTATTTTTGATTGATTTGTATTGCTGTGCACTCGGATAATACGTCTCATTTTAAAGGGTTTTTTTTGATGAAGTTCAGGGTCATTTTCATTTATAGATATTCAGAGTTTTATAAAATATGGCACAGCACAGGCGTGAGATAAAAAAAAAGGTGTCAGACAAAGCAGAAAGAAAAATAATAATAATAATAATAATAATAATAATAATAATAATAATAATAATAATAATAATAATAATATATAATAATAATAATAATAATAATAATAATACACATTTATATAGCGCTCATTCTCGTGTAAAACACAAGCTCTGGGCACTTTACAATAAAAATATCAATTTTAAGTGAAAAAAAATAATAATAACAACAATAATAATTCATAGCCAAATCAAGGATTCATATAGAGTCAAGAAAAACAAATACAGTAAAAATGTGTCTTGAGATTCTTTTTAAAAGTAGGTAAAGACCCAAAAGTCAGACTGCCGGAATCATGGCGGGCTATTTTTGGGGATTTTTTTTCTTGCATTTTTTTCTGCTTTGTCGTTTTATCGAAATAAATAATGATGTTTAATACGATGATGAGGATGATGAGGATGATGACGTATTTGTGGTTATGGCAAAGCCGACTAAACTTAAAACAAAAGGAAAAGTATAGGAGGAGGTGTACAAGGAGAGGGAGGAAGATGAGGAGGAGGAAAAAGAAAAAGAAGAGGATGAAGAGGAGGAGAAGAGAGGAGGAGGAGAATGAGGAGGAGGAGAAGGATTTAACCCAGCAGTATATGGATTGCTATGTCCCTTAAGTCTGGCAGAAGTAAAGGTGACATGGAAACGAACTGGAACATTGCCTCTTCAAGACAAAATACTCCAGTCATCTTAGACAGTTTACTTTTTAAAATCAGCTTTACCCTAAAACGACAACAAAAAAACCTCCCAGAAAAAAATGAAACCAAAAACTAAATAATAATGATAATAATAATAATAATAATAATAATAATAATAATAATAATAATAATAATAATAATAATAATAATAATAATAATAATAATAATATAATAATAATAATAATAATAATAATAATAAAATAATATAATAAATAAATAAATAAATAAATAATATAATTAATAATAATAATAAATTATTATTATTATTATTATTATTATTATTATTATTATTATTATTATTATTATTATTATTATTATTATTATTTTATTATTATTATGATTATTATTATTATTAGTATTATTATCATTATTATTTTATTATTATTATTATTATTTTTTTTATATTATTATTATTATTATTATATTATTATTATTATTATTATTATTATTATTATTATTATTATTATTATTATTATTATTATTATTATTATTTTTATTATTATCATCATCATCATCATCATCATTATTATTATTATTATTATTATTATTATTATTATTATTATTATTATTATTGAAAGGAAATCGCCGAAGCTCCTAATGACACAAAATGCAATCATATCATTAATCAGCGTCACGGCATTCAAGGCCTGTGGAAATCCCAGTTTTTATGATATGAGCTACACTAATCTAATTTGACACGTAATTGCTCTATCTCGTGCCTATATTTAATCAGTTAACTATTTTACTCTATAAAGACACGTATTTTAAAAATTTGACCAGAACCCCTTCAAATATAGATCGATTTAAATGACCCTCATTTTGACCAATATTCTCAAACCTAGAATCTCGCTTTTTTTTTTTTTTTTTGATTTTTTTTTTTTTTTTTTGTCAAGATGATGGTCGTTTAAATCAGAGAGCGTAGAATAACTATTATCTACGCTCTCTGTTTAAATCGATTGCTATTTGAAGGACGAGTTTTTGGCCAAATTTTTAAATACGTGTTTTTCCAGGGTAGGTTAGTTAATTGGTTAATTCCTTATCAGCCATTATGCATTTCGCATGCCACATACCTCAAACTTCCTATGATTGTATCACAGAAAAGCATCAGTCTTATACTACAAATTAACCCTCAAACGGCAAGAATTTATCTTCTTTTTTTCAAGCTCTCTATCATCTACTTCAGTTCCCCTTTTTGCTTTAGCCGGTCATCTTACTTTTCCTGGGGATTAAATTATAGGCTTCAACAGTCGTGACGTCACTTCCCTCGCAATGACGCATAGTAAATTAGTCATCACCATCATCATCATTGCCTTTTTCACCCTGGGTCAGGGTATAGGCCACAGACAAACAGTTTTCATCCTTCTCTATCCTAGGCTTTTTTTTTTATCTCATTCCATGTCTTACCACTTCTCTGTCATTCCAGAAACTCTTCGGTCGCCCAAGCTAGAAAAAAAAAAAGGATTTGGTTTGTCCGTCTGCGTTTCTGTAACGGTTTGAGTCTTACGGAAAGGGGTGTTAACCCTTTGCCAACCCCCAACCTGGAGGACCAGGTGACTCAAAGATGGGGGGGGGGGGGGATCACACACCATTAGTCGCCTTTTACGACACGCTGGCTTGGTGATGGGCTATTCTTGACCCTCTCAGTTGAGGGACCCCGGACATCACACAGAGACTAGTAACTGGTTCTAAACTATCGGAACAATGGCGGTCGCCCTTATGAAATACTTCTCCGACGAGCATAAAAGTGTATCCAGAGAAGAAAAACATTATAAATCTGATCATGTTTTGACTTTTATACATTCTGTTCACATTACATGTGAAAAAGTTCTAGCCAGCATGAAGGATAAAAATTACCGATTTTCTTTGTTTAGAACCAAGCTGCTCGTTGCTGGGCGGACGTGACATCAGACAATTGAATCCTATTACCCAAGTTCATTTCGTCCTGCCAATTCTTTAAAACCATTCCTTAATATCCCATCTGTTGCAATGTTGCCTTACGGGATATATTCATCTTCCTACAAGTTAAGTGTTGCTGTCAAATTGGGACCCCTTGTAAAGCGCTTGAATGGATATTGCGCTCTATAATTGCTTGAGTTTTTTTTTAAATCTCAAATCTATTAAACGATTTTTTCTCCACAAATATAAAACAAAGCAAAGAATTTTTTTTTACCGATTTGTCTTGCATCAAGACAATCGAATTCAGACTTTGGGTGTGTACAGCACATGAAAGAGAAGCTAAGAAGTATGAAACATCCTTGGCCTACCGCAGTATGCATAACATCTATATATCAGCAAAACTGCTTCAAGTGACATTGTAGCTAGTTACACTTTTACAAGCTATAACTGGAACGAAATTAACATCACTCAGCTCTTTGTTAATGTTTTTAGATATAAATTTTAACGATTAGTTCTCATTAAATTATATCAAACTATAAACGTTTAAGGTTACACATGGTTTAGAATGATGATAGGCTACATTACATCTGGCTGGTATATGTTGTGAGTATTTTACCAAAACGTATAGCACCAACTGATGTCATGTTGGTGTAAAATCGAGTTTCGCCTTTAAAGGTTAAAAAAATACAAACGAAAAGAAATTTGTTAAAAAACAAAACGTTTACGGAACTCTCTTCTCTCTACCGCGTATTGTGATTATATCGCAAGACAGAACATAATGACACCCCTGTTTATAGAGTTTGAAAGGTATGTTTTTGCTTTCAAACTAACGACAGGATCCACAATACAAAGACCAAACATCTGTTTTCCCGTCACCAGCCAATGTTGGGGAAACAACACAATGTCGCCCTCCCCGAATCACGGCTCGGGACTCCAATGGACTCCCTGCAGGAAAATATGGTCGAGGAAACGCCAGCAATCTACGCGCTCGGCCACCCGTGAGGATTCTGTCTAGGTTTTGTGTCTTTCTGGGTGGGGTAAGTTTCCCTGAAATTGCATGTCTTTTTTGCCGACTTCGACGCCGTTCTTGGATTATAAAGCGCGTCGGCTTAAATCTAAGTCTGTCAAAAATACTTTTTTATCATAATTTGGCTACAAAAAGTTTGCCACAATATATATCGGTTTAAAAAAAACACACTGGAGCTTTCATAAAGCGCTATATCCACTTAATGTGATCAAAGCGCTTTATAAAGGGTCCTTGACCAATAGCAACATGTCACATGTATAGAACAAGATATCACACCAGTCATGTGATATTACACATTTATTTTTCAGACAGAGACGGAGACCTGTTTACGGCCAGGTACTCATTTTACACCTGAGTGCAGTGAGAGAATGGGAGTAAAGAGCCTTTTCCAAGGACTCAACAATGTGCCGAGCAAAAGCGAGTGTCATACCACTAGACAACATAGCCGCAAATATGAACCTTAAGTTGTAGGACGGAGTCTCAATCCTGAGTCTTCTTTGTGGGCTATGTGGTCTTGTCGTATGACACTCGCTTTTGAATTGAAAATTCATGGGTTCGAGCCTCGCTCAGTGTATTGTTGAGTCCCTGGAAAAGACTCCTTTTTTCACATTCTATCACCGTACTCATGTGTAAAATAGTATGAGTACCTGGCCGTCTCTGTCCAAAAAAAAATGTAATATCGCCTAACAGGCTTCATGTCACGTCCTAAATGTTACGTGTTGCTGTTGGCCAGGGACCCCTTGTAAAAAGGTTTGAGCACGTTTGGTGGATATAGCGCTACACAAAAGCTCAACTTTGAAAAGATTATAAGACAGATTAATGGCGATTTTAATCGATCGCAATAAAAAGGGATATTTATGGCCAAAATTAGAAGAAATAAAATCATTTCTGTGTATGCGTTGTTGTTTGTTTTTTTTGTTTTTGTTTTTTTGGGGGGGTTTTTTTTTGGGGGGCGGTTGTTTGTTATTGTTTTGTTTTTTATTTTGTATGACAGGGATGGGTGAGTATGAGGGGGGGGGGGTGGATTCTACGTGGATGTGTACAATACCAAGACACGTGAAGAATGCAAAGGGAATTTAAGATATGGCAAAGAAAAAATATATAATTTGTGATTTTGTAGCGTTTCTAATTGTGCAAATTTGTGTATGAATCTGATTACCGTCGTACTCTGTAAAGACACTTATTTAAAGATTTGGTCCTAAAACTCGTCCTTCAAATATTTTGGTACTCTCTGTCCTCCCAGCAGTGATTTTATTGCTGGGTCTGTTAGGTCTGGTGGAAAGTACTTTGCGAAAGACTAGCGTCCTATCTAAAGAATAGGAAGTAAATGTTGTTGTATATTTAACGCCATTGTAACCCGGAATCAACTGGGACAACTGACTCTGACGGACTATATTTACTTCGGAGCACTGGCCTCGCAAACAAAAAATTGAGCTTTTATATAGCCCATTTCCATTAAACGTGCTCGAGGCGCTTTACAGGGTGTCCTTAGCCAACAGCAACACTTAATGTGTAGGACGGGACATGATGCCTGTTAGGCGATATTACATTTTTTTTTTCGAACAAAGACAAGGCTTTCAACGGCCAGGTACTCATTTTACACCTGAGTACGGTTAGAGAATGTGAGGCTATGTGGTCTAGTGGTATGACATTCGCTTTCGGATCGGAAGGTCCTGGGTTCGAGCCTCGCTCGGCGCATAGTTGAGTCCTTAGAAAAGGCTCTTTACTCACATTCTCTCACCGTACTCAGGTGTAAAATGAGTACCTGGCCGTTAACAGCGTTTTTTTTATATCCGAAAACAATTGTAACATCGCCTCACAGGCGTCATGTCCCGTGTTAAGTTTGCTGTTGGCCAGGGACCCCTTGAATGCGCTTTGAGCACATTTAGTGGATATTGCGCTATATACAAAGCTCAATTTGTTTTAGTTTGGTCAAATTAGTGACAACTACACATCGCATAGATATACAAGGTGTCAACAATGTCTTTCCATCTTTGATCTGTGGCAGAAAAAAGCGTTGCAATATACACCATCCAATATACTTTAAACATGACTTACGAATACACAAATGCTGTATATTTTGTTTCCTATTATCGTTTACTCAATGTGTCTCAATATGGTTGCCATGGCTACTTAAAATGTACTCTAATACGTTTTGCTCATGTATCTACTTAACAAACAAATCTGTTTTTACCCAAAGTAAGGTCTTTGGCTTTATACACTTGTCCATAATATGTTCCTTCCCCGATGATTTGTAAGCTATTGAAGAAATCGACACATCTTTCTCCCCAATCACCCTTCATGTCATTATACCTTCTATGACGACATATTCTGTGGAAGTAAATTAGTATCCACCAAACCTACAATGCAGCAAAAATCGGATCAATAACAATCAGCAAATTTTAGACTATGAAAACAATGAGGAAAACATAATGATGATGAAGCATAACGGCCAACTTTTCAAAGACCTTAAACGGGATATCCTAATGCACAATATCATCAACCTATTTCCGGTTCTTTCAATGAGTTGCGTAGCTTTTGTGGCATGGTGGGTTCAATAACAATTCTATATTTTATGTTTTGCGTCCCACGCCAATATCTGGTATGGGAGCTAAATAAAAAATATCTCTGATGTCGCCCTATTGGAAAAAGTCATAAGGAGGATATGTCCGGTGACCCAAGCGGCCAGGCTATTCAGTCCATCTCTCCCAATCCGTTTGCCTGTCGTTTAGAAATTTGCGAAGGGCCCGTCTCCAAGGTGGAGAAATACCGTCTAACTGTCGACATTTCTGAAGATGGGATGCAGCATAAAATTCTAGCATATCTAAATAGACATTTATTACCGTAATCGCTTGAGAATGATGGGTCTAGAATTTTTTTGTGCATCGGTCAATAGATAGAATGAAGATGTCGTCACTCAGGTCTTTGTTATTGTTTTTTTTTTTTTTTTTTTTTTTGCCATACACGTTTATGAGTAGTTCTCACTAAACTGTATTATCCAGATTATAAAAGATCATTGCTGCACATAGTTTTGTGTGTTGGCCCGTTATACTTCCGGACGGCAATATTGTGAATTTCATGACCAAGCGCACACTATCTATTCCAAACAACCCTTTGTGTCTCAGCAAATTTAGAATACCCATTTCTTTGTTTGTTTGTTTTTTAAATCGCTTTCAAGTCCTGGAATGGTCTGCCAAACTGGGCTATGAAGCGTTGTTGAGCTACTTACGGCGATTTCATGCCATGCAATCGCGTTACACAAAGAGCATTTCGGCGCACTGTTGTTATTCCGAAATATAAGGAGAGAAAAGTGAGGTATTTTATGTTAAGGTTCATTTAGTGAACTTTTAGTGATGTAATGAAGATCAGTGATTCGTAGACTGTATGACTTGTTCTTAGACGGTGAACAGATGTAAATATCTTTCATGATTTTAGAATAATAAGTCTTTGGAAACAGGAAAAGACTTAATGGACACTATGTGTTAATTGCGAATGACTCTCAGCTTGCCATGAGCATACTTCATTCGCAGTTTTGAGTATGGCGTTTATCTATATCTAAGGCCGATGTAATCTAATTTGCAGGTCCAATAACCGAACGAAATTTTGAGCTTGATTTAACATAGTTGTAATGGACAATATTTAGCATTGGTTTGAGAGTATTTCCATTATAATAGTGAGACCATAACAATTTTGGGTTATCAGACATGCAAACAAGAACACTTCATCTAAGACCAACACATTAAGTTATTGAATGCAGTATGAAAATAGGGAAAAT
>NC_088361.1:9252732-9262732 GCF_034508935.2 Berghia stephanieae | reverse complement strand
CTGTATCTTAAACGACTGCAATGGAACAGGGAGATTCTGGGGGTCTTGGGGTCAGGTGTATTTAATTGTCACTGTCCACACTGCTATTCCAATCAGCCAGAACCGGGCAGCTAATTACGCTCTCAAATAATCCCGAAGACCAGAATAATCTATTTACAAGAAAACCAATTAATAACCGGATAACAAATTAACCACTTCACTGAGATGGGCGGAGCATTTAAAACTTGACCAGTGATTTCTCTTTACAAACAAAAATCTTCGACTCGTTTAGTCAATCTCTCCAACAATCCAGACTAATTTAGGGGGCGTGGACATTCAAGAGGCTCACGCGCGGCCATTTTCATCAGGGTGGACAACGGGTAGCTTGAGGATGACCACACCTGGAGATAGGGCAAGGCGTTAGAGCTAAGTAGCTGTAAAGGTTTTGTCTCGAGAGTCCCACGAGTTGTGGCTCTGTGCGAACGTTTTAGCTTATTTGGAAGTTGATTAAATAGGTGACACTCTTGACATATGTGAGGGCTTCCCGCTGTTACTTGTATTTTGTTGTCACGGGACGAGTGATAAGTATTCATCCCGACCTTGCCAGTAATCTACATCACATTGACAAAACACGTTTAAAAAAAAAATCATTAAAGCCATAGAAAGTAGTCCTTCAGCGCCATTCGGCTCATGGAGCTGGAGTTTATCCCGGTTTCTATAGCGTGAAACGGACAATAGCAAATGCTTGCTATCCTTTTGGATAGGACGCCAGTATATCGCAAAGTAGGTACTTCCGCCGAATCTAACAGACTCAGCTACATATTCACTGCTGAGTAGAGTTGGAAGGGGGGGGGGGAGGGCAGAAAAAAATCTCAAGTGCACCCGGGATCGATCTTGGTCCTTTGAGTGTGAAGCAAGTGCTCTACCAACTGAGCTATCGGGACCCCTGAGCTATCGGGAGAAATTGTTGACAAATTGCTTGTCATATTTATAGGCCGATATCTGTAGCGACGTCTTCTGTCCATTTTAGTTTAGCTTCCAGGAAAATGAAAATCCCAAATAGGTTGGACAAATTAATTAAATAAAAATAAAAACACAATAATTGAAAATAAATACATTTATAAAAAATAATAAATTAGTAAACAAATAAATAGATAATAAATACATAAATAAATAACTAGATAAATGAAAATTAAATAAATAAATAAAGAGATAAATAAAGTTTTAAAATTTATTTAATCTTAGGCTTTCGCCTCACCACAGGCACTGTCTTACATTGTGGGAGAATGCTGCGTCCCTGTTTGGAAGATGAACCCATATATAAACCGCATTGACATCCGATTAAGAGAATCAATAAGAATAATAACATGTCGCAAGCCAACTTCAACCGTGGCCTTCGTAAAGTTATGGCCTGATACTGACCAAAAAATGACGTCAAAATGCCAGTCTTTTGCCACAAAAGAAAACAAATCGTGAGTTGTATTCAATAGTTCAACCAATGAAGTAATTTGTTTCTATGAGCTCTCACGACAACTCACTAGGCGGTGCAAAAACCAAAGAACGACGTCAAGCTGCCAGTCCTTTTGGATTTCAGTATCAGGCTATAACATAACGATGGCTACGCTCCAACCCAGTGGCTCCCAACATTGAGCGGCATGGCACCACCAAGTCTTCGACGACAAGACGCTAATCAAAGGATGCATGCAAGAATTGATGAAGCCACAGATAACATTCCTATAAAAATAATCATAAAGGGAGCACCTTCAACAAGGCTCACAGTGAGAAGACCTTTCCACCGAACAAAAATGGTAGAATTCAACGTGGAAGAGAACTGGAGAGAAATGTGGAACAGGGAAACACCAAGAGGAGGAAACATTATAAAAGATCCCACCAAAAGAATGCCTGCATTCCACAACGCCAGGAAATACTGGGGCTCCTCAAATCGCCTCTTTACAGAACATGAAAAAAAATGTGCAGATGGAAACTTGGAAACAGTGATGTCTGCCGGAAGTGCCAGGCAGATCCAGAGACCAGCGATCACATCGTCCTCCACTGTCCAGTTACTAAACTTGCAGGTGAATATGAAACAGTTCTTAGGGCGGAGGTAGACCTCCGAAGCTAGGTTGACGCAATGAATTTGGAGATGTAGCCATACGCTACTACTACTAGGACCACGCTTATCTATAACCCATTGCTGCACTGCTTGACAATAAAGAAGATGGGAATTATATCAATGGTGATTCTGTTTCGATAATAAAGTAATTGAAATTTAGTAACACTTGGTGTAACAAAATGTATCGTTTTGAATGATCTTTATCCTCTTTTACTCTGGGAAATTCCAACATAAATAGTCCATCCCCTTTCTATCTTAATTAACACATTTCTATCGCGAAGTGAAATTTTAGAAGACTAGAATTTTGCCAATAAATAAATGAATAAGTAAATAGATAAATATATAAATGAGAACTGAACAGATGAATTGAAAGATAAATAATTAAATTTAAAGAACACACGTTGTCTTTTATGTTGAGTATAAAAAGGTGGCAGTAAATGATAAGACATAAAATCCGTTCCGTTGGGTGTCTCGCTACGCCATCGAAAACAATTTACACAGCACAGAGTATCAAGATAGAATTATTAATATTAATTACAAAGTGCTAGGTGACTTTCAATAATAAAAGTTAAACCATTGTTTTATCTTTGAAACCATAGTCTCCATACGATTTGGAATGTTCAACTTACCAAGTTAGGAGCATTGGAGATGAAAGGGGAAACATGTGGATAAAATGAGATCTAACTTTAACTCGATCGATCCTAGATATTTTTGCTACTTTTCAAAATTGGAAAAAAAAATAATATTAAAATTGGGCATGTATATACCATGTAAAAACTAAAAACATTAGCTTTGATACCACGCCTATAATTGTCTCAGAAAAATGTAATAAATAGGCATGGGATAAAAGTAATCGGGAAAAACTACGGATATAGTCGGTGCTAGGTTTGAGTGAGTTAAAAACAACAGTACTGAAGATTAACCCATTAATGGCAAATGCGATATTTTTTCAACGTGTACGTTTTCCCAGTTATTTAATCTATTTCAACTGCAGATCAGATGCCAAGAGAGCAGTAAAAGTGATCACATACTTCTAAATCTTTACATTATTTTTTTTACTATTAACCCACTCAACTCAGAATTTAATAAGTACTGGACTATTAAGATAAAGATCTAAAAAAGTGTGTTTGACAAAGCGACAGACAAAGCAAGAAAGAAAAATACAAGGAAAAAAATAAATCCCAAAAAATCAGTCTTCCTCGACTGTGAATTTTAATCAGCCATTTACTGATTTTATAACAGTTCAGCTGGTTTTTTTGTGGGTTTTTTTTTTTTGGCGGGTGGGGGGGGAGCATCTTTTATTCATTAAAAAAAGGTACAACCAAAACGTTAATAATTTCTTCTGAATTAAAATTGGCACATTAAAAAAAACTTCGAGTAATCTTCCCAGTGTCATGACCTTAATCATATTTTTGATTTTTGTTGCGGCTTCTTTGACTTTCCAAAAGTTATTTTCCTTTCATTTGTGAATAACATGTTTGTAAGTGAGAAAGCGATTGTCCATATGATTTTCTTTATTTTTCTGTACTTTCGTTTTCGTTTTTCTTATATTTTTTTTTTTTTAGTTCATAACAGCAACAAGCAAAAAAAAACAAACAAAGAGAGAGAGAGAGAGAGAGAGAGAGAGAGAGAGAGAGAGTAAGAGAGAGAGAGAGAGAGAGAGAGAGAGAGAGAGAGAGAGAGAGAGAGAGAGATATATTGTTAACACAGGATATCACTGATTGGTTTTGTAGGTTCACATAATTTGACAGGAGTAAATTCTAAATTGAAAAAGGGGGCGGAGTTGGAATACACTGAGTAGGCGTGGTTGACATTAAAAAGAACTCCCTGTGCGGTAGAAACCTGTCGGAGGACGGACACGAGATTTTGACAACAATAACGGATTGAAACGACCCGATGTCGCTCGCAGACTTTTCGTGACAATTTCCCTTGAGGTGCCGTCACATTAAAAAAAGAGAGAGAGAGAAAGAAAGAAAGAAAAAGAGATTAAAAGTAATCCGTTGGTGCAGATGTCTAGAGATACGAGTAGAAATCATTAGTAGTCAAAGTGAAATTTCTACTCAGATTTTCACAGTGCAACCTGTGTAATTTACCTAGAGTGTAACATAATATCATTTCTTAGAGAATATTCACTTACACTATACGCCAGTTTTGTTGAGGAATTATTTTTTCTTCTAAAGGTAAGTTAAAAACAATCTTCAATATTCAAATTCATAGTTAGATAGATGGCAATAATAATAATAATAATAATAATAATAATAATAATAATAATAATAAATAATAAATAATAATAATAATAATAATAATAATTAATAATAATAATAATAATAATAATAATAAAATAATAATAATAATAATAAATAATAATAATAATAATAATAATAAGATATAATAATAATAATTTATAATAATAATAATAATAATAATAATAATAATAATAATAATAATAATAATAATAATAATAATAATAATAATAATAATAATAATAATAATAATAATAACTCAGTAACTCAGTTATTACATGTCATGGAAGATTTTACCAGCACGGTTAATGATGGCAAATGTATTAATAATATATTATTTGATTTCAGTAAAGCCTTTGATTCTCTTCCTTATGAGAGGCTATTCAGAAAAATAAAATCATATGGTATAACATGGCCGATATATGGTTGGATTAAATGTTTTCTATTCAATAGACAGCAGAGGGTAGTTGTAAATGGCGAAATGTCAAGTTTTAAATGTGTGACCAGTGGAGTACCTCAGAGAAGTTTCTTGGGTCCAACACTTTTTATTATATATATTAATGACTTACCAAATAACATTTTATCAAAATATAGATTGTTTGCAGATGACACTAAAATTTACAATGAATCTGATCAGCATGTAGTCATTCAAGATGATATTAATTATCTTGGTCAAGAAAGTGGCAATTAAAATTTATCATCAAGAAGTGCAAGTTATTGCATGTTGGAAAGAAAAATCATCATTACATTTTTATACTCAGATAAACTCAAATTCAAATTGTTTGCCTGATACAAATTTTGAAAGGGATCTTGGTGTTGTTTTTGACTCACATGTGAACTTCGATGTGCATATCAATGATTGTACAACTAAAGCTAATCACAAATACAAGAGTTTTACATATTTGGACAATAGCACGTTTAACATAACATAATGTGGTATAGGGCAAAATAGGATAAGATCCCTTGAATGCCCTTAATATTAATTAGTAATGCCATAAATCTATTGATTTACATATTACATATTACAATAATGATACACGTGGTAAAGATAGTATTTCAACTTAAATGTACTCATGTGGTGTACAAGCATATATCTTTAACCGTGACATGCAAAGCACACACACACACACACACACACACACATACACACGCGTATAGAAGATAACCATAATAATATAATAATGCATAATATATACATACAAGATTCTTTCGTTATTTAAAACTATTATAAGACGGGAACAATGTTTGGAGCCCAATATATCTAAGGCAGTTAATAAGTCTGGAAAACATTCAAAGACGAGCCTCCCGGGCTTGAGAATATTATGTCATATGACGAACATTTAGCATTCCTCGATCTACCTAGTCTCAAATACAGAAGAATTAGAGGAGACTTAATTCAGCTCTACAAGATAATACATAATATAAATGAGATAAATCCATCAATTTAGCTCACAATTTCCAAGATTACGTATACCAGAGGCGACAAATATAAAATATATATTCCAAGCTTTCAGACCAAAATAAGACAGAACTCATTTATTATACGTATAGTGAAAACATGGAATAGTCTTTGTTTTAACACGAAAATGCATGTTCTTTGAATCAATTTAAAATCTTAGTTGAAAGGGAGTTAATGTCTCTGAGATTTAAGTATGACTAACATGTTTTATTCTATTATACTAAAAAAAAATATTAAAAATTGATTAATTTCTTAATTCAATTTGATTAATAGATAACAATATTACTAATTAAATATTATCAATTAATGATGTTAATGATTTTCTTGATTTATTTATTGATTTATTTATCTATTCATATATCTGTTTGTTTGATTTAATTATTCATTCATTTAGTTATTTACCTATTAACCCGCTCCTTACCATCGACATCAAAATCGTCACATTTCTTACGACATAATATACATTTTTCTTATTCAGATATATTTTGTAGATACATCACAAACTTTGAAGAATGATCTTTGTTTAATTAATAAGAACATAAAGTTGTTTTGTAGAGAGATTGAGTTTTAAAAATCTATTTTTCTGCTGGGTAAGCCTGTCATTTTTTGGGAAAATACTGGAAAGAATCGGTAATGAGAGAGTTAAACTTTAAATTGTCATGTGGATAATTGTTTCCATTATTTTTCACGATTTTGTAGACTGATTTGTAAATTTTGACAAGTAAAATGCATGACATCTGAAACAATGTTAAATCATGATATTTTATCAGAGACTTATGTATGATTATTATCGTTGTTGTTGCTTTCATGATTATTTTAGTCATTAATATTTCATTGTACTATGAACTTTGTACATTTAGGATTCATTCGATCATGACCAGTTTTCAATTACCAGTATTCTATGATAGTATTTTTTGATTTTACATTGCCGTATTGATACATTTCTTCCTGATATTCAAAGTTGTGTAAAACTGTCTATGAATGATGCAATTCAAGCTATATGAGATTATGTAATTATAAACTATTGTATAAGGTATTAAAAGGATGATCTATATAAAGCCTTTAGTAAGATAAGATAAGATAAGATAATAATAATAATAATAATAATAATAATAATAATAATTATTATTATTATTATTATTATTATTATTATTATTATTATTATTATTATTATTATTATTATATTATTATTATTATTATCATCATCATTATTATTATTATTATTATATTATTATTATTATTATTATTATTATGATTATTGTTGTTATTATTATTATTATTATTATTATTATTATTATTATTATTATTATTATTGTTATATTATTATTATTAGTATTATTATTATTATCATCATCATTATTATTAATATTATTATTATTATTATTATTATTATTATTATTATTATTATTATTATTATTATTATTATTATTATTTATTATTAATTATTATTATAGAATTGAATATAATAAAATACATACGAGGATTCTAAAGCATACTACGCTCTATAAAAAAGTTCATGTTTTAATAGCTTTCTAAAAGGAGATATTTTTTCCTGTTTTCTCTGTGTATTTTATTTACAATGTGATCGTATGCTGATTTGTTTGGTATCTAAAATAAAACTTAAACTTTTATATAGCGTAATATCCATTACACGTACTCAAAGTGCTTTACAAATGGTCCCTATCCAACAGAAACACTTAACAAGTAGAACGAGACATGACGCCTGTTAGGCGATAATCCATTTTTTTCCAACAGAGACATCATTGTTAACGGCCAGGTACTCATTTTACACCTCAATACGGTGAGAGAATGTGAGTAAAGAGGCTTTTTCAAGGACTCAACTATGCGCCGAGTGAGGCTCGAACTCTGGACCTTCCGATCCGAAAGCGAGTGTCATACCACTAGACCACATAGCCGTATTTCAATTCATTGTCTATCAAGGTCTCAGCTAGCGAGTTTTGAAAATCACCTAATCATTTTATTGTGAAATTGACAGGTTACCATATAGAAGGAACGAAATTGACGTCACACATCTCCTTGTCATTGTTTTTAGACAGCAATTTTAATGATTCGTTCTCACTGAAATATATCAATCGGGCTAGACATTTTCAAGTTCAAGGTTACGCACAGTTTTGTGTGTTGGCACGTGATATCCGGCTGGCGTATGTTGTGTGTATATCACCTAAATGCACAGCATCAAGATTCAGTGAGTTTTATAGGATAATACATTTCTACCTGCCTTTCATAGTGCAATACGGTGAATGTTTTGGCGTTTTTTTAATGTGTCTAGTGGATTGATAGCTGATATTTTAACTCATTGTCTATCCATGTCCACTTCGCGAGTTTTGAAAATCACTAATGATTTTATTGTGAAATTGACAGCGGAAGCGTGGCTCGGCGGTACAGTATTTGCTTCGTACCCTAATGGTACCGAATTCGATCAGCCGCCGCGTGTGGCCTTGAGCAAGTCACCTCGCCGAAGCTCAATTTGCGGCGCTGCACTGCGGCTAACGCCTGGGTAAAATCAGTCTTTCCTTGGAATAGACTCTAGAGACAAATTTCACCTAGGGGATGAATAAAGGGTATTTTACTTTGATTTATTTTTATTTGTACCGTTTAGAAGGAACGAAATGGACGTCATTCACCTCCTTTATATTGTTTTTAGACAGCAATTTTAATGATTCATTCTCACTTATATCAATCAGACTATAAGCATTCAAGGTTACACATAGTTTTGTTTTTGTCTTTGTTTTTCTTTTTTTATTCTTTTTGTTTTGTTTTGTTTTTATTTTTGTTTTTTGTTTTTTTTTGGAGGTTTTTTTTTTTGTTTGTTTTGTTTTGTTTTTTGTTTTTTTGTTTTTGTTTTTTTTAAATTTTTTTGTTGTTGTTTTTTTTTTTTTTGTTTTTGTTTTTTTAAATTTTTTTTGTTGTTGTTTTTTTTTTTTGTGGGTTTTTTTGTTTGTTTTTTTTTGGGGGGCGGTGGGGGGGGGGGGGGGTAATATATCTCCACTTTACCCGAGATCGATCTCTGTCCCTTTACGTAGACCTGCAAAGTACTACGAAAACTTAGTAAAAATACGAATTTTTGCTCCAGCTACAGGACTGCATTCGCCTCTTTGACTCAATAAATCTTGTTGAAAAGGCAAATTTGATGCTTAGAAACTATATTTCAGACTTTGTAAAACATTTCTGGATCTTACTGAAGGCAAATTATTTTTTTTTCTAAAGCTATTTAAAGTGAATTTATCTTTTTTTTAAATTCCATTTGGAAACTACGCATTTTTGAAATTTGAAGTTGGCATCTCTGCTTTACGTGTGAAGCTAGTGCTCAGCAACTGAGCAACGGGACCTCACGACGCAAATTGGATTCAATGGTCTGATGACACGTCGCCCAGTAACGGCGGCCATCGTTGTTCTAAACAAAGAAAATCGTTACTTTTTACTCTTCATGCTGGCTAGAACTTTTCATATGTCTTGTGATCAGAATGTGTAAAAGTCAAAACATGATCAGAATTATAATGTTTGTTTTTTTTTCCTCTGGATACACTTTTATGCTCGTCGGAGAAATATATCATAAGGGCGTCGGCTATTGTTCCGATAGTGTTCCGATAGCTGAGCCAGTTACTAAGTTACCATGCGTCAATATGAGGGAAGTGACGTTACGACTGTTGAAGCGTATTAAAGCATTACTTTATGAACATGATTCGAATAACCAACCTTAATTGGGGAGAATGAGTTTTGTTTCTAAAACGTCGAAAAGAAAAAACAATAGAAAAACCAAAAAAAAAGACAAACACGCAAAAATAAAATTAAAATTTCTTTTTAAATAAATTCAATTTGAGATGATTATTCTTGCAATATGTTTTTATTATTAGCAAAATATTTATTTTATCAATTTATCCATTTCCACAGGTTGTGTAATAAAGAAATAAATAGTTATGATGTCAGACGAGGACCATGATAAAGAGAAATCTACGGAGTTTCCAGATTATTGTAAGACAATCTCATTCAGAGGTGAGTTATCATTTACCCAGTAAAATACCGTACCCTAGTAAATTTGAATGTTAAAATTTGGCCAGAAAACTCGTCCTTTAAATTTAGATTAATCGATTTAAATGACACTCATATGCACTTAAACCAGGGATTTTATTGAGTACTCGCGAAGTCCAGGTTTGACAATTTTTGCCAAGATGAGGGTCATTTATA
>NC_088361.1:9190232-9245232 GCF_034508935.2 Berghia stephanieae | reverse complement strand
TTCTTGAGGAAAACGCTATGTTCTTAAAAATATTATGAAGATTGTTCTTAACATTTTGTGATTTACAAAACTAAATCTGGATAAGAAAAATACCACATGTGACGATTTCCTACAATTGGTAAAGAGAGGGTTAAATCATATTTTCTATTAGGTACACATAATCGATTTATTATGTATGAGCAGCACTACTGGTGTGTCATCGAGAAAGAGAGGTAACGTATATGTATAGACTTATACAACGAGATATTCAACGAGCATCTTTCTGCCTGCAAAACTAAAGGTTCTAAGCCAACGATTATTTAAGTCAAGATAGTTATAGACCTAAAGTTGTGTCAACCCTAATAATAATAATAATAACAACAACAACAACAACAACAACAATAATAATAATAATAATAATAATAATAATAATAATAATAATAATAATAATAATAATAATAATAATAAGGAGGAGGAAGAGGAGGAGGAGAAGAAGAAGAAGAAGAAGAAGAAGAAGAAGAAGAAGAAGAAGAAGAAGAAGAAGAAGAAGAAGAAGAAGAAGAAGAAGAAGAAGAAGAAGAAGAAGAAGAATGAAGTTTATCTATATTGCGCTAATCCCGTTGTAAAACAATATTGCCCGGAAGATAGAGGAACACGATAGTCTTCTGAGGAAACCGGCGGGAACAACTTGGGGTGCTGATCAGGCGCTCCCGAGGACATTCGCCCTGGAACTATGCTATTCCACCGCGGAGTATTGCGCTCCATCCAGTGTGAGGTAGCAGCAAGAATGTTGAGAGAGCAGAAGTCAAACCATGCCCAAAGAATTAGGCCCGGCAATGGCAGTAATCCATCCATGTAAGAAAGGCCTCAAAGATATGAACAAGTGTGTATGAAACGGTGCCAGACATAGCAAGAATGGAAAATACAAGGGAACCCCCCCCCCCCCCCCCCCCCCCCAAAAAAAAAAAAAAAAATCAGTCTTCATCATCGATCTTACACTAGTGCCTGCTTCCTATTTTTTCAATTTGATATTTTCAAAAATAAAAATGGAGCTACTCAAGTGGCTTTCTCCTAGTTCTCTGGTGTGCAATATTGGTGTTGTTTGATGCAAGCGATGGTTCACAAGGTAAAACGCTTACCCTTGTGAAGAATCTAGGAATTAAAATTGTCCCAACTATCGGGAACCTCTGTGGTGTAATGGGAGCACGTCTGATCGGTAATCAGGCGGTCTGAGGTTCGTTTCCTAGTCGAGACGATTTTTTTTAGATGTTTTTTTATTTATTAAATTTGTCATTCTTGCGTTTTTTTGCCTAGCACCATTTCATGCATAATTTAGATCTCTATTTTACACAGGTGCCTGCTCCCTATTTTCTCAATTTGATAGTTTCAAACAGAAAGGCCTCAAAACGTTCCTTTTTGATAATTGCCTGTAGTAAATAAATATCAGTTAATGTTATTATCGTTTGTTCATCATAATATACTACCTTTGTATACGTACTTTTATGTTTTTGTGCATTTTTGTGTATCTGTGTCAATGTGTATCATCATTATCATCATTGTTTTACATAAAAGTGGCACGTGAAGCTATCAGAATTTGTGTGTAAATCAACAGTAATCAATCAACTTTCAATATACAAAAGCTGCAACGATAATTAACGTTCCTGATTAAACGTATTCTTTGTTCTGAGCATTCGAGATGCGTAAATATCAGTTAATGTTATTATCGTTTGTTCATCATAATATACTACCTTTGTGTACGTAATTGTATGTGTTTGTGCATGTATGTGTATCTGTGTCAATGTGCAGATCATTATCGTCATTGTTTTACACAAAAGTGGCACGTAAAGCTATCTATTTTTGTGTGTAAATCAACAATGATCAACTTTCAATACACAACAGCTGCAGTGAAAATAGACGTTCCTGATCAAACTTATTCTTTGTTCTGACCATTCCAGTTCAGGTGCGTGTAACATCATAATTTTATAATCCAGATCACAACATCATTCTATTGAAGTCATTGTTTCTTCGGGGATATCGGATTAAAAGATTTTTAAAGTGAGCATTGTTTTTTTTTAATGATATATATTCTTCTAGATTTTTATATAGGTTGAATCATTGTTTTCACTCATTTCAAAATTTAGCATTCGATTAATGTTATGTTCACGTTGAAAATGTGAATTTGTTTCTTTTTATTTTCCTTCCCCTGTTTATTCTAAATAATTTATTTTGAAATGATAAAAACTTGTGACGTTGTCCTTTCTTCCCCTGCAATCTTCTTATCATGCGCGCTATAAAATAAGTTTATCAATTATTCTACAGCATACATATAAATAGTACGTTGTCTCTGTCCGAAAAAAAATTAGTAATATCGCCTATCAGGCGTTGTGTAACGTCCTAAATGTTAAGTGTTGCTGTTGGCCAGCGACCCATTGTAAAGCGCTATGAGCACGTTTAGTGGATATTGCGCTCAATAAAAACTCAAGTTTTTTGGGGTTTTTTTTTTTTTTTTTTTGTTATCTTTTCTTTAGCTTTTTAAAAAGTTATTTAATTGTTTTGTTGTTTTTGTTTGTTTTTTTTTTTTTGTTTGTTTTTGCCAAGATAGGGGTCATTTTAATCGATCGATATTTGAAGGACGAGCTTTACAGTAAAAAAATGTAACCCGGTTTTTTTTAGACTACGACAGTTCTTCACTGAGCGAGTTAGGCTACGTTAGTTTGGTCGTAAATTATTCTGCGTCATTATTTATAACATTCACATTCGATCCACTTTTTTAGCAATGACTATGAAAAATGTTTTTTTCTCCTTTTGAGGAAAATTTTAGTCTGAAATCAAAGACCTATCTCCACTGAGTAAAAATGTTTTCGAATTTTGAAAATCCATTCATAAATAATTAAGTTATGCAGTTTCAAAGGTGTCATTTATTTGGATGACCCGCAAAGAGTAAAAAAACGCGAAAATATGGGACGCTTTCTCGGCCTTTTTCTTCGACCTTTGGTTGCATCTTGCGTAATAAGTGGATTAAAAGATTGAAAGTTGGCAATTTTATGGCAAATTTGATAGAGAATATGATGAAAACATTAGAAGAGTTCTAACTTATATAATTTTAGAGCTGGATGGTATATAACACACACACACACACACACAGAGAGAGAGAGAGAGAGAGAGAGAGAGAGAGAGAGAGAGAGAGAGAGAGAGAAATTAGTACAACACACACACAGAAATATATTAAGAAATGAGTATATAACACACACATACACACATACACAGAGAGAAGAGAGAGAGAGAGAGAGAGAGAGAGAGAGAGAGAGAGAGAGAGAGAGAGAGAGAGAGAGAGGGGGGGGGGTGAGAGGTTGCGTACATAAACGAAAGAAATATAGAAGGAAAAGAGAAATTGGACAAGTGGACAAAAGTTACTGATGGAACGTGACTTGGAACACAATAATTAAACCCATGCTGAGATTGTAGATCATATTGCAATCGAAAACTTTTAACATTATAATTTCTTAAATTCTTGTAAATTAAACAGTCAAATTATCAGCTGTTTATTGAACCCAAACGCGATGACAGACGATAAACACCCCTCTGCCAGTGAGACCGCGCAGACAATTTGACTCGTCATGAACTTTAAAACGAGGTCAACCAATCAGAAAGCGCTTTGCCACGACCCGCTCAGCCGCTCAGTTTGGTGCCAAATCGTTTTGAACTTGTGATTCGGGCTGTAGGGGGTGGCAAAATGGATTTGTCTTTTACGAATGAAGAGCAAATTAGGATGGTGTTTTGTAAAATACGGGAAAAGTACTCGTCATATTCATATAAAATTTCACAACCAAAAAGAAGAAATGTTCATGTATTACCTTGTCAGCGACAAAACCTACGCGCCCGGTAGTTTTAGAAATATTTTACTCCAAAGAGTCAAAATCTATTTTTAACGGTCTTCTGGTAATCGCACGATTTTGTCGCTTGACATTATCTAAAATGACCTTTTTTCTGTGTGTCAAATTTCAGTCATATTCATCGATAAACAGCGTCGTAATTAATTTTTTAAAAATAGTATATACGAAACGGCTTCGTCCCATATTTTGTCGCGAATTTGGGCTTTTCGTGAGCGAAAAAGAGGCCCAAAGATTTGTGCGGGATAGTCATTGCTAACTTTTACGATTGAAGCAACTTATAAAATTGTAGTCTATTCCATCAGGCAAGATTTATTTTGTATGAGGTTTTTCTGTTTGTATTGTATTGTTTTGTTTTTGATTTGATTTTTATTGCGGGGGATGGGTCAATTGGCTGATCACTCGCAAAGAAACCGAGATCAATTCCGGGTTCAGTCGTGATATTCTTCTGAACCCCACCCATGCCGATCAATCTGTGATTGGGTAGCTGAGTCTGTTAGATCTGGAGGAAAGTATACGATAAACTGCCGTCCTATCCAAGGGTAACAGACAATTGGTATTACCCGTTTCACGCTAGACAAACTAGGATAAACTCCGGCTCTTTTGGGCCTGATTGTTCTGAGGTCGGGTATACTTTTTGTTTTGCTTTTTTTAGCTTTTGTTGTTGTTTTTATCTAAGAAATATGTATTTTTTTGACACATCAACTCATAATCTGTTTTATGTCGGGGTGTCTCAGGTGCCAAGAAATGACTATAAAGTTAAATACAATCGGGACATACGAAATTATACGTTTTGACACTCTTGCTTTTTGGAATTCCGGACGTGTTCACAGCAGCTTTCGAGTGTGCGATGGGAACAAAGTTCGAATTAAAAACCACAAGAGTGTAAGAAATATTGTATTTCTACCCCTAAATCGATTCCTATTTCGTCATCTTTGAATAAAAGTCATCTTCAAAAACATGTAAATGATACTTTTTTTAAAAATCTGATTTTTAGTTAATTACAACGATTTATCATCTGACGTCACAAATTATTATTGTAAACATGATATCATCACTCGTTACTGTTTAGAGAGAGGGTAGAATAATTTATTTTCTGTCATTTTAAACAACAATAAAGATAGCATTTATGCCAATACAATTCTTTATACAGGTTATTATCCCTATAAAAAAATCCCAGCATGACTTCCATAGCTGTTGTTGGGTTTCTGTTGCTTGCCTTGAGTATCCAAGACATAGGTAAGTCATGGGTATCAAATACTAGACATTAATTTTAGCGGGCAGAATTGTGCGAGTTAGCCAATTTGTTTTTATTTAAATAGCAAAAGAAAAGAGAGAGAGAGATGGAGGGAGAGAAAGAAAGAGAGAGAGATTGAGGGAGAGAAAGAAAGAAAGAGAGAGAGAGAAAGAAAGAGAGAGAGATTGAGGGAGAGAAAGAAAGAGAGAGAGAGAGAGAATTTTATGGTGAGAATTATAACATTTCGATTAGCTCACTCTCGTACGAATACACAGGATAACTGAAAGTCATAATTTGAAACATATTATCGTATAAATATGGAAGTTTGTTGATCGTAGAGAGAACGAAGATAATTTTGACCACAGCTGCAATCTTCTATACATTTCATTTTCCCTTATACCATCAGTTTAATTCAATGAATGATTTTGGTTTGTTTCTTGTTTTGGTTTTATTTATTTTTTCCTCTTCTTTTTTTCCAAAGCTGAGGGTGCATGCAATATTACTGAGAAATCTCGAATAACTCGTTTATGGCTGGTAATTATTTTTTTCCTGAATCAAATTATTCACAGAAATATTATTTGATTTAAATGATTATTTAACCAATTAACATCTGTACTCTGGAAAAAAAATAAACACTTGCGAAGTTCCAGGTTTGAGCATATATGCCAAGGTAAGGGTCATTTAAATCGATCGATATTTGAAGAACCCGTTTTCTTGTCAATTTTTAAATACATGACTATTATTCAGAGCACGACACTTAACTGGTTAAATAGCTTGTAAGCAAGGGGCGGTGTCAGGAGGGGGTAAAAAGAGAAAGAAGAGAGTTAAGCAAATCCACAGATGCCTTCTACAAGATCGCTTGGTAGGCCTTCCGAAAGCTCCTCGTGCTAAGGGAAACAACTCAAATATTTCCTCAACTAACCCAAAGACAAAATAAAACCTAATAACTTTAACTAACCCTAATAGAAAAAACAAACACCCTAGCACCATTACTAAGACTTATAACTAACCCTAATAGAAAAGAAATCCTCAGACTTCGAGCTAACCCTAATAGATAAAAAAACAAACCTAGGACTGCTTTGCACTACCTTTCAATATTTCATACACAAAATGGTGGCCGAGAACCAAAACAATGGTCAGATCCATGGTGAAAATACAAATTGAAAGAGATGGTTGACCGAGGACCTTTCGGAAGGCCTCTTGATCGTTTGTTAGAAACGTGTACTTATTTGCAGATCTGATAGCCAAAATTAAAGGGTCCATTTTTGTAATGGAAAAAATACAATCAAAACATCGCAAAATATTGTCTATTACAGCAATTTGAATCACGCCTGTAATTGTGTCCGGTTATCAGACTTGCTAAGGTGTGCATCTAGCTTGCGAGAATTGGTGGGGCTTCCTTTTTTCTCACTAAAATAATATTTCTTCGTGGTGGAAAGTACTTTGCAATGGATTAACGTCCTATCCAAAGTTTAACAAGCAATTGCTATTCTCCGTTCCACGTTATAGAAACCGCGATAAACTCCGGCTTCATATGTCCAAGACTCTAACGGACCACTAGTCTTCTTGCATTGTACTTTTATCCACTAAACGTGCTCAAATCGCTTTACAAAGAGTCCTTGACCAACAGCAACACGTAGCATAAAGAACGGGACATTACGCCTATTAAGCGATAATACCATTTTTCCCGACAGTGAAAACGCTGTTAACTTCTATGTATGTACGCATTTTACAAATGATTATGGTGAGAGAATGTGAGTAAAGAATCTTTTCCAAGGATTTAACTATGAGCCGAGCGAGGCTCGAACTTAAGACATAAGTCAAATATCTAATGGTATTTTCAGACCTCATTAGTCGTCAAATTATCTTGGTTTCAGGAAGGTGAGTTCAAGCTCAAGGATAAATGCACACAGACAATGGTGTGTAACAGCGGACAGTGGGTTCAGGGCGCATCTTACAGTTGTCCCAGTGGCACGAAGTGTATTACTCATATCAAGGCGAATCCTCTTGATAACTGGGATGAATGTATTGGTAAGATTTTAATTACTATTTTCAATTTTTTTAAATTAAAAAATTATCAATAAAGTAGTCATTATGATTTTGTTTTCAAAAACTGGAGTTTTGCACCAACAAAAAAAAAAGGAAAACAAAACCAAAAAACGATACATCACTTCCCAAATTCTTACGACCTTCCAATTTGCAACAAACCTCTGCTACGGTCGACTTGAGTTGAGCTGTATTTTTAGTGCCAGTGCTTTATTCACTAACTTGTGCTTAAACAAGTGTTTGTCTTTCTTAATCATACTCCAAAATTAAAAAGGCTGAATTTGTCTCAAAATTTGGCAAAATTTGTCATAGAGTTGCCACAATATTATATCTGAACATTGTCGGAATACTTCTACACCAACTTTGGAAAAACATTAGATTTGTGAGAGAACGTTTGTAAATGGGAAGAAAGATTGAGCCTTTCGATTATTTATCTCTTTAAAATATGGCTAATTTGGCTTATTGTGTAGCAATTGTCATTAAGATATCGGACATCTATAAATACACCTTTTGTCAACAGAAATACAATGAAGCAATTAAGCTAGCGCAAGCTGGCATGCTCAAGGCTCAAGGACTCGAAAACGTTATCGCCAAGTTACCACCAAGGTATGAAGAAGCATACCACTCCACTTTACCACGTTCCCCCTGAACAATGGAATTTAAATTATGTTATAACGTTGACAATTGAATTATGGATTTTGTTATTTTTATATATTACATTTTCTCTTATACCACCAGTTTTATTCGTTTATTATTTATTTTTTCGGTTGTTTTCTTTTCGTTAATTTCCCACAGATAAGAACACGTGTACAAACCCCTCTGGAAGTCATGTTTGGAAGGTAAGCATTTCCTCCCCCTCCCTTTTTTTTTAATTCATAGAAATATTTTTTTTGTTTCGATTTGTTTCCATGGACACCTCTTTTCTTGAATTTCTGATATTTGTTTTGAAATTTGATCGTTTGTTATTATATTTTTTTGGTGTTTATTTTTTGGGAAATGTCCAAATTTGAACTTGCCTTACCGGGAATTTTTTACTAGAACTGTGAAGTCCCGGTATTCGATCATGGGGCACCGATCTTAGGAATCGCCAGGTTTTTTTTTTCTCGCACCAGATATATTGCTAAAACATCATAGCAGTATGATTAATCATATGAAGACAAATAGATCCACTTATAAGTAATGGAAAGATAGGCAATCCCTTGGACCAAATCAATAATATATTTTTGAGGCTACCAAGAGACGTCTGAGGAATACCAACTGCCTAGCAGACTGATGGACGAAGAGTTTTATGGTGTAACTTATCCACTGTTAGCGTTCCAGTATAAATGATTATCATTCATCATTATTTTTAGCCATTCATTAGTAAAATATTAATCTGAAAAATGTAGGTGCAGGCAGCGTTCTCAAAAATAACTCCAAAAATGTGTCAGGTGTTTATAAAATAGTGCCAACTAAAGCGGAAAAAAGTACAAGGAAATAGCATCCAAAAAAAAACAGTGTGCCTAAATGGGAATCAAACTTCAGACATCCTGATTACTGGCAGTAATCAGGTCTGAGTTTCCATCCCCAGTTAAGCAGACTGATTATTTTAAGATGAACTATTCCTTAATATTTCCCATTACTTTTCCTGGTACTGTTTCATGTAAATCTTTTCAGATAAAAACAAAAACAAACAAAAAACACCAAAAAAATTGAGCTTTTATATAGTGCAATATCCACTTAACATGCTCAAAGCGCTATACAAATGGTCCCTGACTAACAGCAACGTGTAGAATGTGACATGCGGCTGTTAGGCGATATTACAAATTTTTTTCCGACAAAGACAACACCGTTGACGACCAGGTACTCATTTTACACCTGGGTACGGTGAAAGAGACTTTTACATCAGTCAAATGTTTTTATAGTGTTTTCCGATCTCACTGGTATCAATAAATTATCTTGTTTTCAGGAGGGTGACTACTGGATCACAGATAAATGCACACAGAAAATGTATTGTAAAAAAGGACAGTGGCAACCGAAACAAAATTTCAAATGTTCTGATGTATATGATTCCGATATGAAGTGTGTTACTCGCAATGAGACAAACAATCTTCTTGATAATTATGATTTGTGTGTTGGTAAGCTTTAAAATTCTATTAATTTCTTTTTCCAACTGACAACAAAACATTATCTTGAGCTCTTCCCAATTGATTTTGTTACCAACTAGTATTCTAGGCTTATGACATGTGGAATGTAAAAAATAGAAAGCAAAATCGTAGATGTTACCTCGTTGTTCCAAAAATAAAAACATACGTCTTCCGTTTTAACGTGAAAAAATAAATGTAATCTGTAACTCTGTTGGAATTTGTTCAATTCGTGTGGAAATAAAATGCAAATATCAAATTTAATTTTTTAAATACGGAAAATAGAACGTTGAAATTGAAAATGTTTATAATTGGATTCAATAGTCTGATGTCACGTCGCCAAGCAACGTGGTTCTAAACAAAGAAAAGCGGTACTTTATATTCTTCATGCTGGCTAGAACGTTTCATATGTCATGTGATTAGAATGTATAAAAGTCAAAATAAGTTCATATTTATAATGTTTTCCTCCTCTGGATACACTTTTAAGCTCGTCGGAGAAATACTTCATAAGGGCGTCCGCCATTGTCCCGATAGTTTAGATCCAGTTACTAAGTTACCATGCGTCATTACGAGGGAAGTGACGTCATGACTGTTGAAGCCTATTGGGAGGAGACGACGTGTACATGTAATAATATAATATTATGTAGGTCTTACATCCAAGTGCAGTTATGGGCCTACTTTAACATTGTTGTAAAGTACAATATTTTGCGTCATTTATTTTTTGAGTTTTCCGTTACAACAATGAGCTCATTATTAATTGGGATATCAGACCTACAAATTAGTACATGGGGAGGAAAAGTTATGACGTTAGATGATTTGCTCTTTATATGTGGATAAGTTCATCTTATTGAAGAATCTATTCTCTTTTTTATAAACCCTTTCCTTACCAACTATAGGAAAATCGTCACATTCGTAACAATACAACCAACCTTGTTCGTATTAAAATTTCTTTTGTAGGTTACATCATAAAATTTCAAGAAAATGAACAGTGTGTTGTAGAGCATGTTTTGTTAAAAAAAGTATGTGTCGCAAAACCTTTACCGCTATTGTGTTTGAGTGATAAAAAATCTATTATTTTTGTTTGTTGGGTGTGAAGTTTTGGTGAAAACCCTGAAAATGGATGGTAAGGAGAGGGTTAAATAAAAAATCTGATATCCCAGTTGTCAACAGCTTTAAAAACCCGTGATCTAGCCCATGCCAATAATTAGAGACATCAAGTCCCGTTTTTATGAGCACGAACTAGCGCTTAGTCTCTGACTTTAGTCAAGGACTTGAAAAAATCGGATTTTATGTGAGCTGAGCTGAACCAAGCAAGTCCCAGACTAAAATCACGGCACCTTCGGACTAAGTTTGGCCAAGTTTTAGTCATTAATTAGCTAAGACCAACTCCAAGCTTGGTCCGAGACAAGTTACTGGGATACATCTTAGCGTCGACTAGCAGCTATTTTTAGATTGAGAGAGGTTCGATTCAACCTGGAAAATACGTCCATACCAATGACAGAGGCAAAAAGTGTTTTGTTGCTATTGACAGTGGCTTAACCCTCTCCTTACCAACTACAGGAAAATCGTCACATTCGTTACGATACAACCAACATTTTTCTTATTCAAATTTCTCTTGTACATCATAAAAGTTAAAGAAAATGAACAGTGTGTTGTAGTGCATGTTTTGCTAAAGAAATAATGTATCGCAAGAACTTACTGCTATTGTGTTGAGTAATCAAATATATTTTATTTGTGTTAGTTGGGTGTGAAGGTTTGGGGAAAATCCTGAAAATGGCTGGTAAGGAGAGAGTTTAAAAACTGTAAGATAAGTGCAAATAGTCAAATTACACATCTTTGCCAGTAAAAACTTTTTTAAAACGTAGTCTAATCGGGCTTGCGAGTTGCAAGTGAACGGAGACTCAAAGTCGAAGGGGTTCGCTTCAAAGAACAACAAAACAAAAATTGATAGAAAGTATATTCGAAACAAAAGTTATTATGTTGGTCTTGCAACTGACTGAAATGTGATTCATCAGATCACACTTTCTGTATCATTTGTTTGATTTGTTGGGGGGGGGGGGGGGGGATTGGGTTCAATTTGTTTGAGTTTCAATAAAACTTTCATTGGCCTAAATATAGAATTGACAGTCGACCATGGACATCATTTCTGAGTTCGAGCCTCGCTCGGTGCATAGTTGAGTCATTGGAATAGGCTCTTTACTCACATTCTCTCGCCGCACTCAGGTGTAAAATGAGTACCTGGCCGCTAACAGCGTTGTCTCTGTCCAGAAAAAATATAATCTCGCCTAACAGGCGTCAGTCATGTCTCGCACTACGTTGCACGTGTTACTGTTGGTCATGGACCCTTTGTAAAGCGCTTTGAGCACACTTAGTGGATATTGCTCTATATACAACCTCAATCATAAGCTCAATTATTGTAGTCTGGTCAGTCGACAGTCAATATCACGTGATTTGATTCATCATGGCAAAAGTAAGTTCAAAGATGAAACGGAACGAAATATTATCTCTACCTAGTTCGTTGCTAATTTTTTCCTTGTAAATCTTTTGCACTGCAAGTATGAAGGCTGATATCTTACCTGCCATAGTGAACAAGAGAGCTTGATGTTGTCAGCACAAAATAGCCGAATTAGTCACAGTCCTTACAATGCCTTCAAGGCATGAGCCTAGAAAACGTTATTAATATTCGATTTTTAGTCACTTTGCTTTGGCTTAAAACTAGCAAGTCATTAACTAGACTAGTAAATAACCAAATCTAGTCTGTCTACATAAAATTTGGCCCAAGCCTAATATTCTTGGCGATATTATATTCAATCTTCCAGCATCTCAATCGTCTGGCTTTATACCGATTTGAAATAATGGGTGACTTTGGGTCACTTATACGACTTACAGTGTGACAATAGTATATGTTGGGGTGAGCTATATGCTGGAAATTGACTTTATATGCATTAACTTGATACTTAGGTGAAGTTTATAGAGAATTTTAGGAACATATATTGTTGCTTAAAGTGCTAAAAACTAAAATGCCATATTTCGTGTCAGTTGAATGTTAAAATCACTTTTTGTATTTAATTTGAACCAACATGACACAGGACTGAGACAATGGATTATTTTTAACAAAATTTATTGACAAGCAAGAACGACATGACACTTTCAAATTAATGAGGTAAAAGGGGGCGGGGGTCATATCAGTATCAGCTCCTGAAACATGAGGTTGTATGAAAATAGAGATTTGTTTATTGTAGAAAGGAAGAACATAATTTGGTAACAGTAACAGCAGCAATCTCCTAAACATTCCATTTTTTCTAATGCCAACCGTTCTATTTATTTCATTGAAGGCCTTTTTTTGGTTGTTGGTATTTTTTTTGGTTTTGTTTGTTTTCTTTTCAAAGATTCACTCAGTTGTTCTACCCCATCTGGAACTCGTATTTTTATGGTAAGTGATTGACTTTTATATTCATATAAATATCCTGCGGCTATGTGGTCTAGTGGTATGACACTCGCTTTCGGATCGGAGGGTCCTGGGTTCGAGCCTCGCTCGGCGCATCGTTGAGTCCTTGGAGAAGGCTCTTTACTCACATTCTAAAACTCTGTCCGGAAAACAATTGTATCATCGCCTAACAGGCGCCATGTCCCGTCCTAAATGTTAAATGTTACTGTTGGCCAGGGACCCCTTACAAAGCGCTTTGAGCACATTTAGTGGATATTGCCCATCCAATATAAAAACTCAAAGCGCAATCCTTTGTTTTGATTCATTTACAGGACTGCTAATTTTCCGGAAATTAACGGCAATCCGACATTGAGAAATATAAGTGCCTTACAACGCCTTAATTATTCATTATGACAATGCGAACCCATTCATAAGAGTAAAAGCCAAAACCACGCTTGACACATTATGCTTAAAATAAAGTTTGCTGAAGACCCTGTGTAGTCCCAATCTTGATCTTAGTGAATTTTTAAAAAAATATTTTCAAGATGAATAAAGCACCCAGAGTAATCTAATATTCCTGGGACAAGGAAACCCGTTCAGCAATGACTTCATTGCTCAGAGCGAAGTACTTGCAAGAATATCCGTGTGGCTTTATTTTATTTAAAACATCCTGTTTGTAACTATTTATAACAAAATCACGAATTTAAAAACAAATGATGCAACGACCTATTCTAAACAAAAAATTTATAAATCGTATGGACACTATGACTAAGATAAAGATCTGAACAAGTGTGCCAGACAAAGCAAGAAGTCGAGGTCGACTGATTGTTGGGATGTTTTATTTTTCTTGTATTTTTCTCTCTTGCTTTGTCTGGCACCTTTCATACATACTTGTTCAGATCTTTATCTTGCACCAGTGCCTGCTCCTTAATTTCTTCACTATGACTAAGACTTCCTTACACATGACATTGTCCCATGCAAAAGATGAAACATTTTGTGACTGCCAATTGACTACTGTGGCTGTGTGAAGGTGGGTGCGTTACACAAGCGAGTTTGACCAATAGATCCACTTGTACTTAGTGCAAAGATGGGCCATCTTGAGGACCACACTCTTAATGCAAAGATAGGCCATCTTGAGGACCACACTCTTAATGCAAAGATAGGCCATCTTGAGGACCACACTCTTAATGCAAAGATGGGCCATCTTGAGGACCACACTCTTAATGCAAAAATGGGCCATCTTGAGGACCACACTCTTAATGCAAATATGGGCCATCTTGAGGACCACACTCTTAATGCAAAGATGGGCCATCTTGAGGACCACACTCTTAATGCAAAGATGGGCCATCTTGAGGATCACACTCTTAATGCAAAGATGGGCCATCTTGAGGACCACTCTCTTAATGCAAAGATGGGCCATCTTAAGGACCACACTCTTAATGCAAAGATGGGCCATCTTGAGGACCACACTCTTAATGCAAAGATGGGCCATCTTGAGGACCACACTTTTAATGCAAAGATGGGCCATCTTGAGGACCACACTCTTAATGCAAAGATGGGCCATCTTGAGGACCACACTCTTAATGCAAAGATGGGCCATCTTGAGGACCACACTCTTAATGCAAAGATGGGCCATCTTGAGGACCACACTCTTAATGCAAAGATGGGCCATCTTGAGGACCACACTTTTAATGCAAAGATGGGCCATCTTGAGGACCACACTCTTAATGCAAAGATGGGCCATCTTGAGGACCACACTCTTAATGCAAAGATGGGCCATCCTGAGGACCACTCTAATTTTGCGCTCTCTTGAGACGTATGAGAAATGGCATTTGCGATTGAGCTAATGGGCAAAGAGTTATCTGGTGTACATTATTAACTGTTGGTGTTGCGCACAAGCTATAGTTACCAAACATCGTCATTTTTATCCAGTCATGAGTAAAATATCAAACTGACAAATTTGGGAGCAGGCACTAGAGTAAGATATAACTATGAAAAGGTGTCGGATAGTATTTAACAGTGCCGTATAAAGATGACAGATACAAGAAATAGATCATCCTAAAAATTAGTCTGGCTCGGATGGAAATCCAATCTCAGCATCCTAATAACCGAAAGTTTTCAGGATGTCTGATGCCCAGTTGAGGCAGATTGAATTTTGTGGTGATTTGTTCTTATAATTTTCTTTCTTTTACTCCGGGCACTGTTTTATGAACAGCTTTTCGTATTTTTACAAGTCAAATATTTTTATAATGCTTTCAGATTCCAATAGTATCAAATTATCTTGATTTCAGGATAAAGAAAAATGGATAAAGAATGGGTGCAAAGAATACTTATATTGCCATTATGGAGAACTGCTTCAGGTTACAATACCTTACAACTGTCCCAAAGGAACGAAGTGTCACACTTTTTCAGAGATAAGTGATCCTGATAACTGGGATGAATGTCTTCGTAAGTTTTTGATTACGTATTATCTATTCATTCAATGAACAACCTTAAAATATTTTGACCTCTGCCCCATTATTGTTTAACAGCTTGTAATTTGCGTTGATGCCACATGGTATATGACATAAAAAGAATTAAGATGGCAAAATTTTAAAAAATATTTTTGGACATAAATAATTCCAAAGGCATTCAAACTTCATAGTTTTGACTTTAGTACATTTACACGGTCATCTTAATCTTAATTTTGAAAAAGAAAAGAAATATACAGCTCCACAGCTCTGCGGTATGGCAGCTATATATAAGTGTGGAGCGGGCTCTTGTATTAAAAATGATGAGAAAAATAGAGTATGGAGAAGGGTTGTTTATGTTTGTTTTTTTCATTCTTTTTCCTAAGCAAGCGACAGGTGTCCATCCAAAATGTCAAGTCTACAATTTAAGGTAAGTATTTCTTTCTTTTTATTCTTAAAAATACTCGTTGTATTGATGCCACTATTTTTAACATATTCGGAATTCCAGTCATTTGCAACTTTTCAGATTTTTCGGAAATGTCTCAATTTGAACTTGTCCTGTCGGAAGATTTTTACTAGCTCTCTGAAGTCTCAGCATTCGTTCACTGTGAACTGCTTACAAGACTGGTTCTTAGAAGAAAGCAACTTGGTTCGAGGATCCCGGTATTCAATAGTCAACATTATTCTATATTTACCTTACACTCCAATGGAAACAGAAACTCAGCACAATTTGTAGATTAATTGTCCCTGGTCCCTGATGAAATGATAGGATGCAGACCTGCCTAGTACCACGAAATATTCGTAGAAATACGAATGTTTGGCTCCAGCTACACAGCTGCATAGGTTCCTTTAACTAAATGAATCTGCTTGAATAAGAATAATAGAACCTATATTCAGGACTTTGGAGCATTTTTAGACCACCATGTTGAGAGCAAATTGTTTATTTCTAAATCTATCTAAAGTTAATTTTTCTTTTTTCCCCCCTTGAAACCTACGAATTTAACTAGGCAGCTCTGAGGATTGAAAATCGTCTATATCTTAAGAGAGCAAAATTTTATGTACGCTATTTTCTATTAACACACACATTATAATTAGTATTTGTTAATTGCTTGTCAGATTTTAATAAATAAGAAAACGACATCTAAGTATAACTGAAAATTATTCCTCCTTGTCAATGGAAATGTACAATGGTCCACGCCTAGATGGGTATAACGTTTTTATTTTTTGTTGCATAAGAGAAATAACAAATGGGCTGACGGGCAAAGAGGTAAAACAGCTCCACGTAAATGCTCTAGAATTGTTGGTAGTAAGCTATTATAGGCTTGCTTGTGTAGTAATAATTTAACAAAATTACATATTCATACATTCAGGGATAACAATTTCCCCGTATCAGGAATAAATAAGACGGAGACTGAGCCTGCGTGGAAACTCCATCACAAAATATTTGAATCAATCTTTCATTTATTGTGACCATTCGATATTCATTTCATTGCTTCAAGGGTGAATTTTAAAAAACAATAAAGCCCTATATTTCAAGGAAATCTAAACCAGATGCATTGTGATCTATTCTTGTATTATTCTTCCATTTTTGTTGTGTAGAAATTCAAACACACACAAACACACATTTTCAGATTTTACATAAGTCAAATGGTTTTAGAGTGTTTTTAGACCTCAATACCATCAAATCATCTTGGTTTCAGGTTGGTGATCCCTGGCTCATGGATGACTGCACACATAGAATGGATTGTATAAAAGGAGAGTGGCATCTGAATCCATCTCCCTTCAAATGTCCCATTGGCACAAAGTGCTTGATGGATAAACAGCATTTTGATGTTGTAAACGCTGGTTATTGTAAAGGTAACCTTTTAATTACCTATTACCTTTTCATTATAATTGAGAAATTAAGGAGCAGGCACCAGTGTAAGATATAGAACTGAACAAGTGTGTATGAAAGGTACCAGACAAAGCAAGAAATAAAAATACAAGAAAAAAAAACATCCCAAAAAAGCAGTCTACCTCATCTGGGGATAGAACCTCAGACCTTCTGATTACGGGTCAGACGTGCTACCATTACAGTAATAGTAGCACGTCTGACCGGTAATCAGAAGGTCTGAGGTTCGATCCCCGGTCGAGGTAGACTGCTTTTTTGGGATGGTTTTATTTCTTGTATTTTTTTTTTCTTGCTTTGCCTGGCACCTTTAATACACACTTGTTCAGTTGATTACACTTACAACTACAAATTTGACCTCTGGTTCTTTCCTCATTTTGATACTGCTGTCCTACCTAGAAAAATCAAAAATAATATGACATAATTCCAAAAGCATTTGTACTTCTTGGTTAGTTTGTAGCCATCCAATTTCTTCCCATGCTGTGTTGGGGTGAGATAGGTCTGAGAAATTAACTTTATATAAATATATTTGATAATTGGGTAAAGTTTATTATGATTTTCGGAAATAGATATTGTTTCTTTAAAATCATGAGTTGGTTTTCATAAGTAGTAGTACAGGAAACATAACATTATATCAAAATGTAACTTTGTATAGATCACAGCGGAAAGATTGCAATGCAATATATTGCATTGTTAGTTATACAATCAGTTTTATTTATTGATTGTTTTTTCTTTGTTGTCTATTTTTGTTTGTCCCCCCCCCTCCCCCCCCCCCCCCCCCCCCCAAGATATCATTTGTAAGAACCCGTCTGGAAGTCGGGAATTCAAGGTAAATGGGTTTTTTTTTTCATTATATTTATATAAACATTTTGTTTTTATTTAATAACAGGGATGTCAGATTTCCAGAGATTTTGGGAATTCCGGATATTATGAAAATTTCGGGGGTTATTCGGAAATGTCTAAATTTGAAATTGCCTTTCAAGTATTTAATAGCCGGGTACCCACTGCGAGCACCCGGCAATAGAATCTGCAACTCGATTCGTGGATCCCGGTATTCAATGGTCAACATTATTCTTTATTTACTTTACACTTCAATAGAAAAAGAAATTCAACATTTAGCCCAATTCTGCCTGGTTAATCATATGCCATTAATTAAGACCCAAGAGTGTTCAAGAGCTGTAAAATCCACGAAAACAAAACTACAATAAACAAGAGAAAACTAATTTATTGAATTCTGATAAAATAATCCAATTCTTGCTCTTTCCTCCTCTCTAAATCGAATCCGTCAATTAAAGATATAAAGCAAGTTGCCTTCGTTATCGAACATTAGAAGGGTAAAATTCATAAAATGAAACCAGAGACATATATAAATAGAAACCCATATATTCAATTTATATAATTAATTTTAAATAATTAGAACGGCGACCGTTTTCAACCAACAAACAGCTTGTTACGACTGCAAAATACTGTTATTGAGTTCACTGTTATTAATCGTAGTAACGAATTACACCACCAATTAGGAAAGGAAATTACTTTGTTTTAGATGACCGCCTACAAGGAGAATAAAAACTCCATGCTGCTTATCTTCTCTTCTGCCATCGATGACGCACGTCAATAAAGACCAATAGATCCACATGTTCTTTATGCAAAGATGGGCCATCTTCAAGACCACTCCAATGTCTTCTTTGGGCGCTACTTTAAGATGATGATCACCAGCATTTGTCTCGTATGCTGACGGGCATGAGATTTCTGGTCTAAATAATTATCAACGGTTGGTGTTTCAGTCTAAAGGATCATCAATCCTCATTATGTTTGTCAGTTACTTGTAAAATATCGAACCATTAATTTACGATCAGGCGCTAGATTAAGATATAAATTCAAATGTGTCAAACGATTATGAAACTCTGCCAGACAAAGTGATCAAAGCGGTAACAATCTAGAGGTCTGAGTCTGAAAGTTGATCCCCAGTCGAGGAAGACAGATTTTTTTAAGGTGATTTATTCTTGATTTTTTTTCTTTCTGATTTTTCGGGTATTGTTTTATGCACAGGTTTTCAAATTTTTACATCAACCAAATGTTTATATAGTTATTTTAGATCTCAATAGTATCAAATTATCTTGGTTTCAGCATGGTTCTTTCTGGATCAAGGATAACTGCACACAGAGAATTGAGTGTAAAGAAGGACAGTGGAATCAGGCCACACGTTACAGTTGTTCCAATGGCAAGAAGTGTTTTACTCACATAGAGCCAGATTCCCGTGATAACTGGGGCGAATGTATTGGTAAGCCTTTAATTACAATTATTCATCCTACTTGCAACTTTGCAATATGTCGACGTTTGCTCCATGTATGCTGATAGTTGCAGATTGTAATATACGCTTATGGCACCAAAAAAATGGAAAATTAATAAAATCTAAGACAGCAAAATCAAAATATTGACCTCAGAATTACAAAAGAATTCAATTTTTTAGTTTTACAGTTCTCAAAAAGTAATATGTAACCGCACCAAATGGCTGTTGTCATTGGTTCATTTCATAGAGAAAGAATGTAAATTATTTTAGCTCAAATTTAACTTCTCGAACTCTCCTTACCAGCCATTTTCATGATTTTTCCTAAAACGCCAAACCCACTTAAGACAAAAATATATTTCTTTGCCAAATCTAATCATTAATTGGTACATGTTATATATAATTTAGTTCAGAAAAATAATATTGACAACAGAGTATAGAGCCATAACAAATTATTGAATGAACAAAGATGTTGGCTGTATTGTAACGAATGTGAAGATTTGCTGGAAACGGCTAATCCAAAAAATATAATAAAACTTAAGAACATAAAAATAACAAATGTAGATTTTCTTTTCCCCTGATGCAGCATTTTTACGGGGACTAAATCCGTATGTTTCTTTTTTTCAGAACTAAAAGTTTTTCAAAAATTGAGAACTAACTTCACATATTCTCATGACCTTCCAATTACACACAAGCATCTACTACTGTCGAATTTGAGCGTGTGCTTTATACAGCCAGTGCAATGCTAACTAACTAGTGATCAAAGCATTTAACAAAAATCTGTCTCTCCTAAAACATATAATTTCAAACTGTAAACTTAGCCAGAACAATGCAAAAATTTGCCTCAAAAATTGAATGTTTAGTTGATGAAATAACGTTGATATTAGGGGTCCATACAATTTGGTCTGCAGAGGTGTGGTACGAGCCAAAACTCCTATTTGCTCTTTCATACTTTGGGCAGGTATGGAGCTTATGGTGGGCGTCTTCGTCTCTTTCACCACAATCACACGTGCCTGTTTCTGCTATTTTGAAAACACTGTTCATGTGGTATTTAAGAAGGCTGTATTCTGATTGTAGTCTAAAGATTGTGACCTGGTCTTTTCTATTTAAATATTTTAATGGGTCACTTTTATAGAAGCTCGAGTAAGGCATGTACCAGTTGGTTTTGCTTGGGAATATTATGAGCTACTAATCAACAAGTTTTGGATGTTTGATGTGTTTTATTCTTGTATAGTTGGTTTTGCATGAGAATATGAGCTACTAATCAACAAGTCTTGGATGTTTGATGTGTTTTTTTCTTGTATAGTTTTAGTTGAACCACTTTCTATTTATTTTAAATATTTTTGAATTGTATTTGTATTTTAATTGTGTAATGTTATTTATAATTATGACAACAGATTAACGTGACAATGAGCAGATTTTTTAAAATAGATATTCAAATTCGAATTTTTATCCTCTGACTCTCTTCATTGAAGAAAAAGTACATAAAAGAAAAAGTGTTAATTCTGTTTTCAAAACGTTTGATTAATATTTTAGAACGTTAAGAAATGGATTTATTAGAATGTTAAATGTAAAAAAGTTATTGCAATTTAAAAATATTCATCATATTTTTTATGCTTCCCGTCTGTGACAATTCAAGAGCATCTGATTTAGCTCTTGACAGTGATTGGAGTTGAGGAATGATAGGTCAAAGATACACTGAATTGAAATATTATGACTCCCTAGACACCAAGTCGAATATTCTTAGCCAAAAATTCAATCTTTCGGTATCTAAATCATTCGACAAAATACTGATTTGATATGATTGGTCACATTGGATCACATACGTGACTTACAGTTTCACAATAGTATTGTATTGGGGTAAGAAAAATGCTTGAAATTGATTTCATATATGCATGTATTTGATACTTGGTTTAAGTTTATAACGATTTTATTAGTAAAATATATTGTATCCTTATGTGAATAAAACTAAACTTCCATATTTTCTGTCATTTGAACGTTGAAATTGTTTCGTATTTCAATCGAACCAACATACCATGGGCTGAGACAATGGGTTAATTATAAACACAGTTTCAACAATCAAAAGCACCATGACAATTTCAAAATGATGACGGCTTTTTCAAATCAGTTTATGCAACTAAAACATAAAATTGTTTGATAATGGAGATTTGCTGATTTTATTTTTTTAAAGAGTATATAATTTTGATCCTAGCAGCAATAAGACATTGCAATTTATAGCATTTTTACTTCTATCATCAGTTTTATCTATTGAATGTTTTTGTTTGTCTCTTTTTGTTTCTTTTTTTCCATCAAAGATATCAATTGTAAGAGCCCTTCAGGAAGACATGAACTAAAGGTAAGCGTTTTTTTTAAATTATATTTTTAAAACTATTTTGTTTTGATTTAATAACAGGGATGCCAGCTTTCCAGAGATTTTGGGAATTTGGGATATTTTGAACATTTGCAATTTTATTTTCGGAAATATCTCAATTTGAACTTGTGTTCCAAGTTTTTAATAGCCATATACCGTCTTCGATTACCGGACCATAAGAATCGGCAACTTGATTCGCGGATCCCCGTACTCAATGTTCAATATATTATTTCTTCTGATTCTGGCAACACCTTATACTGTAAGCATGCCATGCCACTGCTTTTGATTTAACAGCTTTACGGCCTTGAACATTGCTTGGTCATTGCTTGCTTTGTTTGCAGCTTCTACTTTGTGATCGAGTTCCAATGTTTGCAATTAGGTCCTTTTTCTTATTTGATGCAGCGTCTTGTTTCGTTGTCTTTTGAAACATAGTTTCTCGTCTTAATTTGTTTTTGTTTTGTTGACAAGATTTCCAAATCTTTGTCGTGAATATGGCCTACTTCTCTATTTGTTTTCACACCCCCTGTGAGTTCGACAGCTTTAATTATTCCTGACTGAGTAATTTTCAACAACACTTGGGCGTGGCGTGTGTTGTTTTGTTGATCTATGAGTGAATCAAACGCTTGCTTGCATTTAATGCGACATTATTGTTAGCTATTCTGTCAATGTTTATTTTTTCTTGTGTGTTATTGTTTGATTGTTTTCTGTGCCATAATGTGTGTAGATTAAATTTGAAAGATGTTTTGACGAGTTTATTGTCACGTGATAGGAGCGTGCCACGATATGATCTTGCATTTGCTGATAAAGTATATTGTCCGTTTCGTTGAATATTGGTTTTACTGTGTCACTGGTTTGATCTCGAAACTAGTCTGCCCATATTGTTCGGTGACGTTTCGGATGGCAATACGCACTGTTTGTGACGTACAGGTTTTTTGTCCTGGCAAAATTCTACTAGTCTCTCTCCGTTCTCATATTTTATCCCTTTTGAGTAACCCCTATGCATGAGTTAAAAGTCCTCTGCTCTTATGATTATGCCTTTATTGTCTAATTCTTTTAATGTGATATAGTCCTTATAGAATATGTAGAGCTCTTCGGGCCCTTTTCTCGCACGTTCGCTTGTGAGGCCATATACATTAATGATGTAGACATTGCTGGTCTTACCTTTAGTTGTCTTCAGATTGAACTCGGCAACACATATTCTATTATTGTCTTCTCTGGACTCTACTTTTAGATTATGAGCACCAGCATCTGTCTCTTGGGCTGAGGTTTCTGGTGTAAATTATCACAGTGTTGGTGTCTCAGTCTACAGGGTTATCAATACTCATTACTTTTTGCCAGCTACTAGTAAATTACGATCGGGCATTAGTGTACGCGCTCAGTTTTCATCCAGGGACTATCTAGGGACAGGTACGGCTGAAGCAAATCGTAATGGAAACTTGGAAACAGTGATACCTGCCAGAAATGTCAGGCAGCCCCAGAGACCAGCGATCATATCGTCCTCCACTGTCCAGTCACTAAACTTGAAGGTGGCTACGAAACCATCCTAAGGGCGGAGGAAGACTTTAGAAGCTGGGTTGACGAAATAAATTTGGACGTGTAGCCATAAGCTACTACTACTACTACTACTACTACTACTACTACTACTACTACTACTACTACTACTACTACTACTACTACTACTACTACTACTACTACTACTACTACTACTATCGTAATGAAAACGCAATGTGTGTGGCCAAATACCTGGGCGACGAGCGGAGGGACCGTCTCTCCGCTCGTCACCCAGATACTTGGCCACACACATTGCGTTTTCACTACGATTTGCTTCAGCCATGCCTGTCCCTAGATCGTCCCTGGATGAAAACTGAGCGTGTATGGGCCCTCTAATGTATAATTTCAAATGTGTCAAACGATTATGAAACACTGCTAGACATAGCAGTAGTAATCGGTAGTAATCATGAGGTCTGCGTTTCAATCCCCAGTAGAGGAAGACAGAATTCTTGAAGGTGATATACTCTTGAATTATTTTTATTTCTGCTTTTCTGGTACTTTTTTATGCACAGCTTTTAAGATTTTTACATCAACAAAATGTTTTTATTGTGCGGCTATGTGGTCAACTGGTATGACTTTGCTTTCGGATCCGAAGGTCCTGGGTTCGAGCCTCGCGCTCGGCGCATAGTTGAGTCCTTGGAGAGGGCTCTTTACTCACATTCTCTCACCGTGTAAAACGAATACCCGGCCGTTAACAGCGTTGTCATTGTCCAAAAAAAAATTGTAATATCGCCTAACAGGCGTCATGTCCCGTTCTAAATGTTACGTGCTGCTGTTGGCCAGGGACCCCTTGTAAAGCGCTTTGAGCACGTGTCGTGGATATTCCGCTGTATAAAAGCTCAAGTTTTTTTGTAATTTTAGATCTCAATAATATCAAAGTATCTTGGTTTCAGCCCGGGTCGATCTGGATCAACGATAACTGCACACGGAGATTTGAGTGTAAAGAAGGACAGTGGACGGCCAGACAGTTCAGTTGTTCCAATGACCAGAAGTGTTATACTCGCCAAGCGTTGGATCCTAGTGATAACAGGGGTGAATGTATTGGTAAGCATTTAATTATAATTATTCATCCTATTTACAACTTTGAAATACTTGGACAAGTTGTTGCATATTGTTATATATATACGCATATGGCACAATAAATATGAAAAATTGATAGGATTTAAGAAAGCACAATCAAAATACTGACCTCATAATTACAAAAGAATTCAACTTCTTATTTTTACAGTTATCAAAAAATAATACGTAACTGCGGCAAATGGCATGTTGTCATTTGTTCATTTCATAGAGAAAAATGTACATTTTATTATCTCAATTTAATTTCTCTAACTCTCCTTACCAGCCATTTTTATGGTTTTTCCTCAAACATCAAACCCACCAAAGACAAACATAGATTTCTTTGCCAAAGCTAAAAATCAATAGCTATAGGTACGTGTCATATATAACTTAGTTCAGTAAAAATTATCTTGACAACAGAGTATCAAGTTTTAAAAAGACATCTAATATTCTTGGCTAAGAATTCAATCTTTTAGTATCTAAATCATGCGACATTATACCGATTTGAAATGATGGGTCACAATGGTTTTCATATGTGAGTAACAGTCTCACAACGGTATTGTGTTGGAGTGAGAAAATGCTAGAAATATTATATATATATATATATATATATATATATATATATATATATATATATATATATATATATATATATATATATACGTGTATTTCATACTTGGTTTCAGTTTATTACGGGTTTTTTTAGCAAAACATAGTATATCTTAATGTGATACAAACAAATATTCTTTATTTTCTGTCATTTGAATTTTGAAATTGTTTCGTATTTCATAACCTGGGCTGAGACAATGTGATATTTATAAACAAAAAGTATCAACAATCAAAAGCAACGTGACAATTTAAAAATTATGACAGGCTTTTTCATATCAGTATCTGTAACTTAAACATAAAATGGTTTAGAAATTGAGATTTGTTGATTGTATTTAAAAAAAGAATATACTTTTGGATATAGCGGCATTCTTCTGTACATTGTATTTTCCTTAACCATCAGTTTTATAAATTGAATAGTTTTGTTTATACGGGGTGTTCTTTTCTTTCTGTATTCTCCAAAGATAAGAACATTTGTATTTCTGGAAGTAGTTTTTTCAACGTAAGTATAATATTTTTTATCTTCTTTACATTCATAGAAATATGCTTTGTTTTAATTCATTTACAGTGATGACTCTTTTCCTAACAAGTCTTATTATTTTTGGGGAAATTTTCAAATGTGAACAAGTCAGAGATGTCAATTGCCGGTTTTCGAAAGCTGGTACCTGATTCGAGCAGAATCAGGTATGTGTAACCCTATTCTGACGTATGCCAAGTTAAAAAGATTGATCGATCCCCAGTTAAGGCAGACTGCGTGTTTTCAAATCTCAATACTCTAGTGCTTTAATAATTAAGGCATGGGAAATAACAAGAGCTTGACAATAATGAGACTTTTTCAAATCCCCGTTTCTTTCCCCACTATTTGTCTATTGCAAATAGACCTGTTATAACGAGAAAGACCGCTTTGGACACCGGGAATAACGAGAACTCTTTTTGATTCTTTTTAATGCACGTTTATTTATGAACAATATCACAATCACACACAATGCAAAGCGAAGTAATCTGTATCGGCAGTGGCACATTAGCAATAGGATAGTTATTACAACTATCAGTGGGGCTGGTATATAGATAGTATGCGCTTGGCTAAGAAGCTCATAACATTGCCATCTGGAAGTATAACGGACCAACACACAAAACTGTGTGTATCCATGAACGTTTATAGTCAGGTTAATACAGTTCAGTGAGCATTACTCATAAACGCGGATGACAAAAAACAACAACAAAGACCTGAGTGACGTCATCTTCGAACTATCTATATGTGTAGATAAGAAACTTTTTAACGATGATCTCCTATCCAAATTGCATTCCCTAGTCTGATGTCACGTCGCCAGCAACGGCGAGCAGTCTGGTTCTAAACAAAGAAAATCGGTACTTTATATTCTTCATGCTGGCTAGAACTTTTCATATATGGCATGTAATCAGAATGTATAAAAGTCAAAACATGATCTTATATATGTAATGTTTTTCTCCTCTAGATACACGTTTATGCTCGTCGGAGAAATATTTCATAAGGGCGTCCGCCATTGTTCCGATAGTTTAGAGCCAGTTGCTTAGTTACCAGCGTCATTACGAGGGAAGTGACGTCATGACTGTTGAGTCCTATTAAATGAAATATCACATCTTACCTATTATTGAACGAGTTCAAGTGTCACATCAATACACTATTCGGCACCGTTCTTTAGCATTGTTAATCACACCGCGATCACGGCCGCTAGCTTGTTTATGTCATCGCACATCGATTCCTCCTGCTGTCAACTTGTCTGTTGATTTCAATCAAGTTTTCGCAGCACTTTTTGTTTCAAAATCATATCAGCAATCGTCATTATGTAATTTCAATTCCATAAGAATAACAGCATTATGGATTCTCAAATTCAAAAAAGAAAGAGACTGACTATTGAAACTAAAGTCTCCATCATGAAAGAAGTGGAGAAGAAAGAGGCAACGAATGCCGAGCGAGATATGTCGACGCTTTAATGTGAGGTCCAGCACCATGCACACTATTTTGAAGGATTATCGATGTATTTAAAGGGCTCAAATTAAGATTGTGTGGTTCCTCACCTTGACAACCGGTTATAACGTGAGCTCGTGAATAACGAAAATATTATATGCTTGTAACAGAAGTTCTCGTTATAACCGAGTCCACTGTAATATCAAATCGTTGTGTTTCAGGATGGTGACTATTTGCTCAAGGATAAGTGCACAAAGAAAAGGGTGTGTAAAAATGGAGTGTGGGAATCTGGCACACCTTACAGTTGTCCCTTCGGCACGAAGTGTGTTAATCAGGGTGGCAGGGATCAATGTGAAAGTAAGCATTGAGGAAAAAGTATAAAGAATTCTTCATCCCTAGATCGCTCTTTAATTTGATTTCAATTATTCCACTCTATCAGAAATGATTTTCAACAACTTTTAACTCACTCAACCCTAACACCGACTATATCCGTAGTTTACCCGGGTTACTTTTACCCCATGCCTATTTATTACATTTTTCTGAGACAAATTATAGGCGTAGTATCAAAGATAATGCGTTTTTTTTTTTTGTTTTTTTTTTTTTTGCATGTTAAGATTGTACATGCTCATTTTTAATACATCTTTTCCAATTTTGAAAATTAGCAAAAATCTCTAGGATTGAGTGAGTTAAAGTTACACTTGATTAGATGAAGCCTGTTTTCCACAAAAACGTTGAAAATGTATTGGAGATTGACATAATAATACGCATTTTAACATGGAATATACGTGTTAAATAGAAAAAAAATTAAATCAACAGGAAGGAATCCAATCAGAAAAGTAAGTGCTTTTAAAGATCCAATATTAAAACGAATATTTCCCTTCGTTAATTTATGAAATATAAACTCGATCCCTTAAAATAATTCTTGGATCTCATTCTATTTTTTTTTCAAGCAAGCTTTAACAACGGGTTAGGTTCAGGCGAAATAAGTATAAGTTCTCCGTTTTTAAGGTGTGTTTATCTTTCCAAAGTAAATAAGTACTATTCTACAATGTTTAGCCGTTCAATTTACTACAACTACTTTTACTATTGCATCATTTTAGCCGACCTTTCTAATTTATTTTATCCCAACCCCCCCCCCCCCCCCCCCCCAAAGAAAATCATTACTTTTTATTCTTCATGCTGGCTAGAACTTTTCATATGCCTATTGATCAGAATGTAAAAGTCAAAACATGATCAAATTTATGTTGTTTTTTCCTCTGGATACGCTTTTATGCTTGCCGGGAAAATATTTCATACGGGCGTCCGCCATTGTTTCGATAGTTTAGAGCCAGTGTTACTAAGTTACCATGCGTCATTAGGAAGGAAGTGCCGATACGTCTATTGAAGGGTATTGAATTCAATAGTCTGATGTCACGTCGCCTAGCAACTGCGGCCATAGTGGTTCTAAACAAAGAAAATCGGTACTTTTTATTCTTCATGCTGGCTAGAATTTTCATATGTCTTGTGATCAGAATGTGTAAAAGTCAAAACATGATCAGATTTATAATGGGGTTTTTTTTCCACTTTTATGCTCGTCAGAGAAGTATTTCATAAGGGCGTCCGCCATTGTTCCGATAGTTTAGAGCCAGTTACTAAGTTACCATGCGTCATTACGAGTGAAGTGACGTTACGACTGTTGAAGCGTATTTTCTGAAGTTTTGATCCCATTCATTGTGTAACGTGTATTTCATAACCATTCACATGTGACGGAACTAAACCTGACAATGTCAAATGTGTGACAGGATTTTTATACCAGTATCAGTAGCTCTATCAAGAGATTGTATGAACATGAAAATTGTTGATTGTTTAGAAAAGAACAAAAATTTCTGTTACAACGTTAGGCTTCTTCTATACATTGCATTTTACCTTCTACCATCAAATGTTATTCAGTAAAAGATTGTTATTTCTTCGCTTATCCATATTTATTTCCAAAGAACTCAAGTGTTTGTTTCCATCATCAAGACTGCCAATTTGGGTAAATGTTTTAATTCTGTTCATGGAAATTTTCTTTGCTTTCGATCTATTTACATGGATGTCGATTTTCCATAAATTTCCGCAACTCCGGACATTTTGAAATTTGCATGATTTTTCGTTAATGTCAAAATTTGAATTTGCAATGCGTAGTATGTTACTAGCTCTTTGGTGTCCTGTTATCAATAAAGGAGTACCAGATGCGAACACCGAATCGTAAGAATCTACAACTTGATTCACAGATCCCGGTTTTCAATTTTTAAAAAAATTGAGCTTTTATATAGCGCAATACACACTAAACGTGCTCAAAGTGATTTATAAGGGGTCCCTGGCCAAGCGCAACATTTAACGTGTAGGACGGGATATGCCGCCTGTTAGGCGATATAACGATTATTTCGGACAGAGACAACGCTGTTAACGGCCAGGTACTCATTTTACACCTGAGTACGGTGAGAGAATGTAAGAAAAGAGCCTTCTCCAAGGACTCGACTATGCGTCGAGCGAGGTTCGAACCCAGGACCTTCCAATCCGAAAGCGAGTATCATACCACAATATCACATAGCCGCATAAACAGTGTTATTCTTCATTAACTTTACTCTTGATGAAAATCTAATGATGATGATGATGATGATGATGATGATGATGATGATGATGATGATGATAAAATAATACTGATAATAATAATAATAATAATAATAATAATAATAATAATAATAATAATAATAATAATAATAATAATAATAATAATAATAATAATATAATAATAATAATAATAATAATAATAATAATAATAATAATAATAATAATAATAATAATAATAATAATAATAATAATAATAACTCCTAATACTACTACTACTACTACTACTACTACTACTACTACTACTACTACTACTACTACTACTACTACTACTACTACTACTACTACTACTACTACTACTACTACTACTACTACTACTACCACCTCTACTATTACTCGCTCAGGTGTAAAATGAGTACCTGGCCGTTAACAGCATCGTATTGTTTCATGTAAGCTATAATACGCCTTTTCATAGTTGTACACCATTCAAATGTTTTTATAGTGTAATCAGTTCTCAATTTTATCACATTATTTTAGACTAGTGGATGGTTTTACCACGATAAATGCACACGGAAAAAGGAGTGTAAACACGGGAAATGGGTATCAGCCCCAGCTGCCAAAGGTTGTGGAGAAGGCTTAACATGTGTCACTAATTACGAGAAAGATCCTCAGAACAACTGGGATCATTGTTTACGTAAGCTTTAAATTTTTCATCATTCTTACGAATTTAAGACTTTTCGAATTTTTGCCCATTCATAATTTTGCAAATTATAATCTACATTATTAGCATAATAGGTAATCTTGAAGAAATAAAAAATGATTTTAGAAAGCAAAACCAACACTTTTTTTCATCATGGTTCCAATGGCATTCAAACTTCTTATTTTTAGCATTAAATAAATCTAAGGGTCCGTAATATGTCGATTATAATTTGTACAATTCATAGAGGAAAATGAATGTGTGTATCAAATTTAACTTCTTTAGTATAAAAAGCAATAAAAGTGACTAAGTAAACAGCATAGTTTTTCTTTTACTTCCCAGCAGCATTTATATTATGGGGCTGTAATAACCAATTCAAGATGGTCCAATGAATTTTTGAAGTAAACAAATTATTTTTGAAACTATGCCCCCCCCCCCCACTCTCTCTCTCTCTCTCTCTCTCTCTCTCTCTCTCTCTCTCTCTCTCTCTCTCTCTCTCTCTCTCTCTCTCTCTCTCTCTCTCTCCCTCTCTGTCATAAAAGAGTCTGATTTGTCAGATAGTAAAAGAGAATAAAAGTAAAAGTAGAAAATATGGTAATCATCTTTTCTTGAGATATGATGCCAAAGCTAATAATGCATAAGGTTCCTACTGTGGCATAAGGACCTGATGCCTTCTTTAGATTCAATAGCTGTTTGTTCTACACTGATTACTTTTCCATCATTAAATCTTCATCTTGTATCAATTTTAGCTGCACTCCTTCACATTCACACCCATGGCAGAGCTATCCAGCCACCGTTCTTCTAATCTTTGTCTAAACTGACAAATTTCAGACAATATTTCAAGAGCAATAACATAATTTTGGATGGTCTCACTTGGTAGCCTAATACGTTCTTCAAATCTCTTTCTTTGTAGGAATTTCGTAATGCTTAAACAAGAACTCACAGGGTTCATCATAATCTTTCTTTGTCAGCGTTTCTGGAAAACATAAAATTATATGAAAATAAACATTTGTTAATTGTATTTGTATAGAGAAAAAAAACATAATTTTAGTCACAGCAACAATCTTCTATACATTCCATATTCTTTTATAGCATCAATTTTATTGATTGAATGTTTTTTCTCGTTTTATTTTTACCCTTTTTTTTAAAGCTGATGACAAATGTTTTGACAGTTCTAGAAGACAATATAGAGGTGTAAGTATATTTTTCCTTATATTCATAAAAATATTCTGTTTTGCTTAGAGGGATATCACTTTTCCGGATACTTTGAAATTTAACAGTTTTTTGTTTTGTTTTGTTTTATTTTGGGGTTTGTTTTTTTTTTTTTTTGGTTTGTTTAATTGTTTGTTTTGTTGTTTTTTTGTTTGTTTGTTTGGTTTTTTTTTCTTTTTCTTTTTGTTTTTATATTTGTTTTTTGTTTTGTTTTTTTGGATTTTGTTTTTTATTTAATTGTTTTTTGTTTTTTTTTTTGTTTTTTTTTTTGTTTTGATTTTTTGTTTTTTGTTTGCGGGGGGTTTTTGGGTTTGTTTGGTTTTTTTTTGTTTTTTTTTTTTTTTGTTTGTTTTTTGTTGTTTTGTTTTTTTTTGTTTGATGAATTATCTATATTCCTTCCTGGAATGCCTAGGCGACGATGTCTTATGATGTCGTGGCAGAAGGGCATAAGAGAGAGAGAGAGAGAGAGAGAGAGAGAGAGAGAGAGAGAGAGAGAGAGAGAGATAGATTATTATTATTATTATTATTATTATTATTATTATTATTATTATTATATTATTATTTTATTATTATTATTATTATTATTATTTATTACTCCACATTTCTATTCTCACCTCTACCGCTGTCAGGTATTTCTTTTTATCCTTCCATTATTTAGACCTTGGTATTTTTAATTTGCGCAACCATGCTGGAAACTGAGAAACTCACGTGAAGACTTGCACGGCGTTTTGACACAAACTTGAAAGTCAGACCTCCAGCCTTGTCACATGAATACCAAAAACCCAGCCTTACAAAATCTGGGCATACGATATAGGTCGGACCTATGTGTAGTAGCAGTAATAGTAGCGTATGGCTACACCTCCAAATTCATTTCGTCAACCCAACTTCGAAAGTCTTCCTCCGCCCTAAGGACGATCCCATAGCCACCTTCAAGTTTAGTAACTGGGCAGTGGAGGACGATGTGATCGCTGGTCTCTGGGGCTGTCTGACATTTCCGGCAGGTGTCACTGTTTTCAAGTTTCCATCTGCACATATTCGATGCAGTTCTGCCATGTCCTGTTAAGAGGCGATTTGAGGAAACCCAGTATTTTCTGGCGTTATGAAAAGCAGGCACTTTTTTAGTTGGATCTGTTAAGATGTTTCCTCCACTTGGTGTTTCCATGTTCCACATTTCTCTCCAGTTTTCCTCCACACCGAAGTCTGCTATTTTTATTAGGGCCTATATGATGCTGCTCATATGAATTATGCTCCAGTTCTCTTCATCAAGTCGCTGTTTGAGATGGTCGTTGGCCAGAATATCCTAAGTATTTTCTCAAGCATTTATTTTGGAATGTTTATATACTGTTTTAAAATGATAAAAATAATAATAATAATAATAATAATAATAATAATAATAATAATAATAATAATAATAATAATAATAATAATAATAATAATAATAATAATAATAATAATAATAATAATATTAATAATAATAATAATAATAATAATAATAATAATAATAATAATAATAATAATAATAATAATAATAATAATAATAATAATAATAATAATAATAATAATAATAATAATGAATTTTCTTGGTTTCAGGAAGGTCAGCGTATTTGGAAGGATAATTGCACAAAAGAATTTGTCTGTCTTGATAAACAGTGGATTCAGAACCCCAAAAAGTATAATTGTGGATCTGGAAAGAAGTGTACTAGTATAACTACGTTTAATCCCCTTGATAAATGGGAAGAATGCACAGGTACGCTTTTAACAGTTATTTTCGCCATCCCACTTACAACTTTAAACTATTTTGACCTTAGCCCCATTCATGATTTTGCCACTAGTCTAGCAATCTACGTTCATTGCACCGGGAATCTGCAATAAGAAGATTAAAGAAAGCAAAATCAAAAATTTTATCTCAAAATTCTAAAAGCATTCAAACTTCTTAGGTTTAACTTTTAAAAATAAATGTAATATGTAGCTCTGTGGCATAGCTGTTTGAATTTCTACAATTCAAAGAGAGGAAAATGTAATTACCCAATTCATTTTTATAATATCTATTATTCAAAAAGAAAAACATTCAAGGCCAAAATTAATCAGTACAATTAACGTTTTGTCAATTAATTAATGATAAATTTTTAAATTATAAAATTATTTTTACTGATTTATGCACAAGTAACTTTCAACTGTTTTCTAATTAAAGGGTAATGGTATCACTCGTTTACTCAAATGATTATTTTTAAAATCTGTTAGGGCATTATGAATGGATAAAAATCTGTTAGGGCATTATGAATGGATAAAAATATGTTAGGGCATTATGAATGGATAAAAATCTGTTAGGGCATTATGAATGGATAAAAATCTGTTAGGGCATTTTGAATGGATAAAAATCTGTTAGGGCATTATGAATGGATAAAAATCTGTTAGGACATTATGAATGGATAAAAATCTGTTAGGGCATTATGAATGGATAAAAATCTGTTAGGACATTGTGAATGGATAAAAATCTGTTAGGACATTATGAATGGATAAAAATCTGTTAGGGCATTATGAAGGGATAAAAATCTGTTAGGACATTATGAATGGATAAAAATCTGTTAGGGCATTATGAATGGATAAAAATCTGTTAGGGCATTATGAATGGATAAAAATCTGTTAGGGCATTATGAATGGATAAAAATCTGTTAGGACATTATGAATGGATAAAAATCTGTTAGGGCATTATGAATGGATAAAAATCTGTTAGGGCATTATGAATGGATAAAAATCTGTTAGGACATTATGGATGGATAAAAATCTGTTAGGACATTATGGATGGATAAAAATCTGTTAGGACATTATGAATGGATAAAAATCTGTTAGGGCATTATGAATGGAATTCCATATATTTTTGTTAGTTGAATGTCACAATCACTATCTATTTCGTATTCCCTTCTAACCAACATATCAATCCACAGAGACAATGGCTTATTTATAAACACAAGGCATCATCAACCAGCAAAAACGGCATGACAATTTCAAAATCGTGCGGCTATGTGGTCTAGTGGTATGACACTCGCTTTCGGATCGGAAAGTCCTAGGTTCGAGCCTCGCTCGGCGCATAGTTGAGTCCTTGGAAAAGGCTGTTAACTTACATTCTCTCACCGTATTCAGGTGTAAAATGAGTACCTGGCCGTTAACAGTGTTGTCTTTGTCCGAAAAATTGTAATATCGCCTAACAGGCGTCATGTCCTTTCCTAGATGTTAAATGTTGCTGTTGACAAGGGACCCCTTGTAAAGCGCTTTGAGCGCATTTAGTGGATATTGCCCTATATAAAAGCTTATTTAATTTTATTTTTTTTAATCATGAGTTTTCATATCAGTATCAGCACATGAAGCATAAAATTGTATGAAAATGGAGATTTGTTGATTGTATAAATAGAATGAAGTTGACGTCCTTCGGGTCTTTGCTATTGTTTTCTGCCATCCACGTTTATGATTCATTCTTACTGAACCGTATTAACCAGAATATAAACGTTCAAGGTTACACATTGTTTTGTGTGTTGGTCCGTTTTACTTCCGGATGGCAATATAATGAGCTTTTTGGCCAAGCGCATACTATCTATAGAGAAGGAATATAGTTTATGTCACAACAGCAATCTTCTCCACATCCCAATTTTCCTTACACTTTCAGTTTTATTCCCCCCCCCCCCCCTTTTTTTTTTCCAAAGTATTGTACGGATGTTATACCCCTAATTGGCGTTATTATGCAGTAAGTGTTTCTCCCTTATATTCATAAATATCTTATTTATTTTGATTTATTTACGGGATGTTATGTTTCCCAAAATTTCTAGAATTCCGGATATCTTGAAATTCATAGGTTGTTCGGAGATGTTCAAATTTGAACAGGCCTTGCCGCAAGATTTTTGCTCGTGCCGTGAAGTAGGGTATTTGAGCACCTGGTACCAGGTGAGCATCGAATTGTAGGAATCGGCAACTAATTGTTACCAAATTTCGAAGATAAACTGGAAAGGCTTTCCCCCCAAGGCTAGCTAAACTCAGAAATAGGAGTAGATTCATTAATTGAGCTCAAAGTGAACAACCCGCAAAGAAAGAGTCCCCCAGACACTAGCCTTGAAACGTGTGGTGTCATAATATTAATATTATATTCGACTTGCTGCAAAAAGTTCGAGATTAAGTACAAGGCAGAAAAAGAGCATTGTGAAAGAGAATGATGCTGATGATGAAGTAGTTGATGATGATTACGATGTTACTAGTGAGCATATTATGTGTGTGTATATTATGTAATGTATGTTCTTTATAATATTGTATTGTTATAAATGTATAACCAAATGCCGAATTGTCACTATTTTGAGGACAATAAAGACATATTATTATTATTATTATTGTTATTATTATTAGTATTATTATTATTATTATTATTATTATTATTATTATTATTATTATTATTATTATTATTATTATTATTATTATTATTATTATTATTATTATTATTATTGTTGTTGTTGTCGTTATTATTATTATTATTATTATTATTATTATTATTATTATTATTATTATTATTATTATTATTATTATTATTATTATTATTATTATTATATTATTATATTATTGTCGTTATTATTATTATTATTATTATTATTATTATTATTATTATATTATTATTATTATTATTATTATTGTTGTTATTATTATTATTAAAGAGAGCACCAGTCGAGGCGGACTGACTTTTGAGAAGAGGAGGGGGGGGGGGGGGGGGGGGGGGGGGGGGGTTGGTGTGATTTATTTTTGTACTTGTACTTTTCTTTGTCTGCTTTGTCTGCTACTGTTTCGTGCACAACTTTTCAGATTTTCCATCGGTCAAATGTTGTTATAATGTTTTCTGATCTCAATAGTATCATGATATCATGTGCGGCTATGTAGTCTAGTGGTATGACACTCGCTTTCGGATCGGAAGGTCCTGGGTTCGAGCCTCGCTCGGCGCATAGTTGATTCCTTGGAAAAGGCTGTTTACTCACATTCAGGTGTAAAATGAGTACCTGTCCGTTAAGTGTTGTCTTTGTCCGAAAAATTGTAATATCGCCTAATAGGCGTCGTGTCCCGTCCTACATGTTAAATGTTGCTGTTGGCCAGGGCCCCTTTGTAAAGCGCTTTGAGCACATTTAGTGGATTTTGCGCTGTATTAAAAAGCTCTATTTTAATGCTCCATTTTTTTATCTTGGTTTCAGCATGGTTCGTTCTGGATCAAGGATAACTGCACAGTGAGAATGGAGTGTCAAGAAGGATTGTGGAAAACGGACACATCGTATAGTTGTCCAGATGGCACGAAGTGTTTTACTCATATAGATCCAGAAAAATGGGATGAATGTATTGGTGAGCATTTAATCACACTTTTTAAAATACCAAATTAAACTCCAAAAGCAGCCAGATAAAAGGCAAAATTCGTCTCAAAATTAGCCAAAATTGGTCATAAACTTTGCCAAATCTGAATATTATAAGAATACTTCTATACCATTTTAGAAAGATAAGAAGAGAATTTTTGTAATTAGAGGACAGATTGTGATAAATTTGCGCTTTAAAAATGTGGCTAAAATTCAGCTTATTCGGGAACATGTGTCTGTAATAACTCGGTCATCTTCCAGCTGTGAACAGCAGAACAATAATGCAAATAAGGTAGGACAGGACAACATGCTCAAGGCACCACAGTCACGGGACTTGAATACATTATCGCCCTGTTACCACCAGTGTATGAAGCAGAATACCATTTCACTCTACCGCATTGCCCCTATAGAATGGGGATTTACTGCAAGTTGCAAGTCATTAAATTGGCAATTCAAATAAATAATGTGTCAAAATCAGGTTTGGAAAGATTTTATAAAATGTGACCCTTCGCCTCAAAACGGTATTAAGTCGGGTTGGTTAAGATGTTGAAAATTGAATTCATAGCCAGAAATATCAGATTTGTGTTGAGTTTATATGATTTATTGAGGAAAATGACAACCATATTTTAGGGTGCTAATGTCAACAATTTATATATTTGACCAGTTGAACATTTAATTTGGCTTTTAAGAATTTGATTCGTTCCGACATAATACCGTTTTCAGACGATGGGTCACAAATATACTTGGCTCTATTCACTCTAACCTGTCATCTGCATTTTTTGCGGCCGCAAATATCAGGGCGATCCGCAAATTTTGGCAAATTTCCCAAAATTGGCAAATCGTGGCAAGTTGAAAAATTGGCAAATCGCGTGGCAAATTTTGGGGGAAAAAAAGAAGCGAAAACAAAATAACGAAATAAAAAGTGCGAAACTTGAGAAATATTGCAGCTTTGCCTGGGCCCAAACCAAAGGAAGCTACTCTCTACGGATAATGATCCTTTAAAATCTTTGTAACAAAGCTATTCACAGTCATTTCATTTCTCAAGTCAAATAAATCGAGTCACTTACACTTCCAACTTCAGTCATGGATCGTTTCGTCAAAACAATCCTCAAATAAGGACCCAAAGTGTGGCAAATTTTTGTCTTTTTGGCACATTTCTTGGCAAATTTTGGGGTGTTTTTTGGCAAATTGTAGGTCCCAATTTGGCAAAAAATGCAGATGACAGTCTAACACTCCACAGAAGAGGTGGAAAACATTTTTACATGCAGTTAGTTGATGACGTTTACGTTTATAAATGGTTGTAATTCGTAAATATTCATTAGCTAATAGTTCAGCAAAGAGAATGTGTTCATCAAAGCTCTGTGCTGAGAATTCCATTTTTCTATCCGCACAACTCCTCAAAAACGATATACACAATAATATGTAATATCAGGCAGGCATGCCAGATGATACTCAGATATGGATTTTTAACTTTAATTTGTAATCTGTAATGTGAGTAAAATTTAATGTCTGAGGTTCGATCCCCATTCGAGGTAGACTGGGTTTTTTTTTTGGGATGGTTTGTTTTTTTTTTTTGTTTTTTTTTTCGCGTAGGCTTTTCTTTCTTGCTTTGCCTGGCACCTTTCATACACACTTGTTCAGATCTTTATCCTACTGTCATTTTACCTTACGAGAGACTTAGAGTGAGTTAGAAGGAGAGTGAAGGTTTAACCGTATATATATATATATATGTATATATATATATATATATATATATATATATATATATATATTATTTTAATATTTACCACAATGTGGAGTCAGACTGACTCCAACATTGTGGTAAATAAAATAATAATTCGCTCCATTGATACATGTCGAGCACTTTTCGTACCATATTTGTATCCAGCACGATTCAATATATATATATATATATATAATATATATATATATATAATATATATATATATATATATATATATATATATATATATATACAGTAGAACTCGGAAATAGCGAGTTCGACGGTCCACTCCTGATTACTCGCTATTTCCGAGTTCTCGCTATTCCCGAGTTGCCAGGAAAGGTCACTCGGCCATACAAAAATATATGGAAAGACAATGTGTGTGTGTGTGTGTGTGTGCCGCGCGTGCGTGCAAATGACTATGTGTGGATAAAGTGGGGGAAGGCGGGTTGAACACGGCCTTCGTTAACTACGTAAATGATGCCACAGGTTGAAGTTGATCCACGCCCTTCCATTTCCATCAAGATTTCGTGTATGTATGTGTAGTGCGCGAGTGTTTGTATGCACTGGCATGTTTATGAGGTAAGCAGCATCACTTCAATCACTTGATTCCCACTGAAATGATTTCCACGCTCCCCCTCTCGCTAATCGTGTCGTTCGTTTAACGATGCGATCGCTGACCGATGCTGCGAAGTGAGCATGTTGACCACATTGGTGAATAATTGACCCCCAACGCACAAAAACACACACACCAACCCCAACCAAATTTGTTTCGCCTACTATGTACTCTAGACTAGCTACTATGTAATATTACTCGTAACGAAAAATAAGAAAAGAAAGAAGCTAGCTAAAAATATTTAAATCGCCCTTGTCTGTGTTTGCTTTACTTCTTCGAAGTCCAAGGCTGGGCAGAAATGCTCGTTATTTCCGATTACTCTTTTTCATACTCGCTAACTTGCATGCTAATTTATTGACTCAAATAAGAGAAAAAAACGGATTTAGATTTACTCGCTATTTCCGAGTACGTTACTTTCATGTTCTACTTATATATATATATATAATATATATAATTATTATATATATATATATATATATATATATATATATATATATATATATATATTGTACATTAAAAATTAAAGGGAAATATGTGTCACGTATCGTTATGGTCAATTTAACTTACCGAATTTTTAGTACTAATTTATCTATCAATCTTTTCATTTATTACCAGTTAATTTTTTAATGACATTATTGCACCCAATAACTTTGCACTTGATTTTTTTTTTTAATTCGCAAGACACCTCATTTAATCTTTTCTTTCTGTTCATCTTTCTCATTTCCCAATCCCAGCATCACCAACTACAAGCACTAAGAAATGCAAACATCATTAGATCCCAGGAGTACCAGCAAAAGGTAGGCTATATCAGTATTTGTCAATATCTTTTGAAATCGTACACGCTTTCAACTTTTCAAAACTTTGCGCGCTCCAGTCGTAAATTATAATTATATGATATCAAAATACCTTCATCATGTACCTATTACATATAGAAGTTTGCTTTTTGTAGAGTGACTTATATTGTAATACCCAGGTATATTGTAGGTACACCCCAAGTACACCCTGTCAAAGTGTTACATCCTTTTAAAAATTTGGTACACCCTGGGGTGTAGAATGCACCTGGTTTGAACAGCACTGGGCAATATCCAGAAATACACGATAGATTATGTATTGTAAATAAAAATATATAAATTAAAACATGAAAAATAACCCCCCAAAAAATAATTGAAAACACCTCGAAATATTGAATTTTAAGTTTTTTGAAGCGTTTTTCAGCGCTTGCAACACTTTTGAGACAATTAAGATCATTTCATCCCCAGTAAAAAGGAATAAGACGGGACAGTTTAAAAAAAGGTATACATTCACTGACATTCTTACTATTACTATACATATTATATTCAGTATAACAAGAAATATGAGAGTACATAACAGAGAGATGATTTACAAGGAAATGATATTGTCCCAAATTGTTTCCCTCTCAGTCAAATATTCCAGCCAGGGACAGGGCAAAGTCAACTCGTTTTAGTAAGCCAGGGACAGGACAAAATCGAGTCAATTTAGTAAGCCAGGGACAGGACAAAATCGAGTCAACACGTTTTAGTAAGCCAGGGACAGGACAAAATCGAGTCAACTCGTTTTAGTAAGCCAGGGACAGGACAAAATCGAGTCAACTCGTTTTAGTAAGCCAAGGACAGGACAAAATCGAGTCAACTTGTTTTAGTAAGACAAAGAAAACAACCTGGATAACAGATACAGGGGGTTAGAAGACACAACAAGTGACCTCCCTACCCAAATCACTTAAATCAATAAATTTCTTAATCCCTCCTATTTTTCCATGTCCAATTTCAGGTGTTGAATGCCAAAGCTCGAGTCACAAGACATAACTTATTCTATTTCAATTTTTTTTTTTAAAACAGAATCATTATAAGCTAAAATATAAAACATAAAACCTAATTAATTTGAACAAGACAAATAAAAAAAGAGAGAACAGAAGGGGTCACGGTGGATCCTGATAAGCAATATATATACATATGTGTATGTGTAGTAAATAGAACAGAAGAAAAAAAAATACTAAACAAAAATCTGAAGAAGCTATGGAATTATGTATGCACTGCTGAAAAGAATAAAACAAGAAAAAATCATCCCAAAATATCAGATTTTTTTTAAATGGACAAGATATTTTCTTGAATCATCTTTAATTTGTTCGCCCTCTTTCAATCATACTTTGATCTTTTATGCAGTTTAAGATTCTTGAATAAAGACAAATAAACAGATAGATCTATATGTCAAAAATAGATTTTGTCTTGGATTTGTATTTGTTTTGGGGTGTTGTGATGTAGCTTGGTTTGGCTCACTCCAATCAGACCACAGATCATATGAGACAGCAGATACGACAAGAGCCACATTTATTTATTGGGTCGTCGTCTGGCTGCTTTCGCCATTTTGTGTGATGTGTAAACGATGATCTGATCGAAAGAGTCAATAAGAGAGAGATTAAGTGTACTAAGTTTGAGATCACTAAAAGACACAGGCACATGACTCAAATACAAGGAATACATTCAAATGTTTACAAAATATGTTCCAAACAAAAACTGTCATAGTACACAACATGAAGAGAGAGATATGAATTACAAGGAAAAAATAACATCTCTCAAAACTAATAATATACATTTGACTGTTTCCTTCTCAGTCAAGGACTCCAGCCAGGGCCAGGACAAAATCCAAGTAATTTCATTCCAAGACACAAAGCCATCAACATCACAAGTATATTTAATTTTGTAAAAATCAAACCTCTAATAAGAAAAGAAAGATGTATAACAAAGAACAAACATTATCAGTTTTAAAAATTGGTTTATTAATCAATAAAAGTTCCCCCCACCCCTCTCTCTCTCTCTCTCTCTCTCTCTCTATATATATATATATATATATATATATATATATATATATATATATATATATATATATATATATATATATATATATATATATATATATATATATACACACACACATATAGCCCTCTCTTCCACCACCATCCCCTCTCTCTTGTATGAGTATAAATGAGCTGGTGAATTCTTTTAACAAGTTCATTCATGACAACCAAGACAATCGGGTCAATTCCATATCAGCATTTTTCACATAATTTATTAACTAATTGATTTCAAATTCAATTGAACAATTTTCAATCTTCCTCTCTATTTGGTTAACATGTTATATTATATAGTTATTATTCCCCATTGTTCTGAAAACACACCATAAGCCGTATCTCATAACTATCACGTAGCGGCCAACTTTTCCAAGAGCTAAATCAGGACATCCCAAGGCACAATTATTATATAAAGTAAAAGCCTATCTCATAACTATCACATAACAGCCAACTATTCAAAGAGCTAAATCAGGACATCCCAATGCACAATTATTATATAAAGTAAAAGCCTATCTCATAACTATCACATAGCGGCCAACTATTCAAAGAGCTAAATCAGGACATCCCAATGCACAATTATTATATAAAGTAAAAGCCTATCTCATAACTATCACATAACGGCCAACTATTCAAAGAGCTAAATCAGGACATCCCAATGCACAATTATTATATAAAGTAAAAGCCTATCTCATAACTATCACATAACGGCCAACTATTCAAAGAGCTAAATCAGGACATCCCAATGCACAATTATTATATAAAGTAAAAGCCTATCTCATAACTATCACATAACGGCCAACTATTCAAAGAGCTAAATCAGGACATCCCAATGCACAATTATTATATAAAGTAAAAGCCTATCTCATAACTATCACATAACGGCCAACTATTCAAAGAGCTAAATCAGGACATCCCAATGCACAATTATTATATAAAGTAAAAGCCTATCTCATAACTATCACATAACGGCCAACTATTCAAAGAGCTAAATCAGGACATCCCAATGCACAATTATTATATAAAGTAAAAGCCTATCTCATAACTATCACATAACAGCCAACTATTCAAAGAGCTAAATCAGGACATCCCAATGCACAATTATTATATAAAGTAAAAGCCTATCTCATAACTATCACATAACGGCCAACTATTCAAAGAGCTAAATCAGGACATCCCAATGCACAATTATTATATAAAGTAAAAGCCTATCTCATAACTATCACATAACGGCCAACTATTCAAAGAGCTAAATCAGGACATCCCAATGCACAATTATTATATAAAGTAAAAGCCTATCTCATAACTATCACATAACAGCCAACTTTTCCAAGAGCTAAATCAGGACATCCCAAGGCACAATTATTATATAAAATAATCTAGATTTAAAGCTCTTTCTGTTCCTGGGGGCAGCATGGCTCAGTAGTAGCGAGTTCAATCACCTGCCTCATTATGTGGCCTTAGCACACTTTGCGACTGACTCCTGGGTTATTCCAGTCTTCCCTTGGAATATACCCTACAGTCAAATTTCCCCTTGGGGATGAATAAAGGGTATTTTATTATTCTATTTTGATTTTGATTTGCTAGTCAAAGAAAAACATATCATAATCCTGGGACATGAAAGAGTGATTTTAATACATACATATAAACAGTACAATTTTTTTTAAAAACAAAATTTTACTCCAGATTGACAAATCAGGACAGTCCCGATTTTATCAGGAAAGTTGGCGACTATGTCATCATACGATCAAGTAAAAAAAAAAGACAAGCAGATTGTGTAGCCTTAAAAACAATGAAAAAAATACCCACATATTAATTTAACAATGTCATCTAAAAACTTATATTGGTTACAAGGGACCATCAATGTTCTCAGGGTTGCCAATTCAGGGGGCAAAAATTTTCTGGACGTTTACCCAAAAACATTGACGCCTCTCTGAGTGTTAATTTCCAGTAAAAAAAGTCATTATGTACTTATTTTTTTCTTTTCGTTTAGAGGGTGATTGGAAAATATGCTGAGGGGTTATAACATACTAAATTCCGTAAATATACGGAAAATTGGCAACCTTCGTTCGTATCTCTTACTGTGATTTTTATACGAATGATGGTGAAAATGTTACTGCTCGAAGAAATTCATAACAATGATCAAATGCGATGTGTATTTATTTACAGGTCTCATAATTCAAATTGTTAGGGTCTCATTGTTGTAATGGAAATACTATCAAACCAAGGCAAAATATTGTCCATTACAACAATGTTAAATCAAGCCCATAATCGCATTTGGTTATCAGACCTGCAATGCATGTGCACATCGGTCAAACGGAATGGAAGATTCAATGTAATCAACGTCTTCCGTTCCATTCAACAATTATCATTTATGATTTATGGTGTATGTTGTGATTGGGCAACAATTTACTATTTACAAAAGATGTGGACGAAGAGATTGAACAGCTTTTCAGTATCAGGATGAATCAGAAGGGAAACCAAACACCCTGACTAAACCAGCATCTCTCTCTCGTCTGTCGTCACAGGCGTATGCCAGTAGATTCTTTTTAGGATGCCATGCGACTGTAAAGGTGGGTGAGTCACAACTAATTTGGTGGAGCTTTTCACCTGAAAAAATGGAGGTTATGTTATTATTTAATTGTCTTTTCCTTTGGCAAACTTAGGGGTCCCGAAATCTCAGTTAGTAGAGCATTCGTTTAACTAGCAAAGGGACTGAGATCAACCTGGGTGCAGTTGAGATTTTTTTCTCACCCCCGTGTCCACCATCGGGGGTAGTTGGATCTATTAGAATGGCAGAAAGTACTTTGCAATAGAATAGCATCCTATCCAACGGGTCGCAAGCATTTGCTATTGTCCATTAATCACTAAAGAACCAGGATAAAACTCCAGCTCCATGGGCCTGTACATTTTATTCAAATAAGTGAAAAATGAATGAAATATTATATAATAAATATATGGTAAATTATTATTTCATAGTCAGTCATAAATAAATAACTAAAAACAAACCCAAATGACGACAATTCTCTCACAATATAAATTTTTCTTACTAGAGAAGACTATGAGTAGCTTCAAAACAAATTTGTTACTGTGAATTGATAATTCAGTAGATGAATGGCTTTGGTTTATAAATTCCACAAAACTTATGATTACCCAATCAGAGAATTTGAAGGCCAGCTGACGTGTTATGTAGTAAATGTCACTAATTGACATATCATACGATTGCTTAGGTTCCTTTCAGACTACACAAAATATTCCAGGGTTGTCTCTCATATATATTGTAATTGAAATAAAAGTTTCAAAACAGTAATAATTATTCCAGGTGAAAGAATGATAATAAAAATTTGGTCGTGTAGTATGCATCGCAAAGTAAGGCATTTTACAAAATTAAGCCAATCAATTCAGATGCGAGTAAGTACTTGGTTATAGTGATACCGGTATTTTAAGAATTTTGTACAAAAAGGATGGCTAGCAAGTAACTTGTATTGTAAGAAATTAAAATTTATTTGACATGGGCTGCTGACGAAATAAATAAAATCGTCGTGCGACAGATTCAGCATCTTGTTATTCTATTAATGAAAAGCATTCAGAGATTCGAAAGTTAGCCATTATAAAACAATCTTTAATTTTCATATCATAATCTAAATTCAATTGCAAGCAGAAAACTAGAAATTGCAACTGAAGGAGAACAAAACGTTGAAAATTATTCCCATATCGGCTGGAAGAAGTGGTAATGATAAATTAAATTCTAGACCTACAATTCTATCTCAAATGATAAAGTTGATGAAAAAACATATAAATACCAGTTTCCACTTCAGCAATATCAATGACCAAATCTTCAGAGGATGAAGCCAACATTTTCCCATCACTGCTGAAACTCAGTGTCCTCACCGGCCATTCTAATCTATAAAATGCAGAACAAGGTGGATGGGAAGGAAGAAAAATCAGACTCATGAGCGTAAATTAAAATGAGACAAAAACAAAACGCTCATTAAATTTTACTGAAAAAAGTAACAGAAAAACAAATAACTTTTTTTTTTTTTAATTGAGGAGTCCAGGAGGAACCCTTGATTATTTTCTGATATCTTGTTCAATCCAGCAGTAATTGGGCAAAAAGGTATGTTAGATATGATGATAGACAAGCAATTGCATATAAATGGGCATCGGGGAATTGTAGCTGCTCATTTAACACCAGGACAAACTCCGGTCCATGAGACTCACTGTTCACACTAAGGAAATTTGCTTGAAATTTTGCTCCTTTACAGAAACTCTATTGCCAGACAAATTAATCACTTTTACAACTATTATATTATAATTTAGTTTTGTAATTTTTTAAAGGACAGAAAAATGGAATTGTATACATCTTTTATAGCATGAAGACTTCTCCAAACATTGTACAGATCAATGAATTGTAAAAGAAAAAATGGAAAACATGAAAACATTAGAGAAAAAATAAACATACACCATACGTGAGTGATACCCGATGCTGAAAATTAAAAAGTGTAAATGAAATTTGGTTTCAATCAAGATGCCCTTATTGAGAAAAATGAACATTTGTTATTTCAAACTTTAATGATTCTGTATAATCCAAAAATAGGTCAAATTGAAATAACACAATCTGTAATGTTTGTCATCTTTAAAAAGCAGAAAACCTATTAACACCATATACAAGTGTAAGTGATACTAAGATGCCAGAATCTATGGACTGTAAAATGCCATAAACAAAATTGAATAATAACCTTTTAAAAATGAACAAAATACCAAACACGGAACATTTTGGGCTTAAAACCCTTCTTCAGCCACCAATACAAACATAAATACATTACTTTAAAAACCAGATAGTTGGCAGATACTGTTGAAACATTCCGTGGTTAGTATTTTGTTCTTTATTTGAAGCTATTATATTCATTTTTGTTTATTACATATTCAAGGGCATATATTTACATCACGTGATACTTTGGGTGGCAATTCAAATGGTACTTAACCAGCAGTTCTAAATATGCTATAAAAAATGGAAAGAATAAGATTAGTTGTAAATTTCATCCTGATTATTATATATAATTAGACCTGTAAATGAGCTCTATAAAAATTGACTGAAACTCTTCGACAAACTGAAGATTCAATTATTTTTAAAAAAATAAGGGCATCATTGGAGAGGAGAGTGATAAAAACAATACATTAAAATAGTGGGTGTTATTTCTTACTAGAAGTGGAAGTATGACTGCCATAATTTGATGTAGAAGGAATGCTATATAAGCATGTCATTCATATAGGTAAAGATGACTTCATCAAAGTCATATTCCTGCCTCTGGAATTTTTTTTGACATAGTCAGAAAAATAATCACCATTATCATCTTTAACTTCTAGCCATGACCAATTGAATTTATTCCTCACACTCACATCTTTAACTTTATCGATGCTCGACAAGTCTGAATTGCGATCCACGAACAGCTCAGCCATTGTGAGAACATTAGAATAATGTAGCAATGAGCAAACTTGATTTTCAATCAGTAAATGACAGAGAAAAAAAAACTTAAATAAATATGACTTCGGGCCAATACACTGAATTATTAAGTAGAAGTGAATTATCAAGAAGAAACTTCGGCAGGCGTAGCGGAAAAATTCAAAGAATCGAAATTAAGGTAAATCGCCACAAAACAGCAAGCTCGCTTGGGCTTGAGCAAAAACATGGCAGAAAACGTCCTGATTTGCACGGGAATTAATTAGGCTACTTACCATTGTTCTTATAATCAGGTACTCAATCAGTGAAGAAACGGTCAACCAGTTTGTTTACAATGTGAGGCAATCGAAATGTGCTTTGTAGCAATCTATCCTAATCTAACTTTCGATTTAAAGGTGTCTCCATCATCTACTAGAGATGTTACTTCCGGCATTCGCATTTTATTTTTTTTTTATACTTTTAAACCCCTGCTTGTAATTGTGGTCAATTTTGGCTTAGACGAAACAGTGAAATTTATCGCTCGGCGGCTCAGTTAAAATTGGCTACAGTTGGGATCACGACAGGTTGGAAAGTGAAAAAATAATTTAACGAAGGCTGTGTGAAATTACACTGGGATGTGTTCAGTCACGCCAATTCTAAAAAGCGCCGCTTAGCCTTGGCAATAAATCCATCGTTAATATTAACGGCTCCCATGAGCTATGCGTAGCGTTATGGAACACTCCTAATTACTTTACGGTCATTCGACTACGATTTGTGAATTCTTTCTTTCTTCACTTCTTTCTTTCTTTCTTTCCTTTTTTTTTAAATATTTGAATTTGACAAATTGACTGATTTCAGTTAATTGACTGAGAATTTACAGGTCTAATATAATATAAATTACCTTCCAAACGTTCTAACGCACACAAGATGTTGTAAGTCCCATAAGCTAACTAGGGCATCGGCACTTCCAATAGCAAAGTACTGTCCTGTGGGGTCAAACTCAATACAAATACAGTTAGCAGGATGAGCGTTGATGAGATGCTGTAGTTTTAATTCGGGATAACTGCAAAGAACAAATCAAGTAGAGAGACAAAGGTAATATGAGTAAGATTATTTAAAACCGAAAGAAATCGCATATTGGTATTTTTAATAAAGGAAAAAAAGAGAAAAGGACATCTTAATATGTCGATTCATTGTATGTTCTCTCAAAGAAAGGGATTGTCTCCATGTTTTTTTTACATAAAATATTGGATATGATGCAAAGATTCTTGCACACCAAAGCCTTTGCATCTTTCAGTTGAAACAAATGGCTCGATCCGAAGTGTACATATATGTAGGTCTGACCTCCGAACTCACTTATGGACCTAGTTTAACATTGTTGTAATGGACAATATTTTGGGTCATTTTTTTTAGATTTCCATTACAACAATTAGCCCATAAGGAACTAGGTTATCAGAACTGCAAATAAGTGCACATTGGCTCGTTCGCAAATTTTAAGTAGAGGAAATGAGTTAAACCAGATCAGAAATCATTTGAGTTATAGTATATTAATATAAGAACTGACCTGAAGATGTGTACACTTCCATGCCCACTAGTGAGAAAAAACAGATCCCCATCATTATTCCAAGAGATTTCATTTACTTCAAACCGAAATTGCTCCTCTGCCCTCGATCGGTGAGATTTAGCATCAATGAACGTGACTAGATCATCCTTGTTGCCAACAGCTATTGTGCTCCCATCTGGTGACCAGCAGATATTTATGTTTTCCCCTGGGCAAAAGTAAAAAAAGATAAAATTTCATTAAAAATTTATTTCAAAATCGAGATCCATCACTTAAAAATAGTGCAATGTTGGGGTGATTTAGATCCTAAAAATGGAATTTACATATAAAGATATGAGACCGGTTATTTAGTTATTTGGGTTTTTTATGTACTTAAAGTCAACACGATTGTTCCATGGGCTTTATAACTCTAACCCATTTTATTTTTGTAACGAAACAATCCTTTTAAAATAACTTTAAATGTCTCATAACATATAATATACTTGTGATGATACTGATAGTCCATTACTAATATTTTCAGGCAAAAATAATCATGTTCTTTAAGATAGATATAATTCGAAATGAACCAGTCGTGTGAATACAATTTAAAGTTTAAAAAAGAGATGGTCTGATAAATAGAGATGTTTCTTGCAAATGAACTCATACTTTACCCAATTCTATCATCAAAGAAATGAAGACACTATATTGGTTTTCAATATTGATAGAACGAAGTTGAAGTCACTCAGGCCTTTGTTATTGTTGACAGACACCATTACGAGTTAGCAATCGACTTAGCCATCATAGCTGTAGAACTGACAGGTAGCTTTTATAAATATCAGGGATTTTTTTTTTTTCTCCTTAAAATTGTGATAACTCAAGAAAATAACAAATTCTCTTACAGTGCAACCAAATTGCTGTCAAATAAAAATCCGTAATATTTCTTCCATTTCCATAAGTCCTCTACCTCTGTGCTATCCATTATAATTATAATACCACAAACAAGCTTGGGAATTGTATATTTTCAAAATTTGGAAGAAAAAAAAAAAAAAGTACCTTTCGTATTGACAGTGGCAACTGCCTTGTTAGTGCGGGCATCCCAGATACGAACTGTTTTATCTCCACTTGCAGTTGCCAACTGGCAGGGATTACAAGGATTCCAACACAGCTGATCAACGCTTGCACCATGTCCTTTCAGTATGGCATAATCTTTGGTCTGAATAATAAGTAATAATAATAATAATAATAATAGGTAATAATAATAATAATAATAATAATAATAGGTAATAATAATAAGTAATAATAATAATAATAATAATAGGTAATAATAATAATCTAATAAATGATAATTAGAAATGATATATAAATACAATTTATAACTGATAATGAACTGACAGACTGAGTTACTAACATTGTTTGACATTTATAAGTTTTACTTCTGTAAAGTTAGATTAATCTAGATTTAGAGAGAGAGAGAGAGAGAGAGAGAGAGAGAGAGAGAGAGAGAGAGAGAGAGAGTGTGTGAGAGAGTGTGTGTGTGTGTGAGAGAGAGAGAGAGAGAGAGAGAGAGAGAGAGAGGGGGGGAGTGTGTTTAGTCAAACCTAGAGATGAAAAGATTAGGAATGGAAACAGTGATAATGAGTAGTGGCTGTGATCAAAAATCAAAAAACCAATATCAGCACCATGGCCAGGGATAGCGACTGTCCAGGTCCTAGCGCCTGAGTTCAACTTCATCATCAACTTCAACAAGGACAATATTATTTTAAACATGACAAGACAAGACGAAGAACAATATATTACCAATCGATCTCGATCTAGTAAATAGACACAGACTGATTTGTCAACTGATCCAGATGCAAGGCGTTTGCCATCACAACTCCATGCAACTGAGTGAACTTTTGCTGCATGAGCTTGTATATCTCGAGTTCTAGCCGTACGAAAAAAGCTATTCATCTGCTCCGCGTAAGTCGCCATGTTTGTTTTGGGATTTGGAAAAACCGGCGGTGACGATGATGAATAGTAGACCCGAACAAGAATTTATGTGTATTTTGTGTTGTTTCTATGTACTAGGTGGTAAAGGATAATGATAATGTGCAAGTTTTAAAATAATATTATAAATTTAAAAATCAAACAAATAATACGGCAAACTTTTAATGCTAGTGATCGCGTATTATAGTGACACACTATTTTATTTGAAAGTATAACTGGTGCATGATCTAAAGTAGCCACCGGTTCTGCCCCCCCCCCCCCCCCTTCTCTCTCTCTCTCTCTCTCTCTCTCTCTCTCTCTCAAGACGGAACATAGACTCAAGCAACACGAAGCTTCATAAGCGAAAAATCGGACTCAATGAAAGGGTGATCACAAATAAACTGGAGCTCGTGCCCCTATGATTCTTAATATTAATATTCGCTGTAATTAAATGAATTGGAAGCATTGCCTACAAAGAACACTCTATAGATAGAACGAAATTGACATCACTCAGTCATTTTTATGAGCGAGATAAACGTTTAAGGTTACACGAAGTTTCTGTGTTGTTACGTTATATTCGGCTGGCGGATGTTATGAGTTGTGACTGCTTCAACTAAAACTCAATTCTTCTTCTTCTAGGTTCCATGCCTGGTCCAGGCTTCGGATACTGCATGAATTATCTCTCTCCATTCCTCCCTGTCTCTTGCTTTTTCAAACAGCTCTTGGATTGTTAGGTTGGTGAAGCCCTTCAGTTGGTCTATGAGTGTTTTTCTTTGTCTCCCCCGGGCGCGTTTACCAGGTATTTTTTCCCACACTTGCCAGGTATTCATTCTTATCTTTCCTTACTATGTGTCCGAAAAAGGATAGTTGTCGATCCACTATTAAGGGCATTAGTTTCCTTTGTTGGTATGTTTGTTTTAGCACTTCTTCGTTCGTTTTGTGTGCGGTATACGATATTCTCTGCATCCTTCTCAAGCACCACATTTCAAAAGCTTCAATGTTCTTTTGTGTTCTGCATTTGTAGTCCAGCTTTCGCATCCGTAGAACAAGATTGGCCACACGTAGCACTTCAAGACTCGGAATCTAATCCCGAACGACATCTGTTTGTTTTTCAAAATGTTTCCCAGGTCCATGAAGGCCTGTTTGGCTTGAGTTATTCTTGCTCGTATGTCTCAATAACTAACCCCAATAGGATTCCACAGTCTGACGTCACGTCCGCCTAGCAACGAATCGGCTGGCTCTAAACAAAAAAAAAATCCGTGCTTGGTCCGGGCAAGGATTAATTGGAAAATCGCTCAAAAAACAATTTTTATCTTAAATATGGTCCAGTGTTTTGTACCAGATTGTCTACACCAGTCAGAGAGTCACTCCTGCAAGTTTTACAGATTTCCAAATGGACAGGCAGACAAAAAATTGAAGAAAAAGTGGATCACTTTAGTCAGGTAAGCACGCACGCCTCGTCGAACATTTGATAGAGTTCGTAGTCCAGATCTAGGTCAAGTTCTAGCTTACGTAGACCTATATTTTATGATTAAAGTGTACAATTGCACGAAATTATAAATAAAAATACATTCCAAACTAGATTTTTATTGAAGTTGAAGCAAAAATGATATCTCAATCGTTTTGATGTTAATGTTAAAGCTGATAAACTGAATGAGAGTTAAGTTCTAATGATAAGTGATATTTTTTAAAAAAAAGGAGAACAAGAAGAAAGAGAAGAAAATATTTGTTAAAATCTTACTTTAAACTCGATACCTTTATGGCAAAATGAAAATAAATAAATAAAATAACGCAACCTCTTCCCCCCCCCCCCCACCCCTCCCCTCACGCAGATATCTCTCTCTCTCTCTCTCTCTCTCTCTCTCTCTCTCTCTCTCTCTCTCTCTCTCTCTCTCACACACACACACACACACACACACAAACACACATACTTTCCTCTTTTTTTTGGAAAGTTTTTCTGATTCTCTGCCATGCCTCCCCTCCCCGACAGCCGAGGTGGCAACTCTGTGTGAACAAAGCAAGATGGCGGCAGGGACCTCTCTCCTTTACCTGTGCCCGATTGTTGACACTCCAAAGTTTCCATCACCGCACTGTCCAGTACAGTACTGACTGAAATAAAGAGAAAACGCCAGTCTTGCCACACTCAACCCCAAGATCAACTTTAACTGTGTAAATTTAAGAATTCATATTTTTATATATACCTAGTCAAAATCATCAAAAGAAGTAACGAGGAAGTGCGACATTTTGCTGAATGTGCGATTTCATAAAAGACAGGCGAGAGACCCACCAGTAACCTAGTCTCTTGCACACCTTTGATTTATCATGCATTGAGCTGGTGTCAAACAAGATAGTCTAAAACAAAGTACTTATCAAATTAAATAATATACCCAATATGCCCAACAGAATTATTGTTTTTTTTTTAATCTTTTCATTTCAGGAGAAAGGACAAAAGATCCAACATCATCATCAAGAGTGTGTTCATTTCACTTCAGAGATGGTGACAAAGCCAACCTCCCTGAATGGTTTGACAGAAATAAAAATAAATTGTTTCCATCAGAGCCAGAAAGAAAGAAAAGAAAAGTGACACAAGGAATTCCCACCCCATCTCAATTGGCACCAACATCAAGAAGTCCACCACCACCACCACCACCACCACCACCACCACCACCACCACCATCATCATCATCATCATCATCATCATCATCATCATCATCATCATCATCAGCTCAACTCTCTTCATCATCATCACAAAGTCCCACCTTTAAAAAAACCAGATTCCTCATCATCATTATTTTCCTCCTCATCATCATCCTCATTATCTTCTCCCTCATCATCATCTCAACTCTCGTCACCATCATCACATGATTCCATCTTTTAAAAAAAACAGATTGTAGAACAAGTGAGGATATTTTAAATAGAACAACAAATTTAATTCAAGAACAAGAAATTACAGACAAAAATAAGGAAATAGCTAGCTTTAAAAAACCCAACTAAGTTAGATTCAACGCACTTACACTGTTTCAAGCCTTACAGAAAAAGTTCTTCGAATGGAGACAGGTGTACATTGCTTTAAAATATTTAATATTATTGTTCAATATGTTGAGTGCTTTAGAGGTAACATTATTTATTATAGTGGATGGGAAGTTCAGGAAGAGACAGTTGCATTAAAAGACAAAATTTTCATTATTACACTGATGAAACTTAGACAGAACTACGCTAACCTTCATATTTCACAATTGTTTAGCGTTAGTGAAAGTACTATAACAAATATTATACAAACTTTTATTCATGTTTTACATAAGCCATAAGCTTCTCTTTGAAAATGTTATGAAGGTTACATGCCCTTCTAGACATAAAAATAAACTATCAGCTCCATCATCATTTTAAGATTTCCAAATTGCAGAATGATCATTGATTGTACAGATGACCAAATTGCTATTCCTAAAGAAATGGATAAACAACTGTTAATTTATTCTTATAGGTCCATGAATTCTGTTAAAGCTCTTGTTGGTCTGAGTCCAAATGGTGTGATAAATTTTATTTCTAAACTGTATCCAGGGTCTGTCTCGGATAAGGTCATTGTACAAAATTGTGGATTACTAAAACTTTTAATTTTAAGCCCTGGAGATTTAATTTTAGCAGATAAAGGTAATAAAGGTAAAACCCCATCCTGATTCAAGATATTTTACCTCAAGGAGTAACTGTAAATATCCCTTCCTTTTTACATAATAAATTTACTGAAAATGAGATTTTATTAACAAAAGAAATTGCTTCATGTAGAATTCATGTTGAGAAAGCTAATGAAAGACTGAAAAATGTTAACATCCTCTCATATATTCCAACCATGTTAAGAGAAACATCTGATATTATTTTTCAATTTGTTGCAGCACTTGTCAATCCCCAGTCTCCTCTTATTAAGGAGACTGCATTTTGTTAGCTTTGCCATTTATTTTGTACAACACACATATTTTGTTCATCATCATCAAATCACCATTCAAAATAATGGTTTTGTAGGTCCATACATGATTTTACATGATAAACATGACAAATTATGGCATTGTTGTATCAATGCAGGGACGGCTGGTAATAATGGGCAGGGTGGGCAAATACCAGCCTGTTTTTTCAAG
>NC_088361.1:9180232-9187732 GCF_034508935.2 Berghia stephanieae | reverse complement strand
TTCATTCATCTTGCTTTGTTGATAAGGGGGAAACCCGAAACGTCCATTTTATATGTTTTCGTATATTAAATTGAAGTTCACATTCAATTTCACAATGTTATTGATTTCTTCGAGTTTCAAGCAGCAACATTTACATTACACCTTAACCCAATAGGAAATTTAGTTTACCGTGACTAACACTGGTCTAAATAAATCCTTTATTCATCCCATAGAGGAAATTTATCTCTAGGGTCTATTCCCAGGGAAGACTGGAATAACCGCAGTGTAGCGCCGCAAATTGAACTAGAGCGAGGTGACTTTCTCAAGGCCACGCAGCGCAGCGGCGGGGGAACGAACTCGGTACCTTTCGGGTACGAAGCAAAAACCGTACCGCTGATCCACGCTGCCCCACATGAAGTATTATGATAAAATGTCTAGCGTGATTGGTGATTGTGATGCTCATATGAGTATTATAATAAAGGTTACAACACGATACTAAATAGTATGTAGTAGACTATAGTCAATAGCAACGAAAATTAGCGAAGCAAGACTAAGACTAAGACCTCAAAGACTCAAAAGTCCGTGGTCCATAAGATAAAAACACAATAATTCAATGACTCCCTCTCTCTCTCCCTAACTAAAATCGAACGTAAACAGTTAAATCTTTCCATTGGATATACTAAATCTGCCTAAACTCAAAGTAAACTGATTATTGTCCAACAGTAGTTTTACGGAGATGTGAGATTTTGAGAGTGAGAATGAGAAGACGAAATGACTTACCTTCACAGAATACTCTTTATTCTTCATGCTGGCTTGAACTTTGCCGAACATCAAGCCATCTGAGTAAGTGAAAGTCAAAACATGACCTGACTGAGATGATGATTTTCACCTCGCGAGACACTTTTATGCTCATTGGAGAAGTATTTCATAAGGGCGGTGATGGAAATAGAGTTCGTGTCAGCCATTTTTCTCGACTGTTTAGAGCCAGCCGGTTTGTTGCCATGCGTTGCTGCGCAATATTACGTCACGACTTAGGAAGCCTATAGAGGTTTCTGCCTGGAGGACAACAAATCTCCCAAAAACAAAACTGTAACTGTTCTCCGGTGACATTCTACTGTCTAAAAATATATACATTTTATTAGAAAAGAAAAAATAGAAAGAAAACAAAACAAAAAAAAAAAGCAAAAACAAAAACAAAAACAAAAATAAAATAATAATAATAATAATAATAATAATAATAATAATAATAATAATAATAATAATAATAATAATAATAATAATAATAATAATAATAATAATAATAATAATAATAATAATTATAATTATAATAATAATAATAATAAAAAGGCACAGAAGAGAATTAAGCGATGCCAAAAATATGAACTCACGCCAACCTTCACTAATCTATATACTGATTTAGCTAGTTTAGCATGGAAGACTTGAATGTCATAGATTTTGTGAGGCTTTTCTCAATATAATATGAACTCATGATAACCTTCAATCTATGTTGTTTGAGCTAATTTAGCAAATTCAATGTCATATTATATTTTGTCAGGCTTTCCTCAATGTAACATTCGACGCGCCGCCCAATTAAAAAACAAAAGCGAAAATACTAAAGCAACGGGCAAACAACACCAATAATAGCCTTCATAAGAGTAACAACAAAGTTAACAAAAGATTATAGTTAAATAGGTTATAATATTATGATTTTACTCATGATGATAATGGCAAAATACGATTGTCATGGTCCCAGAGCTGCAACTGTTCAAGGGAAATAACACCGTAAGTACAATAAAAATGTGTCAATAAATTGTTTTATCTCCCTTGAAACAGCATTTTTCTTTCTTTTTTTTTTTTCGATGTTAAATTTTGTCACCGAGTTACTGGCAAATCTAAAAGGTATAAAGCTATTTTTTTTTTTTTACATTTGATATTACAAATAACTTACAAACTTCTCTTAAATTAACCTAATTAAATATCGCCTGTTGGTTCGCAAAGGCTATTTAGAATGAAGGAGGAACACAATGATATAATCAGAGAAAAAAGAAATGAAAAAAAAAGGGGGGGGGGTGGGAGGGGGGGGGGGGGGGGGGGGGGGTTGTACGATGATTATACGAAGGTGGGCTTAAAAGTTTTCCAAATTTCCTTAATAACTCCCTCATTTGTAGAAATAATGCGTTAAACAATACATCAAAAGAAAGCTCAAAATCTCAGCTATAGATTGCTTACTTTGTTTTTCGACAATGTCAACGTCACAACCAACATAGAGCTGCACACGGCGATTCTTAATTTGAGGCATACGGCGGTTCTTAAATCTGGGACACACAGGCGCACCTTTTGATCTATCCGTCGGAACAAACAAAAAATAAAAAATAAAAAAAAGACTGACGTCCTTTTTCTCTACACTAAGATCGATCAGCAGCCTTCACTCGTGCAATTGTAGCTTTCATAGTGGTTTCCTTTGAGACGTTCCTTCAATTTAGGGAATAAGAAGAAGTCTGAAGGTGATAGGTCTTAATCTTCCTTTGTATGCGTCTGTCTCGGGAGACAAATGGAGTTTTGCGCCTGTGAATAGACAGGCCGATTGGGGAGCAGTTGCTGCAGGCAAGCTCTACTGGTACTGCCACCGATGCTGTCCGCTGTCACCTGCTTTGTCTTATATCATCCCATTGGATCACACTCTTCTTCTCTCGCACCACTGAATGCTGCTTTTCACAGTCTCGGGTCAGCATTCATGGCTTCAAGGTCGGCGGGGCAGATGCTGCTGTGTTTCAGATCTCTCTTGCAGACATCCTTGAACCCTAAAATGGTCTGCATGTTTGTTCTGGTACCTGTAGCGAGCTCACCATACAGGATATTCTTTGGGATCCGACCATACTGCATGCGTGCAACATGGCCCAGCAAGCGTAGACGTCTCTTGGAAAGTAGGAGTAGAAGTGTTATAATACAGTTTTTGTTTTGTTTTGTTGTTTTTTGTTTTTTTTTGTTGTTTTTTTTGGGTTTTTTTTTTTTTTTTTTTTTTTTTTTTTTTTTTGGGTTTTTTTTTGGGTTTTTTTTTTTGTTTGTTTGGGGTTTTTTTGTTTTGTTTTTTTTTTTTTTTGTATTTACCTATATCGAATATTTCGTAACCTTGGAGAAGGCCTTCCCAAGGCCGGGCTCATCCCTTGGTCCGAATTATAACCACCCCTCTACTCTTCGACTGAGCAAATAAACCAGAATAAAATATGGTATATTATTGATCCCTACCCTTAACCTCGCATCGAACTGAACTTGTATTGAGTTGGATCACCATAACTCGTTACGTCACTTAAATAATAAAAACAAAGGGAAGTTATTTGCAATAGTGTGGTTTTTGTTGTTGACACTTTAAGAATTAAACTGAAATCTACTTTTATTCTCGACTTATTTGAAAATTATATTTACTGATTTTTTATATTTACTTATTTTAACGATGATTTTATGGGAAATTGTACAACTGGGATGTTATAAAACATTTTGACCAATATCATTGAATATTTTGGAACCTCGGAGATATCCTTCCCAATGTGGGGCTCATTCCTCAGTCCAGAAATCAAATAAAAGTTCAAAAACTATCGGTATAATTGGATTCAGTAGTCTGATGTCACGCGCCCGGCAACGGCGGCCATCTTGGTTCTAAACAAAGACAATCATTACTTTTTATTCTTCATGCTGGCTAGAAATTTTCATTCCCTTTTCATATGCCTTGTGATCAGAATGTGTAAAAGTCAACACATGATCAAATTGATGGGTTTTTTCCCCTCTGGATACGCGTTTAAGCTCGCCGGAGAAATATTTCATACGGCGTCCGCCATTGTTCCGATAGTTTAGAGCCAGTGTTACTAAGTTACCATACGTCATTAGGAAGGAAGTGACTTTACGACTGTTGAAGACTGTTGAAGCTCAGCTCAATGTTATTGATTTTCGACAGCCACTTTGGTGATTAAAAATCGTATCAATCAGACCATAAACGTTAAAGGTTACACATGGTTTTGGGTGTCGGTACGTTACAAATCAACATTGCCATCCGGAAATATAACGGACCAACAAACAAAACTATGTGTAACCTTAAACGTTAATAGTCTGGTTAATACATTTTAGTGAGAATTACTCACAAACGCGGATGGCAAAAAACAATAACAATGGCCGGAGTGACGTCAACTTCGATCTATCTGTAGCCTGAAAATTACCCCCCCCCCCCCCCAAAAAAAAATGACGTCAAAAGACAAGTCTTTGGTCATAGAAAGAGAACAAATCGTGAGTTGTATTCAATTAGAGCGATCTATAGATAGAATGCGCTTGGTCAAGGAGTTCACAACATTGCCATCCGGAAGTATAACGGACCAACACACAAACTCTGTGTAACCATGAACTTTTATAGTCTGGTTAATACAGTTTAGTGAGAACAAGTCACAAACGCGGATGGCAAAAACAATAACAAAGGCCTAAGTGACGTCATCTGCATACTATCTATATTCATGTTTTCGTCCAACCTCGTCATCAATCACACGATCTGTTGCTGTACAATGACTGGACATTTGTCTATGTATCTTAACACGCTGCTTTGTTTATGAAAGTTGTAAACATACCCATGAGTCATGCTGAGCAAAATGACCAATTGTAACGTTTGATATTACTCAAACTGTGAACACTTTTCACTACGTGGGTCACTTTGAGCACACTATGCAATGTGACCAATGACCACGAGCACATGGAAAGTTAATATAGATCGTGCCCATTGTTCAACCAACGAGGTCAGTTTTTTCCTTGATCACTACTAATGACAACTCACTCGACTATGAACGGACCTAAAAATGACATCAAAATATAAGTCCTAGTGGATTCTAGCGTGGTCATCGTTAACTTATATAATATAGCCTGACACTGACAAGAAAATTAAGCCAAAAGACACGTTTTTTGGCCACAAAAGAAAACAAGTCGTGAGTTGTATTCAATAGTTCAACCAATGGCATCCCTTGGTTCCTTGAGCACAACTACAACTAACGACTACTCACTAGATGCTTCACAAACCTAAAAAACAACGTCAAACTATTAGTCTCAGTGGGTTCCAGCGTAACCATCGTTAACTTATAGGTAGTATGCGGAGGAGCTCACAACATTGCCATCCGGAAGTATAACGGACCAACACACAAAATTTTGTGTAACTCTGATCGTTTATAGTCAATTTAATAGATAGTATGCAGATGACGTCACTCGGCCTTTGTTAGGTTTTTGCCATCGCTTTGTGAGTTGTCCACTAAACTGTATCAACCCGATATAAAAGTTCATGTTACCAGAGATTGTGTTGGTCCGTTATACTTCCGGATGGCAATGTTGTGAACTCCTTGGCCAAGCGCATTCTATCTATACAGTTTAGTGATAATTACTCAAAAACATGGATGGCCAAAAACAATAACAAAGACCCGAGTGACGTCACCTTCGAACTATCTATAGCCTGACACGAAAACCTTCTTGGACGTCATTTTTTAAAACGTTTTGTGCAGCGTCTAGTGAGTTGTCGTTAGTAGATCTCAAGGATGCAAGTGATTCCATTGGTTGAACTATTGAATAAAACTCACATTTTGTTTTCTTTTGCGGCCTAAGACTTATCTTTTGACGTCATTTTTTGGTCAGTGCGTAGCCATCGTCACCAAAAGAGCACTCTAGGACCCACAGTTTGACGTCATTTTAAAAGTTTGTGCAGCGTCATTTTTTGGTCAGTGTCAAGCCATAGATAGAATGAAGCTGTCGTCACTCGGGTCTTTGTTATTGTTTTTTGCCATCCGCGTTTGTGAGTAATTCTCACTAAATTGTCTTAACCAGACAATGAAAGTTTAAGGTTACACACAGTTTTGTGTGTTGGTCCGTTATACTTCCGGATGGCAATCTTATGAGCTTCTTGGCCAAGCGAATACTATCTATAAGTTAACGGTGGCTACGGTCCTAGTGCCAGACTGTAAGTTAATACGGCTACGAATAGACTTTTATGACAAATTTCCTCTTTGCGATTAATAGAAGGAATTAAATTGATTTAACTCAGTTTTGGTTGTGTTTGGTGATAAGTGCTCACTAAATTATAGATAAAAAGAAATTGACGTCCCTCAGCTCTTTGTTATTATTTTTAGACAGCCTGTTAGTGATAATTTCTCAAAGAGAGAGAGAGAGAGAGAGAGAGAGAGAGATAGATAGATAGATAGATAGATAGATAGAGAGAGAGAGAGAGAGAGAGAGAGAGAGAGAGAGAGAGAGAGAGAGAGGATGAGGAGGAGGAATGTTGGGTGAAAGAGAAAAGGCCCGTATAGATAGTGTGCGCTTGGCTAAGAAGCTCACAACATTGCCATCCAAAACTATGTGTAACCTTAAACATTTACAGTCTGGTTAATACAGTTGATTGAGAATTACTCCTAAAGATGGATGGCAAAAAACAATAACAAAGGCCTGAGTGGCGTCATCTTCATTCTATCTATAACATATTGGAGGAGTGACTGGTTCGAGTAACTTTGTCTTGGATGTGGATGCATTTGCAATCAGTCTTAGTGTCAATGCATTAAAACAGTACGTTCCCCGTTGTACTAATAGATAGTTGGAAGATGACGTCAATCAGGTCTTTGTTATTGTTTTTTACCATCCGCGTCAATTCACACACTTTTATAAATGCTTTTTATATTTGTTCGAGCAATGAAAATTTTCCATTTTGTGGACAATAATGATTTATTACTGAAACTAAATTATATCACTGAGACTATGAACGTTAAACGTTACACATAATTTTGTGACTTGGCACTTTATAACGACTGACCGATGCTCTGAGAATTTTACCTAAACGCAGAGCATCAATTGTTTCTATTCACACGATGATAAAAAGATGCATCGCGTTGTAGATTGTTAAAGTGTTGTTTAATCATCGCAACCTTAAAACATAGTGATAAGTGCTCATAATAATATAGCAGTCCAACTGATTCGGTTGGTAGGCATGTGTTTAAGGGGTAGCTATGGTTCGCATGCAACCTGACAACCTATGGTTTAAATCTATTTGCACCAAGGTTTGAATACGATGAGTTTGTTTACATAAACATCACCTGGCTTTAGTGCGCATGTCATGAGTAAAGCAGAGGTGAATCCAAAACGTGAAACCCCCATTGCGAAAGTCGAGTCAATCGGCCTCGAGTCCACTCAAGCGATTCGGCGAGTGTGAGACATGAGACATAAATCGAACACAACACACACACAGTGAGAAAAACACAGTCGCTAGCAGACGATACACACAAGCAGAAACTGGAGGAATGCGACACATTTTACTGTATTAATCCTCTCAAATTATACGGTCTATGGTCTGTGTAGTGACAATCCATGGAACTAATTAACTTCTATACATATCTGTGTGATTTTATATTCAATGTTTTGAATGGATTATTTTGATTGTTTGTAATTCTGACGAACTTTTTTCTTGAAATAATTTGGATTTACCTTGAGGAAAGGCCTTGACAATGGACGGGGTGAGAG
>NC_088361.1:9170232-9175232 GCF_034508935.2 Berghia stephanieae | reverse complement strand
AATGACATCAAAATGCCAGTCTTTTGCCACAAAAGAAAACAAATCGTGAATTGTATTCATTAGTTCAACCAATGAAATAACTTGTTTCCTTGAGCTCTAATCACGACAACTCACTAGACGCTACACAAACCTAAAAAATGACGTCAAACTGCCAGTCCCAGAGGGTTCTTGTGTCAGGCTATAGATAGTATGCAGTTGACGTCACTCGGGCCTTTGTTATTGTTTTTTGCCATCCGCGTTTATGAGTACTTCTCACTAAACTGTATTATCCAGACTATAAACGTTCATGGTTACACACAGTTTTGTGTGTTGATCCGTTATACTTCCGGATGGCAATGTTGTGAACTCCTTGGCCAAGCGCATTCTATCTATATGTTAAAGATGGCTACAGTATAATCCAATTTTTAGATCACTGTTTATTTTTCATTCCATCTATCTACAAAGTAATGACTTAAGTGTCAAACACGTTGCCTGTATCGAAAGATGATCGATTGATTTCGAGTGTCTTCAAACTGCTTTAATTTACGACAATTTTCCTTTCCAATTATTTCCTCTATATTGCCCCTCGGGGAATCTCTTCCTTGCACTATTCTATCTTAACGATAATTTGAATTTAACTAGACACTTACTTTAATGTGTTGGTTACAACCTTTGGTATTATTATTATTATTATATTATTATTATTATTATTATTATTATTATTATTATTATTATTATTATTATATTATTATTATTATTATTATTATTATTATTATTATTATTATTATTATTATTATTATTATTATTATTATTATTATTATTATTATTATTATTATTATTATTATTATTATTATTATTATTATTATTATTATTGTTATTATTGTTATTATTATTATTATTATTATTATTATATTATTATTATTATTATTATTATTATTATTATTATTATTATTATTATTATTATGATGTCAGTATCTGTGACGCAGCATCTGACTGATTTCTATTGATGCTATGCGGTTAGGTAAAATATTCTCAACATCTGCCAGCCAGATTAAACATACCATCACTCAGCACTGCATGTAAACTTTAACGTTTATAGTCTGATTGGCATGATTAAGTGAGAACCAATCACTATCAGGCTGTCTAAAGAATAATAACAAAAGCTCAATGACGTCAACTTCGTTCCTTTTACACTATCACAAGCGTTGAGTGAAATACTCTAGCCTGTAAAACAATGTACGTAAATTCAATTTTGATCATCTAAATCACACCAAAAAGATGAATGTAATAGTTTGAACAACAACAACCCACAAACTCTGTGTAACCATGAACTTTTATAGTCTGGTTAATACAGTTTAGTGAGAACAACTCACAAACGCGGATGGCAAAAACAATAACAAAGGCCTGAGTGACGTCATCTGCATATTATCTATAACATACTGATGGCTACGGTTTGAGCCCCCCCCCCCCCCCCCCCCTTTTCTGTCCGGTTTATTTCTTCTTTTTTTTCTTTTGTTTTGTTTTAACTTCGGCAAGATTATTGACCCCCTTCCCCCAACCCCCAAATTACTGATCCGGACTGCATGCCCGCCCCTGTTTGTTTGTTTTTTTTTGTTTTTTTTTTTTTTTGTTAATCTGATAAGCCAAACTCTATCACGGTTAATGACCTGCTCGCCATCGTCCTATCTAAGGGGTTACTAATAAATGTTATTTTCCATTAAAATAAACGGATAACCTTCGGCTCCATATGGCTATGTGGTCTTGAGGTATGACACTCGCTTTCGGATCCGCGCTCGGCGCATAGTTGAGTCCATGGAAAAGGCTATTGACTCACATTTTCTCACCGTAAAATTAGTACCAGGCCGTTAACAGCGTTGTTCTGTCAAAAAAAAAAAAAAATGAATATCTCCTAACAGGCGTCTTGTCTCGTCCTACATGTTAAGTTAAGTGTTGCTGTTAGCCTGTGACCCCTTGTAAAGCGATTTGAGACTTCAAGTGAATATTGCGTTATATTAAAAACTCATTTTGACTCTGAAGTAATATTTTGAAATAAATAAAAAATAAAATAATATAAAAAATACCCTTTATTCATCCCAAAAGGGAAATTTGTCTCTAGGGTCAATTCTAAGGGAAGACTGGAATAACCCAGGCGTTAGCCGCAGTGCAGCACCGCAAATTGAGCAAATGCGAGGTGACTTGCTCAAGGTCATATAGCGCAGCGGCGGCTGATCGAAATCGGTACATTTCGGGAACGAAGCAAAGACCGTACTGCTGAGCCACGCTGTCTCCTGTGACTTTTGTAACGAAAGAATGAAAATGGAAAGGCTTCGTACAGATAATGGACGTTTCGGGTACAAACCCTTCGTCAGCACAACTATATACAAATTAACGTAGAAAACAAATAAAATATAATTATTTGTTTTCCACGTTAATTTGTATATCGTTGTGCTGACGAAGGGTTTGTACCCGAAACGTCCATTGTCTGTTTTGTTCCTCTACGAAGCCCCTCCATTGTCACTCTTTCGTTAGTATTTTACGATCACCGGCTTCAGGCAGCCCCTACCGTTTTCTACTATGACTTTTGTAACGATATCAAGTTTCTAATCTCATTCGTTTTGGCTGCCATTTGGATCTTGTGCATTTACCAAGCTCCACTGACTGATAATTGTCGGTCATTATGGACCTATGACTAACAATATCAGAATGTGATCTCTGTGTGTGTATGTGTGTGAGTGCCTTGTATGCAACAAGTTGTGCTCACCATTCTATCAACAGGGGTCTACATTGTTCAGATGCGGTTTTGATATTTAAAACAAAAATAGGAAGTGACTGTGCGATATCCATAATATGTATGCATGGTTTGTAAAAAGTAATAAAACAAAAATAGGAAGTGACTGTGCGATATCCATAATATGTATGCATGGTTTGTAAAAAGTAATAAAACAAAAATGAATATACTAACTAAAAAAAGAACAAAATGGTATTTATATATAATCATTTTTGTTTAATATTTTTTACAGTCCACAGCTTCTAGCAGCCTAGTATCACTTTGACTCATGTATGGTTTATGGTTTATGCATTTTGCATCAATTATGTTTACAGTGATGATTATCAGTGTTGTTCAACCAAAGTGTGCGCATTTGCAGGTCTGATAAACCATGTTGTTAAGGGCTCATTGTTGTGATAGAATACTCATAAACCGACCCAAAACGCTATCCATTCTTTACATCAATGTTAAATCAGCCTCATAATTGCGTTTGGTGATCAGATCTGTAAATACGCGCACCTATGTTTTGTTCATTTATGATATGTCAGCTGCTGTTGTATATTGTTTGCCTATTAATGTATTTTGAGCATTTAGGAATCATTATGTTTTATTTTCATGATAATGGATCTTACAAAAGATGTTTTCGTGGACATTTTCTCTACTTTATTCAGCGGTGAAGAGTGTTGATACATTTAAATTAAATAGTCATTTTTGATTAGATAGATAAATAACATTGGTTACTATCAGAAAGTGAGATACGTACAGCTCTATTTTGACATGATCAAGGCGTACCTACGGAAATGTCCAATATTTACTCGTAAGTTTCATTTTTTGGTAACCATCAGCAATCTCTCTCTCTCTCTCTCTCTCTCTCTCTCTCTCTCTCTCTCTCTCTCACCATCAGCAATCTCTCTCTCTCTCACTCTTTCTTTCTTTCTCTCCTTCTTCCCCCACTCTCTCTCTCTCTCTCTCTCTCTCTCTTTCTCTCTCTCTCTCTTTCTCTCTTTCCCTATCTCTCCCTGAATTATCAGTCTTCATCAATAATATATTGCCTTGATTGCATCCTCTTTAAATGACTTTTACTCGATCAAATATTTAGATATGTGACCCACCGGTACAAAACGGTATTCTGTCGGGAGTGATTTTGATGCGGGAAATTGAATTTATTGATGTTATGCGTTTAAGTAAAATACTCACATCCGCCAGTCAGATAAGACGTACCGACATATAAAACTTTGTGTAAACTTAAACGTCTATAGCCCGATTGTTATAATTTAGTGAGAATTTAAAATTAAAATGGATGTCTAAAAAAACAACAACAAAGAGCTGAGTGATGTACTCTTCGTTTCTTAAAAAAATATTAGACTTTGGATTGTTTTAGTGAAGTGAAATAATATAGTTTGTCAACCAGCTAAAAACTTTCTTAAAAATACACCAATAAATAAATAAATAAACAAATAAATAAATAGATAATCATAGTTCTGAACTTCTTCATGATCAAGTCGCCTCCGGCCCAACATCTGACTCACTCCGATATACTATCTACCGTTTTGAGGCAATAGGTCATATCATATGAATTTGGGGTCAAAATGAAGGAATTTTAATGTAGATACTAACTAAATATGCCCCCCCCCCCTCCAAGAAAAAAAAAGACCCTACTTTCCATATGGAGTCGTAGGTAATATAATCACAAGATCGATGTCTCAATTTTCAAGCCACTATAATGTATATTTTTATCGATGTAAATATGTTATCGTATAGTTCTCAAATTCAGCCTTGAAATGGGCATTTAATTTAAAACCCTAGGTCAATCTTTCACCCAAGCCAACAAAAATGAACCACGTGAATCTAATTTCCATATTCGGAAGGGGTGAAGCGTGATAATGTTAAAATGTAAATTGTTTTAAAACACAAACAAGAAGCGGGGAGGGGGGAATCTGAATATTAAGGTCAAGGTTGAGGATAAGCCAAAATACGTGAGGCTGGCTGAGAAAACCCGGGAAGATGCAGCAATTTTCGATTTGAAATATAAGCCAAAATCGAAGATAAAGTGTTTCCCACAGCAACAAATTTTACTCAGAAAAAATCCTAATTTGGGAACGTAGAAAGAAAATTTAAAGTGGTAAATGACCAGAAAGATGTGGTCTACATCACTGCATACGTAACTCTATTTATGAAATTTGCGCATCTCTCCGGGTTTACTCAGCCAGCCACACATATTTGTTTATATATATATATATATATATATATATTA
>NC_088361.1:9160232-9165232 GCF_034508935.2 Berghia stephanieae | reverse complement strand
CTCAGAACGCTACATACCACGTGTAATTTGTCTTCTGGTTTCATGAAAATATGGCATCTTATTTTCTAGGCTAAATCTATGCTGGTCGTCAATAACGATCATATATCTTTGCTCTTTTACGCCCCGTAAATCTAAGAATCTATCTATGGGGAATGAGATTAGCGGAAGAGTAGCGTCCCTTGATTGGACGCCACCTTACAGAGAGAACGTCAAAATGGTTTTGCGCATGCGTCTCTCTCGTCCTCGCTTTCGGTGACGGAAGCGAGGACGAGAGTCGCATGCGCACAACCAACATGACGTTCTCTCTCTAATAACTATGCCGCTGGTGACGTCCAATCAAGTGACGCTACTCATTCCCTATACATCCTATTCCTAAACTAGTTATGCCGCCTTTGTGTATCCTAATCATTATTAGTACTCTGAAGGAGTAATGTGATTCAATAGTCTGATATGACGTCCGCCCAGCATCGAGCAGTTTGGTTCTAAACAAAGAAAATCGGTACTTGTTATTCTTCATGCTCGCTAGAACTTTTTCACATGTAATGTAATCAGAATGTATAAAAGTCAAAACATGATTAAATTTATAATGTTTTTCTCCTCTTATCGTGTGTTGTAAATCGTATGTGTCTATGTCGACGTGTACATATATGCAGGTCTGACATCCGAACCCACTTATGGACCTAGTTTAACATGGTTGTAATGGACAATATATTGCGTCATTTTTAAACATTTCCATTACAACAATGAGCCTATAAAGAATTGGGTTATCAGACCTGCAAATAAGTGCACATCAGTCTACGTTCATAGTCAGGGCCATTTTGTCGATTTGATCGTCTAAGGTTGTGATGGAAGGCTTCTCTACGAATTTGAAGCGTTTTATTTTATCAGACACGGAGTTCGAGATCAAGATTCGGTCGAAGACCAGGGCTCAGCTTGTATATTACCGACCTACCTACTTGAAAATCCAAATATTCGTAATTTTTAGGAGGTGAAAATTGTAGTTCTTATAGTTAATTTTAAAATCAACAATTTCCCCTCACAAGAAATATGAAAAAAATTCAAATAATAATATTAAAATCAACATTACGCTTTAACAGTCATGACGTCACTTCCCTCGTAATGACGCATGGTAACGTAGTAACTGGCTCTAAACTATCGGAACACTGGCGGACGCCCTTATGAAATATTTCTCCGACGAGCATAAAAGTGTATCCAGAGGAGAAAAAAAACATTATAAATATGATCATGTTTTGACTTTTATACATTCTGATCGCATGAGATGTGAGAGTTCTAGCCAGCATGAAGAATAAAAAGTACTCATTTTCTTTGTTTAGAACCACGATGGCCGCCGTTGCTGGGCGTCGTGACATCAGACTATTGAATCCAATTTACCCTCACAAGAAATATGAAAAATTCAAAATGTAGTCGTTATATTTAATATTAAAATCAACAATTTACCTTCACAAGAAATAAGAAAATGTCAAAGTACTTAGAATTATGTGGTCTGGCATCAACAAGTTTTAACCCTTTAAATGCTAAAATGATTTCTATTCAAACCTTCATAAACATCAAAATCTTGTATATTTACACGTTCTGATGACCGAAAAGTTGATCTCAGTGAACTGACATCTGCCAAAGCCTTCTGGAGATAGTTTTTGACATATGTCAGTTTACTGAAATAATTTTTTTTCTGGTATAAAATGTAAATTAATTTGAAAATATTGCATATTTTCTGTTGCTTTATTACGTACCCCGCCTTTAAAGGGTTAATGAATGACTCAGAGACGCCTTTAAAGGGTTAATGAAAGAGATGTTCATTAAGTTCGGAAACTGGAGCCAAAATTTCGTAATTCTACGGTTTTTTTCATAATAGTTGGCAGGTCTAATATTATTATATCACTGTCTTTTTTTTTAACATACGTAGTAAACTATCATGTCTTATCAGCAAAGACAAGTTTACCAGATCCGTCATGCTGAGGTATTAAGGTCATCGGTCACGGATTGTTGGAAACCCATGATAATTATAGTGACCCAGGAACTGTAGATTATATTATTATGTCTATACAGAGAGAAAAAAAGACATTTAACAAACCTTAGATCTACATAATATACTGTTATTTTCTTACGAAACAGTTTCTTTTATACAGTTATGTCTTTGTGTCAGAAAACTTTTGTTTCAAATACAGATCGGTTCCAATAGCTATCAACTAATTAATTGAAATATCATGTATTAGACTTTTCTATATGGTGGCCCCGGGGTAGGAAGGTATTTAAATAGATCTGTATTTGAAAATTGGTTGACCCAAAATTCCAACAACAACGACAACAAAAAAGCAACAAAAAATCAATAACAATATCATAGTACTGGTGTATACTTCACCTTCTATACTGATACTGGTGTATACTTCATATTGTATGACAGGTGCTTATATAAATATGAATAAAATATAACATATTATCATTGAGTCCCACCGCTGTCATTTCTCTCTTGGGGGACAACGAAGAGAATAAATTATGTCACGTTAGACCAACGCTGTATTACTGAGTGGAGTCTTCTGACTTCCCATGGCAGGCAAAGACGTCTCTTACTGTGTCTTCTATCTCCTATAATATCTGTGCTCTCTTACCATGTTGCTCTATGCCTTTGTTCTGGGTTGTGATTTCTCGATTTCCTCCGGGTCCCGGCGAGGATCTTTTGCTCGGAGGGAGACAATTACATGTATAAAAGTATGTATATAAATGTATAGTACCTTTGAGATTTTTTTAATATAGCGCAATATCCACTAAACGTGCTCAAAGCGCTTTGCAAGGGGTCCCTGGCCAACAGCAACACTTAACATATAGAACGAGACATGACGCCTGTTAGGCGATATTACAATTTTTTCGGACAGAGACAATTACGTTGTTAACGGCCTGGTACTCATTTTACACATGAGTACGGTGAGAGAATCTGAGTAGAGAGCCTTTTCCAAGGACTCAACAATACGCCGAGCGAGCCTCGAACCCAGGACCTTCCGATCCGAAAGCGAGTGTCATACCACTAAACCATATAGCCGTACCTTTTTTGAGAGATGATATATTTTCCCTGTACATTATCTCTCTGGTGTATACTTTGTTACTACTTTTGAATATACTGTAGTTTGTAAACATTTGGGTGTATCTTCCATAGGGAAATCCTTTGCGCTTGCCTGGATTGGACTTTTAGGTAATGTCAAAAAGGTCACTTCGAACCAGTCACCAGTGTCTTCCTTTATCATTACTACTGCGTTTAACTTGCACTCTCTCCTTACCAGCTATTTTAAAAATTTCCCCTGAAAAATCACACCCACCCGACACAAAAAATAGACTTTTCTTACTCAAACAAAAAAGTAACAAGTGCATTCTATACAGAATGTTGTTCAGCAAAATGATGTCGACAACACAGTGTCTAGTATTTATAGCTGTCATCAAAGTATTTCTTTACATTTTCTGATGTACAAGAGAAATCAGAATGAGAAAATTGTCGGTTGCATCGTAACGAATGTGACGATATTCCTGTGGTTGGTAAGGAGAGGGTTAAAAATCTACATCTTTTCCCCATATCATCTTCCTTTATACTGGCGTTGAAAATCTTTAATAGTGTCGCATGCGCCGTAAAACCCCTGAAACAGTAAACAAAACAAAACTGTATTTACTACATGGGGATCAATCTAAATTGTGGGCCCTTTAGATGATGAGCACTTTTCACTAATTCTTGACGCAAGCGAGTGAAATAATGCAGAGCATTTTTTGGAATGAATGAAGAAGTTGACGTCACTCTGCTCTTTATCATTGTTTTCAGACAGCCAGTTGGGGTGATAAGTTCTTACTATCCATAGATAGTATGCGCTTGGCTAAGAAGCTCATAACATTGCCATCCGGAAGTATAACGGACCAACACACAAAACTGTGTGTATCCGTGAACGTTTATAGTCAGTTTAATATAGTTTAGCGAGAATCACTCACAAACACGGATGGCAAAAAACAATAACAAAAACCGGAGTGACGTCAACTTCGAACTAGGTATCAATAACATAATAATCAAGACTTCACGAAGTCACAAGTTTGAGATTCTGTGTTAAAATGAGCTCCATTTTAACTCTCCTTACCAGCCATTTTCAGGATTTTCCACAAAACTTCACACCCAACTAACACAATAATAGACTTTTATCACTCAAACACAATATAGCAGTAAAGTTCTTGCCATACATAATTGCTTTAGCAAAACATGCTCTACAACACACTATTCATTTTCTTTAAATTTTATGATGTACAAAAGAAGTTTGAATAAGAAAAATGTTGGTTGTATCGTAACGAATGTGACGATTTTCCTATAGATAGTATGCGCTTGGCTAAGAAGCTCATAACATTGCCATCCGGAAGTATAACGGACCAACACACAAAACTGTGTTTATCCATGAACGTTTATAGTCAGGTTAATACAGTTCAGTGAGCGTTACTCATAAACGCGGATGGCAAAAAACAATAACAAAGGCCTGAGTGACGTCATCTGCATACTATCTATAGATAGTATGCGCTTGGCTAAGAAGCTCATAACATTGCCACCCGGAAGTATTACGGACCAACACACAAAATTGTGTTTATCCATGAACGTTTATAGTCAGGTTAATACAGTTCAGTGAGCGTTACTCATAAACGCGGATGGCAAAAAACAATAACAAAGACCTGAGTGACGTCTTCTTCGAACTATCTATAGTTGGTAAGGAGGAGTTTAATCGATCGATATTTTGAAGTTTAAGGTTTTAGGCCCAAAGTATAAATAAATCCGTGTTTATTTCTTTTCAGAGTGCGACAGATTCTTCGTGATTTTCCGAATAAATTATGACTTTGGAGTTGTCATTTTCTCCCATCTGTCCCCAGAATGAATTGATTTCTAACGATTTTGTCTGCTGGTTACCCCTGTTCATCTATCCCCCCTGAGACAGTGATAATGTGAGAACTCGTGGATCAGTAAGTGCTTG
>NC_088361.1:9145232-9155232 GCF_034508935.2 Berghia stephanieae | reverse complement strand
CATGATAGATTGATATATAAAAGGAGCGATCGATTTAGAGAAGATAAAATGATATATTTTATAATTATATAAATCAGACTTTCAAGTTTACATATAGTTTGTAGCTTGCACGTTACATCCGGCTGGTGGATGTTTGAGTATTTTATCTAAACCGCATGGCATCAATATCAATAATTGTGAAGATCCCTGTACTCTTTGAGTCATATTGGTATTTTTCTTCAATCAAAATCGTGGTACTCCCATAACTCTGACAATGGTAATGGAATATCGCCGTAAATCCTGACAATAGATTGGAACCCCATAGTATTAATGTTGATCACCTTGTTAACCAATCAAGCGTTTTATGTTAATCAGTGCGACCACAAAATGATCATAAAGTTTAAGTTTATTTATTGTTAAGGTTAGTTTTGGAAATAGTTGTGAGCGGCGCAGTTACTATTATTATTATTAGTTGTTTGTTGTGTCTTTATTTGTCTTCTCTTTAGGAATTTGTGTTTGGAAGTGGCGGGGAGGGGGTGGGGAAGGGGGCATATAATCTATCTTTTGTCCTAGTGGGCTTGAGGGTGTTTCACAAATATCACGTTTCGATTGGTCAAAAAAAAAAATACTGATTAATTGCTTGTACTACGTTTATCCACAGTTTGGCCAAATCACTGCATTTCACAATGCTTTAATCATAAGCTTAGGAAGCCATGCGCATTGAATTTTCCCTTTGCTATGTCACAATACTATACCAGTAAGGCGCACTTTTCTGTATTAGCAACTGTCAAAAAACCATTCGCACTCAATTCATTTCTGCTTTGCATGATACTGTTTCCTACACACATTGTTTTGCCTGGTACTGTTTCATACACACATTGTTTTGCTTGGTAATGTTTCATACACACATTGTTTTGCCTGGTACTATTTCATACACACATAGTTTTGCCTGGTACTGTTTCAGACACACATTGTTTTGCCTGGTACTATTTCATACACACATTGTTTTGCCTGGTACTGTTTCATACACACATTGTTTTTCCTGGTACTGTTTCATACACACATTGTTTTGCCTGGTACTGTTTCATACACACATTGTTTTGCCTGGCACTGTTTCATACACACCTTTTCACGTTTTTATCTTACAGTAGTTCCTGCTCTGTAACTTGTCACGAAGAGACTTAACGAGAGACAAACCCAAACAAACGTTTTGTAATTATTCTCCCCCATCAAACGTTTAACGCACCTTGACTTTCTTTCAAAATGCTATAGGGGTACCTTAACTCTCTCCTTACCAGCCACTATCAGTTTTCTCCAAAACATGACACCCACCTAACACAAAAATATAATTTTCTCACTGAAACAAGTGCATTCTATGCATAATGTTTTTAGCAAAATAAGCTATACAACCCAGTGTCAAGTTTTTTAAGCCATAATTTAAAAAATATTGAAATTTTGTGATGTACAAATGAAATCAGAATGGTAAAATTGTTGGTTGCATCGTAACGGATGTGGAGATTTTCCTATGGTTGGGATGGAAAGGGTTAAATTTCATCAACTCACGCCACACACATATTAAAGCAACACAGTCATTACTGTTTCTCAATAAGCTGTTTGAAAGGCTATTTCTTGGACAAGATGTTTGGATTGAGTCCTTGGAGAGCCATCCGACCATTCATCTTACGGTCCTGAGTCTTCGTGATGTGGATCGTAATACCGTGGGGTTGAGAGCATTCTGGTGGATTGAGAAGAGCTTTTCGATTGACGACACCGGATATGTCTTGGAATTAGATTGAACGTTTTGCTTTTAGTTTTATAGCCAGTAGTAAATTTTTCATGTTTATTAGCCGTCCGATAGTGTACGTAGTGAGGGGCTATGCAGTCTATGCCTTCGCCTCGGAGGTTCCTGGATTCGAGTAAATTCAACTTTCATTATCTATTGGGGGCAGCGTGGGCGTTATATTATTCGCTTCGTAATGAGTTCGACTACCCGCAGCAGTATAGGTGGCATTGAGCAAGTTACCACGCCCTATTTCATTTCTCGGCGTTGCACTGCGATTGACGCCTGGAATATTCCAGTCTTCACTTGAAACAAACCCTTTAGTTTTAAAAAAATGTAAAACAATAATAAAACTGAACTGATCCTGGGGATTATATTATTGGTCGATGGCAAACTGATCAATAAAACAGGCGGGTTCTATGGGACAGATTCTCTTTCAGAGGTAATTCATATAGCCATTTGTTATAGAGAAATTCTTTCTTAAACTTGTTCAAATTGTGGTGTACTTTTTAAAATTCAGACACAATTTAATATCAGAAAAGGCTCAAACTGCTTGCGATTGATAGCTCTTCTAATATGAAATCGTTGGACTATTTTGTTATTTTTTTTATATTCCATTAATTTTGTACAATTAATACATTGATCAATAATGATATAATATTGATGCCATGCGTTTAGGAGGTTTTTTATTTGCCTTTAACAAAAAAGAAAAAAAAAACCAAAAAAAAACCCCCAAAAACCCCAAAAACTTGAGCTTTTGTATAGCACAATATCCTCTCAACGTGCTCAAAGCGCTTTACCAACAAGAACACGTAACATGGAGAACGAGACTTGACACCTGTTAGGCGATAATCCTTTTTTTCCTGACAGAGACAACGCTGTTAACGGCCATGTGCTCATTTTACACCGAAAGTACGGTGAGAGAATGTGAATAAAGAGTCTTTTCCAAAGGACTCAACTATGCGCCGAGCGAGGCTCGAACCCAGGACCATAGAGAATACAGGACTCCTAGTAGTCTGTGCCCAGGTCCTTCCGATCCAAAAGCGAGTGTCATACCACAAGACTGCGTAGCCGCACAGAAAAGGCTCATACGGTTTTCGATCGACAGCTCTTCTAAAATAAACCTGAAAACATTGGACCGTTTTCTTTCTTTCTTTTTTTTTTTTTGTTTGTTTGTTTGTTTTTTGTTTTTTTTATTTTTATTTTTATTTTATTTTTTTTTTTGAAAATCCATTTATTTCGTACAATACATTCATCAATAATGTTATAATACCGATGCCATGTGTTTAAGAGATTTTTATATTTTTCTTCAGTGTTTCATTTATCGTGTTTTCTTGTTTTATTCGTCTTTAGTGTTTCATTTCTCTTTTTTTTTGTTGATAAAGGGGAAACTCGAAACGTCCACGTTTTCTGTCTTCGTTTATCAAATTGAAGCTTCCATCCAATTTACTATTGTTATATATTTCTTCGAGCTTTAAGCTGCAACATTATCAGTATCCGTGTAAAATTTGGATCAATTATAGTCTTCTTGGCGTTATGAAGATAGCAATTGGAATTGGAGTGTGTCCCGGTTTCTCTAGCTTTAATTGGACATTACACGTTATTGTTTCTATGTCATTACCTTAGTCTACCGCAAAGCAATTTCTTTGAGCCTTGTGCTTGTGCTTTTTTTTTATTTTTTTTTTTTTTGATATAGCGCGGTATCCATAAAACGTGCTCAATGCGCTTTACAGGGAGTCCTCAACCAACAGCAACACTTAACATGTAGGACGAGGCATGACGTCTGTTAGGCGATATTACAATTATTCAGACAGATACAATGCTGTTAACGGCCAGGTTCTGATTTTACACCTTAGTACGGTGAGAGAATTTTAGTAAAGAGCCCTTTCCAAGGACTCAACTATGCGTCGCTCAGAGCGGGGCTCAAATACAGGATCTTCCGATCCGAAAGCAAGTGTCATACTACAAGACCACATAGCCGCACAAAGATTTTATAGACTCATTACCTTATCACTGTTGGGTGGGCAGAAAAAGTGAGTTGAGCAGTCACTTATGTTGATAACGACACGAAATGAAGAGAGTAGAGAAGTGTCACTTCATTTCTTGGGTGGGCAGAGGTAACTGTGTGCAAATTCTTCTTTAAGGGCCATAACTCCGTTGTGCTTTGCCTCTGGCCTTAATTAATCCGCGGACCCAGCTTAGGCCTTGTTATGGGTAGGTGAAACCAAGGCAGCACACTTGTTTAGCGTATCAATTATTCAAAAGCTTATTTACCTTGTCGGAACTTTCCGACTCTCCACAAAACTTCAATTCTTACCGTCTCTTTTTATCCACTTTGCCTGGGTGGGGATCCTGACCTCCCATAGTGGGCAGGGAGGTACATGCTGTGTCTTCTATCCCCCCATACCCGTTTTCCAATTGTTTCCTGTCGTTGTCTTGGAATGAAATTACTTGGTTTTGTCCTGACCTGGCCGGAGTTCCTTGGCTTGGAGGGAAACAGTCGAATGTATAGTTATAGTTTTGGGAGATGATGTTTTTTTCCTTGTAAATCATCTCTCTGTTATGCATTGTATTATGTTTAGTTTACTTATTATATTATTCGATTTGTAAACATTTGAGTGTATTCCTCTTAGTTGGGACCTGTGCTTGTGTCTGGATGAGACTTTTAGGTGATCTCAAACTAAGTACTTTGACGGTGTGCTCTTGGAATCTACATCTGTTCCCTATTTGAACCAATTCCCCTTTGTCTCACCTTTTCTTTTGTGCTTTAATTGTAATTATAGATCTTTTTACTAGCCCGTTTTCTTCCTTTTTACTGGCGCTGATATGACCTTAATGTGTTGAAAGCGCCGTAAAACCATTAAAAACAAAACACATCCACTTTGCGCTTTTTTTTTGACGTGGTATGAAACTGGTCTGCTTACCCAAACGATCATTTTTCGAGTCCCGTTTTGGAGAGCGAATAATTGAGTTCCTTCGAAAATATTCTCTTTACTCACATTCTATCAATGCACTCAAATGTAAACCGGGTTCTGGTCGAAAACAGTGTTATGATTGTCGAGAAAAAAAATATTACGTGACCTTACGTCTCAAAACGGTATTATGTCGAGATCGACCAGATGCTGTAAAGTAAAATTATAGGTAAACTGGTCAAAACTATGAATTATTGGTATTTAGCAATCTAAAATATGATATTCAATCTCCTCTATCAGGCATACAAACTCAACCTAAGTCTGGTATTCCTGGTTACAAATTCAATTTTCAGCAACTTAATCATCCCGACTTAATACCGTTTTGAGACGAGGGGTCACATATATGTAATAACAGGACAAGCGTCGTGTCTCGTCCAACATGTCAAGTCTAGCTAATGGCTTGGGGCCTGCAGTATAGCGTTTTAAGTAGTGGTAGTAGTAGTAGTAGTAGTGGTAGTGGTAGTGGTAGTGGTAGTGGTAGTAGTAGTAGTAGTAGTAGTAGTAGTAGTAGTAGTAGTAGTAGTAGTAGTAGTAAAAGTGATATTGAGTAGATTTTCCGCTATAGAAAAGTTCAAGTTTGTTTTTTTTCTTTCTATCTCTTGTCCTCTTTCTCATAGCTTCCAGTCTTTTTACGGAATGAAAGGGTTTCGAGTGACTCCAGGGCCTTATTGAGATCCTTTGATATTAGGAGGCTTAGATAGATTAAAAGAATCGTAAGTACAAAAATAAAAGTTACTTTAAAAAGTAAGTAGGGTATGGATTATTCTAATGGTAAGAGCTAAACAGGGAGTTAGTCTGAACAAAAACAGCAAATATAAATGTTTTTAATATTGGCAAAAGAAGGGGCTCGATCCTGAAGCATCTGAGTTTACTATTTTGACATGATATTCATGTTTTATATAACTATTTAACAAATTCACTACTTTTAAGAGCTTTGTATTTCCTTTGATTTACATGGTTCGGGGGGGGGGGGGGAATTCGATAGCTCAGTTGGTAGAGCACTCGCTTCACAGTCAAAGGGACCGAGATCGATCCCTGTGCAGTCAAGATTTTACAAAAAAAAAAGCTTTTTAAGTAGTAGTAAGTAAACGTAAAAGTAAAATTTAGTAGATTTTCCGCGATAGAAAAGTTCAAGTTTTTTTTCTTTATATCTCTTGTCCTCTTTCTCATTCAAATCTTTTTTCGGAATGAAAATCTTTCGTTTGACTCCAGGGCCTGATTGAGATCCTTTGATAATGGGAAACTGTCAATGTTTGAGTATGTGGGGCATGGTATTTATTTGTAGTCTAAATAATCTTTTATTCTCTTTTTCTTGTTCCCGTTCAGTATTGGTATATCATTGATTAATTGTATTGTAGCATTTCGGACCAACCCTTTCATTGGAGTCATGCGCCCAAATTTGGGTGGTTCTTCTACGATGATCCCCTACCAGCTTCTTCAACAGATTGCTCTTTCAACCAGTTCACTGCCGTTCTCAAGAGAGACACGTACCTACCTATAATTTGGTAAATTTGGCCAAGATGGGGGTGATTTAAATCAATCTATATTTGATGGAGAAGTTTTATGGCCATCTCTTCAAATGCGTGTCTTTTCAGAGTAGGGCAGCTAACAGGTTTAATTCTTTGTTAGAACGACATGTCCCCTGGTCTCTTTGGCACTTCAGTGCTTTAAAAAAATTTGATTAAAATTCTTGTAGCCATTTCATCATTGTTTTGTTTTTGTTTTGTTTTTTTTTGTTTGTTTTTTTTTTGGGGGGGGGTGTTGTTCTTTTTATGTTATGTTTTTTTTGTTTTTTGTTTTTTGGATTAAAACTTGTTTTTTCCAGTTTCACTTAGATTGTTTAAAAGAATCGTAAGTGCAAAAATAAAACTAACTTTACAAGGTAAACAGGAAATGGATTATTCTATTGGTTAAAGCTAAATACGGAGTGAGTCTGGCTCAAAAATCATCTTCAGTCACTAACAAAAACAGCTAAACTATAACTATTTTTAGATTGGCTAAAGAAGGGGGGGGGGGTTCGATCCTGAAACAATCTGTGTTTACTATTTTGTTATATTATTCATTTTTAAAAATAACTATTTAACAAATCCACAACTTCTAGCAGCTTTGTATTTACTTTGATTTATATTGCTAGGGGCGGGGGGGGGGGGGGGGGGGGGGGGGGGGTCTATAGCTCAGTTGGTAGAGCATTCGCTTCACAATCAAAGGAACCGAGATCGATCCCGGGTGCAGTCAAGATTTCATTCTGACCCCTGTCCACCCAGGAGTGATTAAATAAAATAAAAATAATAAAATTCCCTTTATTCATCCCCAAGGGGAAATTTGTCTTTAGGGTCTATTCCAAGGGAAGACTGGAATAACCCAGGCGTCAGCCGCAGAGCAGCGCCGCAAAGTGAGCTAGGGCGAGGTGACTTGCTCAAGGCCACACAACGCAGCGGCGGGTGATGGAACTCGGTACCTTTCGCTGCCCCCAGTTAGGTAGCTGGGTCTTATAGATCTGGCGGAAAGTACTTGGATAGACCAGCGCCCTATCCGAAGGGTGGCAAGCAATTACTATTGTTCGTTTAACGCTATAGAAATTGGTATAAAATCCGGCTCCATGGACCTGACCGATATAAAGGACTTTAAAAAAAATATTGTTAGGGATTTCTTCCTGTGTCCGTAAATTTCATGTCTTGCCCTGTCTCTTATCCAATTTCATCTTTTCTCCTCTTTCACGTGCATCTTTTCTCCCACGTCCTTGAATGAAAATATTTATACTTCCCCAGAGCCTGCTCATGGTATTTTGATAGTTGGAAACGGTCAGTAATGGTTTATATATAGGATTGTATCTATTTGTATTGTACACCATCTCTCGTGGTATTTTTTGTGTTACTATTGGATATTGGTACGTAAATGATTTGCGAATCACCCTTTCATTGGAGTCACGTGCCCATATAATGTAGATGGATCTTTTTACGATGACCCCATACCGACGTGCACTTATTCGCAGGTCTAATAACCCAATTCCTTATGGGCTCATTGTTGTTATGGAAATCTGAAAACATGACCGAAATTCATATCCATTATAACAATGTTAAAGTAGGCCCATAAGTAGGTCCGGGGGTCAGACCTGAATGTATGTACACGTCGCCCCAAACCATTATGTATTCCAACAAAAACTGCTCTTTCATTCTTTGTTCCAACATGTCCGTCGGTGCTTCTTGGCTACTTCCGTGCTCAGAAAAATTCGAGATCTTTTAACTCTCCCATCGCTTTGTGTGTTTTTTTTTCCAGTCTCACTTAGTTAATTCAGAAAAAAAAATCGAACACAACTTAAGAAAATCTATCAGGGAATGGCCTATTCTATTGGTTAGAAATAAATACAGAGTTATTCTGGCTCAAAACCCTTCTTCAGACAATAAGAAAAACACTTTAACCCTTTCCTTACCAGTCATTGTCAGAATTTTCCCCAAAACTTTACACTCACCCAACACAAAAATAGTTTTTTATTACTCAAACAGAAACGCATCAAATAATTCTATGCATCATATTGGTCGGCAAAATGAACTCTACAACACAGTGTCACGTTTTTTAGCTATAATAAAACATTGTTCCATAAATTGTGTGATTTACAAAATAAATCGGAATGATAAAAGTGCTGGTTGGATCGTAACGAATGTGATGATTTTTTCTATGGTTGGTAAGGAGAGGGTTAACGGTAATACTTCACTGCTGATGTAGTGGATTAACTGCTTTTGGTATAGTCCTTAGCGGGGTTTATTGCCCAGTACTATTCGTGTTTTACTATTTTGTCATTTTATTTAGGCTGTCAAACCCACTTTTGTAAATAAATTGAGATTTTATATAGTGCAATATCCGCTAAACGTGCTCAAAGCGCTTTACAAAGGGTCCCTGACTAATAGTAACACTTAGCATGTCGGACGCCTGTTAGGCGATATTACAGAGACAGTATGACACTCGCTCTAGGACTGGAAGGTCCTGGGTTCGAGCCTCGTTCGGCGCATAGTTGAGTCCTTAGAAAAGAATCTTTACTCACATTATCTCCCCGTAATCAGGTGTAAAATAAGCACCTGGTCATTAACAGCGTTTTCTCTGTCCGAAAAAATGTAATATCGCTTAACATGTTAAGTGTTGCTGTTGGCCAGGGACGCATTGTAAAGCGCTTTGACCACGTTTAGTGGATATTGCGCTATATAAAAGCTCATTTTTAAAGGCATTGCACAGTGACCCAGAAGGTCCCGTTAGAGCCCCTCTTCAGGTACTTTTTTTTCCTTGGGCAAGATTACTAACCCCCAATTTCCTCAATAGACAGCTTGGGTGATTCCTGTTGACACCTTGTTTCTTGTTTGATTGGTTATCTATATTCCTTCATGGAATGCCTAGGCTATGGTATCTAATAATGCCATAGAGGAAGGGCGTAATTTATTATTTTTAAAGAACTCAGCATTGATTTAAAAAGCTGTATCATGCAAAACTTATGAAACTTTGACCAATATCATCAACATAATTCATTCTGATCAAATTATTTTAAATTCAAAACATCGCATTCAACCAGAACAAACTGACATGACGATTATTAGTCATAATACGAAGTTACACTTATCATTTCACCACTCACTTTGAATATTGTCTGAGTGTTAGATTATAGGACTGATGAGAAGTTCTACCTCTATATTGCCAATTCTGGTTTTGAAATGCTCTACAGTCCAGAGTATGTCCAGCCCCCCCCCCTCTCTCTCTCTCTCTCTCTCTCTCCATCTCTCTCTCTCTCTCTCCCTCTCTCTCTCTCTCTCTCTCTCGGACTCATTAAAACAAAAAAAAACAAACAAACAAAAAGACAAACAAAAATAACCCAGAAAAATCCATGACATGATCGATTACTTCTTTTAAAATCAGCAACTTTGAACGCAATAAAACGCTCATACAAAATAACTAACTGTCATGAAGATTATTGTGTTTCAAACGGTGGAGAAAAATTCTCTTAGGCAATTTTACGCCAAAAACGCGCTTATTATTACCTCGCCACTCACTCCAAATAGCATCTGACTGGTAAAAAAAAGTAACCACATCAAAGACCGATGTGTCTTGGAATGAATTCATATCGATGTTGGATGAGGTACACCCACGGGCAGAAAGACAGAGGAGAGACCGGGATATCTGTCGTAATCTGGAAAAACCCATATTTAAAAATTTGGCCAGAAAACTCGTCCTTTAAAATAGCGATCGATTTAAATGACCCTCATCTTTGCCAAAACTCTCAAAGCTA
>NC_088361.1:9100232-9142732 GCF_034508935.2 Berghia stephanieae | reverse complement strand
CAACATGCTTTCTATCTTTGTATTGGAATGAGATTACATTTTAACTCCCTAAAACCCTTAAAAACAAAACCAAACAACAATTTTAAACTTATTTTCTATTTCGGTGACACTGAACTGTTATTGAAAGCCACCTCCTCAAATAAGCACAGTCAGTGGAGAGGAGATAAAAAGAGATAAAAGGAGATCAATAAATGGGTCGCACGACGTGATGTTTTGTAAAGAGAAAATTCGAATTTTGGAAAAATAGAAGTGAATTCAATTCCTGAAATATTGATAACTACTAGCTTTAGACTGGGGTAATATTTTAACATTTTATATATATATATATATATATATATATATATATATATATATATATATATATATATATATTATATATATATATATTTATTAATGTAAATCTATCTAATGCATTTCCACTTTCCCCCATACATTTATCATGTGCCTCACAATGTTTTATTTTAATTATTTTACCAGATAGGCATTTGGAATTAAATTTCCTTTTCATTTAATCGTATTCCTTTTGCTCTTTTTATAGCACCGTTACTCTTTTAGTATCCGTCGCTGCGCTTCTCCATATAAAGACCTTCTCAGAAAAGCACCATAAGCACATAGAAAAACAAAAACAAAAACAAAATCAAAAACAAAACAGAAACCGATAATAAAAACAAAACCAAAGAGAAAGAAATAAAGCATGGGAATAAAAGGGGAAACCCCGACAAAATTCAGAGAGAAGAATACCACCATATTGTAAAAATAAAGAATTTATATTAGCGAGGAAACCGAAATTAAATTCTATCTACTTTGCTTGTGTCTGTAATTTCATGTTCTTCAACCATGTACCTTCGGAGGAACACAATAATATTTGCTTTGCACGACATCAACACACAGATGGTGAATTCATTTAACAATATAAAATACTGGCCGATGACAATTTGTACAATCACTTAGTAATTCCCAAAATGATTCAAGGTTCCAGTTGCCACGAAATCAATAATCGATTCCATAGAATTCTACTGCTTTGGTTTCCATAACAAGGATTCGATCCTGGTCGAATTGCCAACTGCTGATGAAATATTTAAACAGCTTTCATCGTGTTTAATGAAGGCACCGCCCAGAAAAAAAGCCATAGCCGGCTTCATTGTTCTTCTTGTACTACATACTACGGAAGGAAAAATAACTCAATTCAGAGAACTGTGACAATTTGGAATAATATAAAGTTTGAGACAAAAAATTATAATTCAATTAATATTTTAAGAATGCAATTTATAAAGAACCTCCCTCGTAATGACGCATGGTAACTTATTAACTGGCTCTAAACTATCGGAACAATGGCGGACGCCCTTATGATATATTTCTCCGACGAGGATAAAAGCGTATCCAGAGGGGAAAAAACATTATAAATCTGATCATGTTTTGATTTTACACATTCTGATCACAAGACATGAAAAGTTCTAGCCAGCATGAAGAATAAAAAGTACCGATTTTCTTTGTTTAGAACCACGATGGCCACCGTTGCTGGGCGACGACACATCAGACTATCGAATCCAATTATGAACAGTTTTCACAACTTCGCTACCCTTCTCTGTTGCATGCTTTTTTGGCTACATTCAGCTGCAGGCTTTCACACCATCCATCCATGTTCTTGGTGGTCTGTCCTTTGGTCTTCTGCCTTCAATTTTGCCCATTTGACTATTGTCTTTAATATTACTAAATCAGCACACCCAAGAAAGCCAATGCCCCGGTTGAAATTGTCCAAACGATTTATCATAGATATCACCGAGTCAGACAGACACAAGTTGGACTGTAGGGGTAATATATAATGTTAGTAACATTCTAAATCCTAATACAAACCAATCATAGAATTCAACGATGTAATAAAATAAGAATTGATTAATATATGAGTTGATTTATATATGAATATTTGCATGTCGAAGTGGGTCACAGCGTAAAGTTATGGTCTGACACTGACCAAAAAATGACGTTAAAATGCCAGTCTTTTGCCACAAATGAAAACAAATCGTGAATTGTATTCAATAGTTCAACCAATGGAATAACTTGTTTCCATGAGCTCTACTAACGACAACTCACTAGGCGGTGCAAAAAATAAATAATGACGTCAAACTGCCAGTCCTTTTGGATTTCAGTGTCAACATAACGATTGCTCCGGTCAAAGACGGTCCCAAGAAATAATGACGTCACTTGTACGCGTACTTGTTTCCGTCCTCATGGAAAGTCATCCAAAGTGTTGAGGGTTTATGGAATTCTCCACGCTTCTTGCCGAAACATTTGCATTATTTCGATTTCAGTCCAAGCTGGACTTTGCCGCTGTAAAGATTTAACCTACTCAATCCTAGAGATGTTGCTACTCTTCAAAATAAGAAAAAATGGATTAAAAATGAGCATGTACATAGATAGTTTTATTCAACTACCATTAACATGTAAAAATTAAGAACATTAGCTTTGATACTAGCCAATAATGTGTCTCAGAAAAATGTCCTAAATAGGCATGGAGTAAAAGTATCCCCGGGTATGCTACGGTGTTAGGGTTGAGTGAGTTAACTCGTTCAATTATGATAAACGATGGCTTCACCGTCTGCATGACTTTATATTCCAGTTATTGTCTAATAATAATATAGTATTCTCTTGTCACATGATAATTCATTTGTAAGCGGAATTCATCTATTGATGTTATGCGGTTATGTAAAATACTCACAACATCCGCCAGCCATATAAAACGAACCAACTTACACAATTAAGTGTAACCTTTAACGTTTAACTATAATAGGCTGACTGATTGAGTTTAGTGAGTGCCCCAGACGAGAGAGTGCCCTATCTCTCTCTCTCTCTCTCTCTCTCTCTCTCTCTCTCTCTCTCTCTCTCTCTCTCTCTCTTCTGTAGTGAGAACGGATCAACCAAATGGATGTATAAAAACAATGACAAAAGTCTAAGTGACATCAATTTCGTTTCATCTATTTATTATTTTTCCTAAGTATCATTTTCTATTATTTTCTTTCTCATCTCATGCATTCTCAATCTGTCACATGTAGGCTGCACATTGACATGTAAAATGCATTATTGCTTATGATGTACATTTCCGATCAATGCTGTTGGTGACGCGATTACAGTCATACATCAAAGGCCTTGTCACCCCTTCTATCTGTGTTTAATGAAATGTCAGAAAGGACGCGATTGATTGTTTTGTCAATTCCACGCTAGACAGATTTAAACCAACGACAACTGATTCATAGTCATAATTGTAAAACATTTTTTCCATCTATGTAGCACTAAGTAGAAACAGCACGACTGTTATTAGAACAACAACCCCCCCCCCTTTCCCCCCAAAAAAAAAACACACAAAAAACCCAACAACAACCCACCAACAACCCAACAACAACAACAAAAAAGATCGTTTTAAATTACCCTCATATTGGCAAAAACTCTCAATCTTGATTGAAGACTTCGCGAAGTTTCAGATTTGAGCGTTTTTGCAAGATGAGGGTCATTTAAATCGATCGATATTTGAAGGACGCGTATTCAGACCGAATTTTAAAATCTGTATCTCTCTCTCTAGAGTACAGCAGCAGTCAACTGGTAAATTCATCATCATCATCATCATCATCATCATCATCATCATCATCATCATCATCATCATCATTATTATCATCATCATCATCATCATCATCATCATCGCCTTTTTCACCCTGGGTCAGGAGAAAGGCTACAGACAGTTTCCACCCTTTTCTATCCTGAGCTAACTTCTTTTTTAAAAAAATCTCGTTCCATTTCTTATCACTTCTCTGTATATCAGCTTCTTTAATTCTTCTCCATGTTCCCCGTGGCTTTCCCCTTGGTTTTCTGCCCTGAGGGTTCCAAAATTGATGCCGTCTTATTTGAATTTTTTTTAAATTGGGACAAGGCGGCAGTTTTGAATTACTTCTCATGCATTGGTATTTATGATATTATCATAATGTCATGTATATATAATAATTTATATTATTTCATTATTATTTCATTCATAATTTTAAACAAAAACACAAAACAATTGTAATCATGGTCTGGTCTTGTCATGCTGTCTGTGATAACAATTGTTTTAAAATCGATAGTGAGCCTGGCTTGCTTGAAAATAGCCTTATTATCCGCTTGATTTATCTTGTCTTGTAATCCTGGCTTTATCTCACGGTTAATTCCCCCTGTATTGTGAGCGATAAGGAAGTAATTATACCGTTTTTTGTTGCTTTATTTATGATTTTAGTGTTATAACTCTATCTAGATATGCCTTTTAAAAATTGCTTGTGTTGTTATTTTTTTATTGTGGTTAGGAGAGGATGAAGTCTTGTTGTTTTGAACAAAATTCTAAAGTAATTTAAACGGTTTTGCACCTTTCACGTCTTTTTGAATGGTGACTTGGAAGTCAAAAATTCTTTAAGTGAGATATTTGCAGCAAAGGTTATAATAATGCAATCTTTAAGGATCACACCAGTTCTTCTTCTTCTTCTTCTTCTTCTTCTTCTTCTTCTTCTTCTTCTTCTTCTTCTTCTTCTTCTTCTTCTTCTTCTTCTTCTTCTTCTTCTTCTTCGTCTTGTGGAAACCTCCAATATTGTCGAGGATCATTCCACAGGATCACTTCACAGTTTGTAGGGTATTACATTTTAAACTGTTGCTTGTCTTTTGCTCACGTAAGAGTTGACAGAGTGTTTAATCAATTCCTTTGTATTTTTCTGGATAGAGAAATATCTGGTGCTGGAAATAGCTGGTGCTGGTAGTTAGTGAATTCCATTCCAGAATAAAGGTTTGGTCATACCGTGATTACCCATCCGAATATTACGGTTTTCATTAAGCATGTTGTTGCTTATATTTTGATATTTCCAGAAAAACATCCACTGTTTCTTTTAGTGTAACCAGAAATAATCGATCAAAAATATTCTGCACATGATTTTATTTGTGGTAAGCTCATCTGGCATGTTCCATAATGGCCACGTGCCTACATTCTGACAAAGAATTCATAATTTTCTATGAAAGGAATTGTGTAACCAAAAATATAAAGGCAAAAATGAAACAATCTGTCAGCTCTCTTACTTCTCTCCTTGGAAAACTCAAGCGACTGGTTCATTGTGAGAGAACAATATTCCACCCACAGCTTCCAGACCAGCGGTTCTATGTTTTTAAGTTTTGAAAAAAAAGGATAGAAAAAATTGTAAAATTAACAGTAGTTAGTGCACTTTGAAAATTATTCCTGATAGTTTTTGCAACTGGTGCGTGAAATTTTGTTTTTATTTTTACCTGTCCGCCAATTCAAAAGTCTGAGAAACACTCTTGTTGACACAATCAATTAATTGTCTGACACCACCTATTAATCTCGTAAAGTTCACGTCTCCATCGAATTCACCAGTCCAGCTTCAACGAAATTGATTGGTCTGATCGGCACCATGGGTTTTTAATAATATGTAATATTATGGTTGATTGGTGAGCGTAGCAATTACGTGTGTGTGTGCTGTGCTTCGGAATGCGCATGTGCACGTCTGTGAATGTGTCTTTTTAAAAGCCCATCGTATGATGTCAATGCTGGAGTTGTATGTCTCGTTCTACATGTTAAGTGTTGCTGTTGGCTAAATATCCACTGTAAAGCGCTTTTGAGCATGTTTAGTGGATATTTCGCTATATAATAGCTCAAATTTATATAAAAGTTTGAAGGTCCCGTCAAGGACTGACAATCCTAATTATTGATAATCGTATTCCGGTGTCTTATATCGAGTGCCATGCTGCGTCCATTTTTACACTAGTAGGAAATCAATCACATTTGACAATGTCAGGATCTCGTGACAACACACTGAATTCGATATCCCAGACAATTCAATGAGATTAACATAACATTCCTTCACAGCATTATTAAGCATTTATGGATAGACTTAATTTCCAAAGACCCCGGGTGAAGTCAGTGATTGGGTTTCTTAGATCTGACGGAAGCACTTTGCGATAGACTAGATTCCTATCCAAAGGGTAGCAAGTAGTTGCTATTGTCCGTTTCACACTATAGAAACCTGGGTAAACTACGGGCGTAATTGCTCTAAGGACTACTATATTATGCAAAATATGAAAGGGAGTCTCAAATTGACAATTTTTGAAATGTGGGTGGTCACAGGCAAAATGAAAATAAATGTCCTTTTTGTTTGTGTACAGCAGACAGTTCCAATATGTTTCATCGTTGCTCCCGGTTTGAATTTTACTCTAGGAATATTATCACGAAGCAATGGCTCTAGATTTCCTTTTTGGTTTTTTCCTGAAGCTATGGGTACGTATGTAGCCTTCGTTATTTATAACCTGGCATTAGGACTTGCATTGTGACGTCATTTTTTAGGCTGATACATCCGGCTAGTGAGTTGTCGTTAGGTGCGCTCTAGGAAACAATAAATGATTCCATTGATTGAGCTTTTGAGTACAATTCACCATTTATTATATTTTCGTGGTTGCCATCTTCTATTTTAACGTAATTCTTTCTCAGTGTCAGGCCGCAGCCATCGTCCACTTTTAGCCTGACACTGACCAAAAAATGACGTCAAAGACAAGTCTTTGGCCCCAAAAGAAAACAAATCTTGAGTTGTATTCAATAGTTCAACCAATGGGATCACTTTTTTTCTTGAGCACTACTATCAACAACTCACTAGACGCTGCACAAACCTAAAATATGACGTCAAACTATAAGTCCGAGAGGGTTCTAGGGTCTGGCTATACGGTCAGGCTATGAGTTTAAGGAGGCCACATATGGTTCGTATCAGGGCTGGGATCATTTCATGCTACCAACCTAATAGGGAAGATAAGTGTGATGCCAATAAACTGGTTCCGATTTCATTGGAAGTGTAAAACCATTCTTCCGCAGGACTGGATACATACCTTGTGTTATTCATCTTCTAGTGTCAGAGTGATGTCATCTTAATTTCCAGTCTAAAGATATGCTGGTGTCAATAAAGATCATCCATCCTCGCTCTTTTAGGTCCCGTAATCCCAAAATATCTACTACACATCCTGCTACTGAAATAGTTATGCCACCTTTGTAACCTGTTCATTATTAGTATTCCGAAGGACTGGTTAGATACACACTCCCAAGGTTTTAGGAACCAAAAAATATAGTGAGTTTGATATCACGACTTTTCTTCCCTATTATCCGAACTTGTTTTCTGCGAGTGATTGATTATTTTCATTGTAATGTATTATGAAAGGAGTCATTGTCTTCATAAACAAAGTAAATGATAGATGAACAGTTGTGAACGAGTTTTATGCCTGAGTAATATGCTGTTGAAATGAAAAATGATCTGATAACAATGAAAATTTGGTTATTTTTATGTTTTTATTAAGGAAAATAAATATTGCCTTTTCAAGTCTGAAACAACACAATTTCAATTTTTTAAAATCATTTTGGTTCGACAGAAAAAAAGAATTGAGCATTTATATAGCGCAAAATCCACTAAACGTGCTCAAAGCCAACAGAAACACTTGACATGGAGGACGAGACATAAAGCCTGTTAGGCGATATTGCAATTTTCTTCGGACAAAGATAAGCTGTTGACGGCCATGAGTACGGTGAGAGAATGTGCTTAAAGAACATTTTCCAAGGACTCAACTATGCGCTCTCAAAGCGGCACTCGAATCCTGGAAACTTCCGATCCGAAGGCGAGTGTCACACTAGAAGACCGCATTGCCGCACTTAGTTTTCCGCTTCTGTTTCACCTTTACATAAACCAGGCTGAGTTGATAGGTCACATTATTGTAATTCACCTTGAATCGAAATTCTGTTCGAGTTGACGCTGTATCGATAGTATGCGCTTGGCTAAGAAGCTCACAACATTGCCATCCGGAAGTATAACGGACCAACACACAAATCTTTGTGTAACCTTAAACGTTTATATTGTGGTTAATGCAGTTTAGTGAAATTACTCATAAACGCGGATGGCAAAAAAAAAAAAAACAATAACAAAGACCCAAGTGACGTCAACTTCTTTCTATGACCCACATTTTGACGTCATTTTTTTTTAGGTTTATGGACCGTCTCGTGAGTTGTTATCAGTTGTGGTCAAGGAAACAAATGATCCCATTGGTTGAGCTGTTGAATACAATACACGATTCGTTTTCTTTTGTGGCCAAAGACTTTGCTTTTGACGTCATTTGTTGGTCAGTGTCAGGCCACGAGTTTTCGACTCTAAACGTTAAAAAAAGTTACACACGGTTTTGTGTGTTGATATGTTAATTTGGTTGGCGGATGCTGTGAGTATTTTTCTTAAACGTATAGTATAAATATAATAAATCGTTTCCTCCCATGACCGTCGGATTCCAGCACGCTATTTGGCTTTTCCCAAAAGCGTGCTCGCTAGAATCCAGCGAGTGCTGTATAACAGGGAGAGGGGGAAAAGGGGGAAGGGGAGGATTCTATAGATAGTATGCGCTTGGCTAAGAAACTCACAACATTGCCATCGGGAAGTATAAGGGACCAACACACAAAACTGTGTAACCATGATCGTTAATAGCCAGGTTATTACAGTTTAGTGAGAATTAGTCATGCGAATGGCAAAAAACATTAACAAAGACCTGAGTGACGTCAACTTCGAACTATCTATATATATCCGACTCGCAGGTGTTGTGAGTGTTTTAGCTAAAGGCTAAATAGTTTGAGATCTGAACACACATGTTAAGTTTTATTGCAGAGTCAGTAATATTTTTCAAAAAAATATTTTTTCTCAAAATCACTTCTCTTGCACTTCCACTGTTAGGGGCGGAATACCTCGATCTACGTTTGTATGTTGGTTACAACGGTTCGTGAGTATCTTGAAAAAATAACAATATGAAATTGAATGTAAGCTTCAATTTGATAAACGTGTCGGGGTTCCCCTTTATCAATAAAACACGATGAACGAAACACTACAGACGAATAAGATATGCGAGAATGGCGTTGTTAAGGTGACATTCGTCTGTAATTTTTCATTCATCGTGTTTAGCCGAGAAAGGGGAAACCCAAAACGTCCACATTTTCTGTTTTCTTTTATAAAATTGAAGCTTAGACATTCAATTTCACATTGTTATATATTTGTTGGAGTTTCAAACAGCAATATTTACATTATAATTATCTTGGCAAGCAGAACCGTATTCGATAAGGACCAAATTGTTCTATCAATGATTTTCTTTCTGTATTATTTAAAAAAAGATAATTGAGCTTTTATTTAGCGCATTATGCACTAAACGTGCTCAAAGCGCTTTTCAAAGCGCTCAAAGGGTCCCTAACCAACAGCAACACCTAACATGTAGAACGAGACATGACGCCTGTCAGGCGATATTACAATTTTTTTCCGACAGGGACAATGCTGTTGAGGACCAGGTACTCATTTTGTACCTGAGTATGGTGAGAGAATGTGAGTAAAGAGCCTTTTCCAAGGACTCAACTATGCGCCGAGCGAGGCTCGAACCCAGGACCTTATGATCCGAAAACGAGTGTCATACCACAAGACCACATTATGACTGGTGGAGATTCTGCAATATGTGTGGATACATAGAGGCTTAATTCGCACAGGAACCTATTTATTTTGTTTATTATACTATCGTGGACAATGATTTGCATCTAGACGAATCTGTTCAGCCACCAACCATCAAAATCGATAAAAATGACAAAGTCTGTTGGTGCGCGCAAATTATTCTGGCAACACTTCTCCTCAAATACACAAAGCGGGTTTTGACGTGGACAAATCACAAAATTAAAAGGCAGGCATTAAATATTCTTTAATAAGAATGCCATTGTGGAAATTGAGTTAGATCTCGCTGATTGTTTTTTTTGGGCCATTAGCGGTCAAATCCGTGCAGTAATAGTCTTGCGGGTGGGCGCAAAAGTAAGCCAGTTTTCAAAAATCATTTAATCAGTTATCTAATTGGAAAGACACCTATTTTTAAAAATTGGCCCAAAAAATCGTCCTTCAAATATCGATCGATTTAAACGACCCTCATCTTGGCAAACAAACAAAAAATCTCAAACCTGGGACTAATGAATACCTCGCGAGGTCCCAGTTTTTGCAAAAACTGAGGGACATTTAAATCGATTGAAATGTGAAGGACAAGTTTTCCGGTCAATTTTTAAAATATGTGTCTTTTAATAATAATAATAATAATAATAATAATAATAATAATAATAATAATAATAATAATAATAATAATAATAATAATAATAATAATAATAATAATAATAATACACATTTATACAGCGCTCATTCTCGTGTAAAACACAAGCTCTGGGCACTTTACAATATAAATTATCAATTTTAAGTGAATAATAAAAAAAAAATAAATAAATAAATAGGTAAAGACTTACACTCCCTCAGACCACGTGGTAGTTCATTCCAAATCTTGGGGCCGAAACAAGCAAACGATCTATCACCAAATTTTGTTCTTGATCTTTTTTCCGAAATTTTCGTTTGGTCATTACATGATCTTAAAGTGTAATTTTCAAATTTACACATGACCACGTGATCTGTGAGATATGCCGGTGCTATACCAGTCAAACACTTATAAACGAGACACGCTGCTTTGTAATATGTGCGCTTTTCAATGGGCAACCAGTGGAGAGAGGCCAACAAAGGGGTTGCATGATTAAATTATTTTTTTTGCCAAAAACTAATCTTGCTGCACTGTTTTGCAATAGTTGTAATTGTTTAATAGAAGCCTGAGACAAGTTGACAAACAGGGAGTTACAATAATCTAGTTTCGAAAAAAATGAGGGAAACAACCAATGTTTTACATGTTCCAATTGCAATATACTGACGGATCGAACTGATTTCCTTCAATTGAAAGTATACAGATTTACAGAGAGCAGAAATGTGAACTGACATTCTCATTTCTGAATCAAAATAGACACCCAAATTTTTCACAGTCTTTGAAACTTTGATCTTTTCACCCCCAATCAACACCTCTTTTCAAAGTACAGCAGTTTTATTTTCTCATAGGAATCGTGTAGTGTTTAGAAATGTTATTCACATGTTAGAGGCTCACCTTTGTGTCTCCTACAAAAGACCAGAGTCGTGATATTATCACATTTCCCTCATATATTATTATAAATCGGACCTTCATGACCTTCCGAGCTATACTTTGTGTGAATGTAAAGGCCACACAGAGTGAGTATATACCATATTATGGTAAATTATAATATATTCAATGCGCGATGTCTAGTCATTGTGTTTCATAATTTGCATGTATTGATTCCATTAGAATGCAAGGAAGGACTAAGGTCAGATTTGTGTGTCTGCTATGTTATACTCTGGAGAATGTAAATGTTGCTGCTCGAAGCTCCAAGAAATAAATAATAATGTGAAGTTGAATGTAAGTTTCAATTTAATTACAAAAACAGATCAAGTGAACGTTTCGGGTTTGATTCATCTTAACTACGCCACTACTACATCATCTCATTCATCTGTTGTGTTTCATTCATGTTTTTTTGATAAAGGGGAAACCAGAAACGTTCATTTGATATGTTTTTGTAATTAAATTGAAGCTTACATTCAACTTCACATTATTATTTATTACTCTGGAGATATAAGTGTTTAAAATTTTGGTCAGAAAACTTGCCCTTAAAATATCTTCATCTTGTCAAAAACTCTCAAACCGGTGACTTCCATGAAAAGAGAGTTTGAGAGTTTTTGACAATATTTTGAGACTTATGTTAATCCATTGATATTTGGAGGATGAGTTTTCTGGCCAAAGATTTAAATACATGTTTTTCTTTGAGTTGCATGGCATTTTGGTTACAGAGAGGAGCTTGTTCAACACATGAGGTCCATACTTAGAATGCACAATTTACCGCTCCGAATACCTTCATATGGGGAATAGAAACAATGGATCATATTTTTACAGATTCAGCACGCCATGCATTTAAACGTAACTTCTTCTTTTCTTCCTCTCTCACTTTCTCTCTCCTTTTTCTTAACCTCTCGCCTGTCCTCGTCATCTGTCTTCTCTTCCCCTCCTCTGATTTATCTGCTTATTCTTCCGACTCTTTTTAATGTTTATGCATCAGTACTTCCTCCGTATTCTCATTTACTTCATTTCTCATTAACTGCAACAGCAAATAAAACCATTACGATTATTACTGCCATTACTACTACTACTACTACTACTACCACTACTACTACTACTACTACTACTACTACTACTACTACACTACTACTACTACTACTACAATACTACTACTACTACTACACTACTACTACTACTACTACTACTACTACTACTACTACTACTACTACTACTACTACTACTACTACAAATACTACTACTACTACCACTACTACTAATACTACTACTACTACTACTACTACTACTACACTACTACTACTACTACTACTACTATACTACTACTACTACTACTACTACTACTACTACTACTACTACTACAAACTACTAACTACTACTTATACTACTACTACATACTACTACTACTATCTACTACTACTACTACTACTACTACTACTACTACTACTACTACTATACTACTACTACTACTACTACTACTACTACTACTACTACTACTACTAGAACTACTACTACCACCACTACTACTACCACTACTGCTACTGCTACTACTACTACTACTTCTACTACTACTACTACTACTACTACTACTACTATTACTACTACTACTACTACTACTACTACTACTACTACTACTACTAATACTACTATTACTACTACTACTACTACTATTACTCCTCCTCCTACTACTACTACTACTACTACTACTACTACTATTACTACTACTACTACTACTACTACTGCTACAAAACACCTCCACTTACACCACCACTTAGTTAATATTAATACACACACACACACACACACACACACACATATATATATATATATATATATATATATATATATATATATATATAATACACATATCTCTATAGATAGATATTTAGACATTTGTGATTCATATAAGCTTGAGTCAATCTGTCAATCTTGAGGTGCAACAGATGTGTGGTTTGTATTCTGTTTGATCACAATACAAGTTTACACTGACAAAACAACTTTATTTATTGTCTCTTTAGCCAGATAACTGTTTCTTCATATCGATGGTCAGCGGATCAAACCTCTGAAGTCTTGATTTTCCCGATCGGCGAATTCAAAACTCTGAAGTCTACATAAATAAATAATAATGTGAAATTGATTGTAAGCTTCAATTTAATTACAAAACCAGATCAAATGAACGTTTCGGGTTTCCCCTTTATCAACAAAACAGAATGAATGAAACACCACAGATGAATGAAATAATGTGGTAGTGGCAGTAACATTTACATTATGAAGTCTACATATGAGCTTTGAGCACCATGTTTTGTTTAATTTTGGGCGGATTAGACATCTGATGACAATGATTAAATAAAACACGGATTTCGAATTCTATCAATATATAGTCCCATGTGGTCTTGTGGTATGACTCTCGCCTTTAGATCGGAAGGTCCAGGGTTCTGAGCGGTGCATAATTGAGTCCTTGAAAAAGGTGTTTTATTTACTTACATTCTCTCACCGTACTCAAGTGCAAAATGAGTACGGTGACCATTAATAGCGTTGTCGCTGTCGGTCGGAAAAAAATGTAATATCGCCCAAGAGGCGTCGTGTGAAGTTGCTGTAGACTAGGGGTCCCTTATAAAGCGCGTTGAGGGGGATTTTATACGGTTAAATTTTCTGGACAAAAAAACGGGGAAAGGCGTTTAGTCAGTTTTAAGTCAGAATAGAGCGGTGCATAATTGAGTCCTTGAAAAAGGAGTTTTACTTACATTCTCTCACCGTACTCAAGTGCAAAAGGAGTATGGTGACCATTAATAACGTTGTCGCTATCGGTTGGAATAAATGTAATATCGCCATCGAGACATCATGTTAAGTTGCTGTAGACTATGGGTACCTTATAAAGCGTTTTGAGCACGTTTAGTGGATATTGCGCTTTATATATATATATATATATATATATATATATATATATATATATATATATATATATATATATATGCTCTAGGTTTTAGGGCAATTTTTTTACGGTTTAGTTTTCTGGACAAAAAAACGGGGAAAGGCGTTTAGTCAGTTTTAAGTCAGAATAGCAAAAATTGCTGAGGGTTGCCTGATAATTTAGATACACAGATAAACATTGGAAATCAATCTGATTCTCAACTGATGTGATTTCCCATGATTTCCGCCAAGCTTAATGAATTATATTAAATGTATTCATTTTTATAAGGTGTTTACCGCTGTTGGTAACTATAAGGATTAGATGTTTACTACTAATAATAATGATGATGATACTACTACTACTACTTCTACTACTACTACTACTACTACTACTACTACTACTACTACTACTACTACTACTACTACTACTACTACTACTACTACTACTACTACTAACAATAATAATAATAATAATAATAATAATAATAATAATAATAATAATAATAATAATAATAATAATAATAATAATAATAATAATACTAATACTAATAATGATAATGATAGTAGTAGTAGTAGTAGTAGTAGTAGTAGTAGTAGTAGTAGTAGTAGTAGTAGTAGTAGTAGTAGAAGTAGTAGTAGTAATAGTGGTAGTAAAGATAATAAAAATGATAATAATCTATTCAAAAAAAAAATAATATAGGGTTGGGGATTAACGTTAATCCATACAGCCAAGGTTACTTTTTATTATCGAGCATAGAATTACCGGCAAATCTAAAAATCATAAGTCTGTTTTTCATAGATTGATTGATATACGTGTAACTTGCAAACCTTTCTTAAATTAATTTTCCGTTGACTCAAATAATTTTTTTTTATCTGCTGGAGCGGAATGCTTAGGCCTTTTTTTTTCATTTATTATGACCACGACCAATCAAAACGCCTCAAACCCACCCGCTCGTCCACCCTTCCGGATTCGCGTCAATCTATGTTAATTTACACCATTTACAATTTACACACCCGCCTTGTAAAGGGAAGGGGGGGGGGGGGGCAGAGACCGGTCGGAAGGCGAGTATCATAGAAGGAAGGAAATTGACGTCAGTCAGACTTTTGTTATTGATTTTAGACATACACTTTAATGATTAGTCCTCACTAAATCATGTTAATCAGACTATAAACTTTAAGCTACACATAGTTTTGTGTGTTACTCTTGGTACGTTATATCCGGCTGGCGGATGTTTTGAGTATTTTACCTAAACACAAAGCATTAATATATGCGACAAGACCACAAAGCCACACTACCCCATTTAATAGTTATTGATATTTATCCGATCATGAACACACACGGTTGAAAGTTAGATAGAGGTTTAGTCATACTTCGCTATGTATATCTATAATACAGTTACCATTACAGTTACTGTTGTCAATGTTATAGCTGTGACTTAACGCTTTCAATGGGATTAATCAATAACTATTTTGATTGTGAAATAAGGTAAAATGAAAATGATTTGAAATAGTTATCTTTACGATTCAGTTATTTCAATTTTGATTGGTATGAAGACGAACGGTATGTTTCGTTTGTGTGTCGCACTCGAGTTAGAGTTCTCTTCATTGTTGGATTTAATCATCGTTTGATGAGCTGTTACGTTATGTACATAATTAACACTGTGATATTGAATGTAAGCTACAATTTAATATATGAAAACAGATAAAATGGACGTTTCGGGTTTCCACTTTATCAACAAAACAGGATAAATGAAACAATACTAATAATGTGGACAAGATAATGTGGTCGTGGCGTTGTTAAGATGATTCAGCTTAACAACGCCACTACTACATTATCTCATTCGTCTGTAGTTTTTCATTCACCCTGTTTTGTTGATAAAGGGGAAACCCGCGTCTTTTCGTATATTAAATTGAAGCTTACATTCAATTTCACATTGTTATTTATTTCTTTGAGCTTCAAGCAGCAACATTTACGTTATATAAATGAAATGTGTCAGACCATTGCAGACCTGCCTACCTGGACTTGAAAAGAAATCGTAGTTTTCAGGGGTTTTAACCCTCTCCTTACCAACTATAGAAAAATCGTCACATTCGTTACGATACAACCAATATTTGTCTTATTCAAATTTCTTTTGTTCATCATAAAATTTAAAGAAAATGAACAGTGAGTTGTAGAGCAGGTTTTGCTAAAGAAATTATCTATGTATCGCAATAACTTTACTGATATTGTGTATGGGTGATAAAAATATATTTTTGTGTTAGTTGGGTGTGAAGTTTTGGGGACAATTCTGGAAATGGCTGATAAGGACGGAGTTCACATATTAGACACTAGAACTACGAGTAATTATTACCGACTTGTCATTAATATGTCAAGATATTGTTTTTAACACCCTTATATGCTAGCTACGACAACATAACTTTGTTTTCAAGAAGATTTATTGAATCAAAAATCTTTATATAATTGTCGGTTGGAGCCAAAAATCCGTAATTCTACGACATATTCGTAGTAGTTGGCAGGTTCTACTTGTTTGTGCTTCTTGTTGTTGCTGGATAATGTAAACAACGAGAATATTGTATTGGTGATTGCAAATATTTGTGAATTGTTTAACAAGGATTATTATTATGTTCCGACATATATATCTAGCCGATGAAACGAATGTCTCTGCAGATTTACAATAATAGTGTTTGTAGCAGAAAACGGTAGGGGCTGCCTGAAGCAGCCTGTGATCGTGAAATTACTAACGAAAGAGTGAAAATGGAGAGGCTTCGTAGTCATTGGGTACAGACGATACAAGTTATTTTGAATTTTATTTTATTTGTTTTCCACGTTAATTTGTGTATTGTGTTGACCAAGGGTTTGTACCCGAAATGCCCATTGTCTGTATTGTTCCAATACGAAGCCTCTCCATTTTCACTCTTTCGTTATATTGTGTGTAGGTATGCTTAGCATTGCATTCGTATTTTTAAATCATTGCTAGGAAGAATTTTGTTTTAATAATGTGTCATACGTTCCACAAAGTATTTAATGTAAATGTTGCTCGAAAAAATAAATAACAATGTGAAATTGAATGTAAGTTTCAATTTAATATACGAAAACAGATAGATGGACGTTTCGGGCTTCCTCTTTATCGACAAAAAGTTTTATAACACTTTTCATACTAAAGACCTACAATATACATTTGATTTTACTACTGTCTAATTAATGCTTTATCATATTATGGTTACAAATATTAGTTAATGGATTTTTATCACTTACAACACGACTATATATGATTTACGAAAGGATGCAAATAAAGTATTATTTATTATCATAATCTGTCCAGAAAAACAATGAAAAAGAAATGAAATTTTTTATTTAATTTTACATTTCACGAGACATTGCCCAGGGCAATTGTTATTCTAGCAATATCATTGGCTTTAGATCACATCTTTGTCTATACATCGAATAACAAATCTAAGCTTACATGAAATTGGCTTAGAGTTTAATGTTGTTGCCATAGCAAATCCGAGCCTGTTGATTGGTTCGAAATCTGAGTGGAGAACGTTAGGATTTTTGTTGTTGTTGAATTGATTTCAGTCGATTGAATAATTCCACATGCTCGTTTGATTCCAAGGGATTGTGAAATTCTCCGTCATTGTCATTTACAGATGGGGTCTTTGCGTGATGATAAAGATTTAATGTGTTTATGTGATGGATTGGCCGATAGATTCATTAACAAATGAAATGATGTCAAACATTGCGTTAACGATGATGACGGTGATGATTTTGGTGATGGTGGTGATAGTGATGATGATGATGATGATGATGATGATGATGATGATGATGATAATGATGATGATGATGATGATGATGATGATGATGATGATGATGATGATGATAATGATAGTGTTGTTGATGATGATGATGATGATGATGATGATGATGATGATGATGATGGTGGTGGTGGTGGTGGTGGTGGTGGTGATGGTGACGATGACGATAACATTTTATATTCATAGAGTGAATAATCGGGTAATGTTAGATATACTCACAATTTGGGATACCTATAGATAGTATGCGCTTGGCTAAGAAGCTCATAACATTGCCATCCGGAAGTATAACGGACCAACACACAAAACTGTGTGTATCCATGAACTTTTATAGTCAGGATAATACAGTTCATTGAGCATTACTCATAAACGCGGATGGCAAAAAACAATAACAAAGACCTGAGTGACGTCATCTTCGAACTATCTATACATAGAGAGATTTGTTGATACACTCAACTCACATAGTATGCACCTTGGAATAATAATACATGGAAGGTAAGCGGTTTCGTTCGCGCAGTCGCAAAGTTGATGCCAGTGGGCGGAGCTTAACCGCCATATTGAAAAGCCCAGGAAACGATTGTTTATCATAGAAACTATAGACTTGAGTGATGGAAATCATCTTGTGTTGCCGATTAAGGGAATTTAGTCATTATGATGTTGTAAAATACCTTGCAAAGGCAATATTAATTAAATTATTTTCTTCGTTCAATTCTGAAGCCAAAGCACTATCACTACGCACGGTTAGATTTGCTTTGCTTGTTGGTTATGACATGAATATAAGGAAAAAGGGAGGAGTATGAGTATGAGTAAACACTTGTAAAATATCAAACAACCGCACAGAAAGTAATGGAAGTGCAAGCTCGAATTAAAGATATCGAAAAATAAGAAGTGGATCCGATCGGAATCGAACCTGCGTGCCACGAGACGGCATATTTCGCTTGGCCAAGAAGAGAGAACAGCAAGTAGACCTTTGTTTGTTTTGTGTTGTTCCCTTATATATGAGTCACATCTACTCACTCTATATTTTTTATCTCCAGCAAGTAGACCATTCGGTCATCCGGTACCAATCTTTACTTGTTACTGGTCACAGTGGCTCAGTTGGTTAGAACGTTGGCTTCGTAACCAGGAGGTCTGGGGTTCGGTTCCCGGCCGCGTCATATTCCTCAAAAGCAGAAAAACCCCACATGAACCCAACCACAACCGAGCTATTTCGGTCAAGGACAAGTGCAGAAAGCAGACGTTACAAAAGATAAGGGGATAAAAGTAGAAGAAAGCATACATCTCCTGCAAGAATGCAGGAGGCCTTCCCAACCACCCACCACTTTTAGCTGACTCTTACAGCACAAAGTTTCGGGGTAGGAATCACATTTAAAACCAGGCCACCACTACACGACCACAATTCTTAATCCTTTCACAGCTAGATTAGATTTCACGTCAAATATGAGTCGATCCTGTACAGTTTTCATCACAGATTAGTCTAAAGCGCGCTCGAGTCGCATCACATGGACTATTTCTAGGTGAAACTGCATAAGTCAGTCATGTGTAGACAAACGTACGTTGGTTTTGGTTCGGTTCAACTCAAACCTAGCCATGAAAGGGTTAATGGTGACAACTTAAAATGTGGACGTACCACTGCAGCTATAGCAGTAGTAGAGTAAGCTACCCAATTGCTGCCGGGTGGACAGGGGGAACCGGATAAAAATTCTTACTGCAAAGGGACTCGAACCCGAGACCTTTGGCGTGACAGTCCAATGCTCTACCAACTGAACTAACGGGACCCCCGCTACTAGAGCTATGAATTACCATAATTCATCAAAAATTAAGTCACAAAATGCTATTTACATTTTATATTTATTTGTGTAAAGTGACAAAAAAAAGAAGACATTATTACACAAAATATCAGGGTCACACAAAAAGGTTCATTGTTTGATCATAATTCACTAAGATTTCAAAATAAAACAAAAATCCCAGCAATTTCATTACTAGTTCATCATTAATAGTTATTACAGAAGTCTGTCATGGCGGACTGGATTTTACGTCATTCATCATTCAATCCTCTACAGTTCAGAAATTAGCCCCTGTGATGCGACTCGAGCCCTCCGAGTGCTCGAGGTGAAAGTTGTAGCGGATGGAATGATGTTTGACGTGAAATCCAGCCTAGCCAGGAAAGAGTTATACACAAACATTTTTTGCCTCTTTAAAAAAATCACACAAGTTAATGATGACATTGTTACTGCCCTGTAAATAAAATGAATTTGTTAAGAACTTGACGGCTTTTACACATTAGCTTCTTTTTCAATTGTTCACTGTACAGTTTACCAGCATAGAATTACCTGACCTGAATATATTTCTCAGCTATTGCTTTTAGTAGAAGAATCAAATGATTCTCAGTCCCCTCATGATCAAACATATGAGAATGAAATAATGTAGAAAAAACGGGTTTATTGACGAAAGACTTCATCATGAAGTTCATGATGCTTAGCAAAAGTTTATGGCAATCATATCGATTGAAATGAAAATGATCTTGACCTACAGTTGCAACATATATTCTGAAATGCTTTTCAGAAATTAAACAGACATAAATAACTCCACTAGAAGGAATTTGCAACCCCCCTTTGTTCTTAACATCCACTGATCATCGCGATTCGGATTTCCACCGATAAGTGAATCACCGTAACTATGGCCGTAACGAAGGAATGTTTTGGTCTTCCCAATATGGCGGAAGCGGCCAACGATTGGCTTCAGTATTATGACGTCATCCTCCTTCCATCTATTTTTATTCCAAGGTATGCACCCACCCATTTACAAGCGCTGATACACATACACACATACACACACACACACACACATATATATATATATATATATATATATATATATATATATATATATGTATATATATATATATATATATATATATATATAATTATATATATATATATTATTATATATATATACACGCACACACACACATACACACACATACACTCACACACACGCACACAAACACAGAGTCGAAAAAATCATGATAAACGTTGATAAAAAGAGAGTTAAAGGTTATGACATGATTTTAGAATTCTTGATAGTTGTTCTTTTGCATCAATGTTATTCCTCAATGATTAAGTAACATTTGCTCAAACGATTTACCTTATCCGGAGGGTCCCAATAGCTTGGTTGCGTAATCGTTTCACACACAAGAGGATCCACATCGATTTTTTTTCTAAGCCCCCACCCCATGGGTAGCTGGGTCTGTTAGATCTGGCCGAAAGTACTTTGCGATAAACTAGAGCCCTATCCAAAGGGTAGCAAGCAACTATTATTGTCTGTTGCACGCTATAGAAACTGAGATAAACTCCGGAATCGTGGGCTTAATGGCAGAGACTTTCCATTCTTAATATGTGACCCTTCGGCCCAAAACGGTACAAAGTCGGGATTAACACGATGCTTGAAATTGATTTTTTTAATATTTAAGTTAAAATTCATGCCAGCATTGAAAACAGTGAGTTTTATTTCTTCTACTTCAATCGGCTTCAGTTGTTTTTGTTGTTTTTTTTTTTTTGTTTTTTTTTTTGTTTTTTTTTTTTTACATTATGGCTTTGTATTTTAGTTCTGTATAGAATAAAATTCGTTAACCGAAAATAACATTTTGATATAATGTGATTTCGTCAAAGCCAACGTGCACTTATTTTCAGGTCTGAGAACCGAATCTATTATGGGATCATTGTTGGAATGAAAATGTCAACAACAACAAAAAACACACAAAAAAGACGCAAAATATTGTTATTGTTCGTTACAACAATGTTAAACTAAGCCCATAATTGCGGTCGGATGTCAGACCTGCATATACGAACATGTCGGTCAAAGGCAAACAAAATCAACATAAGTAGTGACATTTACTGCAATCTGTTTTTTGTTTTTTTAAGTTAATAAATAGTGTATGCAGCAGTCGATAAATTAAATATATAAATCAATTGGTGAATAAATGGATTTTCAGATAAATAAATACTCTTAAAAGATTATGACTTAAAACGACTGAATTAAATAATTGTGATACGTATCAGATATTTTGAGGATAAAGTGTTGCAAGCTTGTATGTGCCACGTTAAAGTCAATTTATCATGTATTGGTATTCTTACTGTCGTTCTCATAATATAATATCATTATGCAGGGATTTTATGACAAAAGATCGATACTACAATTTTATAAATTTACAAGTTAGCCAATTATCCAACCATGCACACAACAAAACAAAAATAATTAATAAAACACCAATAAAAAAAATATTTAAAAAGGCAAACGACAAAAAACAAAAAACAAAACAAAACAAAACAAAAAAAACAAAACAAAACAAAAACCAAAAATATAACACTCTCTCTCCCGCTCTCTCTCTCTCTCTCTCTCTCTCTCTCTCTCTCTCTCTCTCTCTCTCCTCTCTCTCCTCTCTCTCTCTCTCTCTCTCTCCTCTCTCTCTCTCTCTCTCTCTCTCCTCTTCTCTCTCACCCCGCCACACACACACACACACACACACACATAATAATATAATATATATATATATATATATATATATATATATTATATTATATATATATATATATATGAGTGTTGGTGGGTACTCGTAGGTACGAAAGTGCTCGATAATGATGGTTAGAGCTAATATAGCATGCAAATTTTCACTCACATTTGGAGTAAGAACTTTTCTACGGACATTACAATGGATTACGCCGACTGAAGACGTGTAAAAGACAGAAACGAATCGTCTCGGCCACAAAAAATGTGAGTGACAATTTGCATTCTATATATATATATATATATATATATATATATATATATATATATATATATATATATATATAATATATATATATATATATATAATATATATATATATACATAGACAAATAATCGTGTAGATATTTGTTACCCTCCGTCTGCAAACAATGTTTTGTCGGAGTAATGTAGGTGCTGAATAATGTATACACGGCCATAAATTAAATATGAAACTTTGTACTAATAATTTATATTCCTTATGTTGGAGAATAGATAGTAGGCTTTTAACGAAATCGGGTCGAACGAGACGCCGAACGCCGAACCCGAACGGATATAGCCTTCTCACGTGACCATGAACGAGATCTGGATAGTGAAGACTCTCAAGCGGTATGCAGCATCGGATCTAAGGTCACGTGATAGAGGATAGCTTGGGTTGCTGTTGCTTGTGTTAGGGAGGGGCAAGGTCAGTGTCATTCAATAGTATATAATTGTGCACGTGGCGCTCTATACAGAGAGAAAATTATACATGATAACGGCGAAGGTGGGGGAGGGGGAGGGGGGGGGGTTTGACCCACAAACGATCGAGGTGTTGGCTTCGGGTAGACCATGATACGAAATCAAAGAGAAAAGGCCGCTGGTACTTGGATGGTGAAATGGTTGGGGGGGGGGGGGTAGTGACAATCAGCATGGGATGTATATATTAACATTAATAATATAGGCAATAGATGACCAGGGATGTGTATTGTTTGTGTATTGTTTGTATATGTTTGTGTGTGTGTGTGTTTGTGTGTGTGCGTGCGCGCGCGTGTGTGTGAAAGAGATTACACAAAAATACCTTTCTCGGGGCTTCCAAATGATTACGTATACGATAAATTTGAAAACCACATTGTTGAATCAGCTTGCAAAAAGGAAACATTTATCTTTGTTTCACAAAAATAGGTTTAGAAATAAAAAATGTTTCTAGTAGATTGATTTTGAAAAAAATATTGCTCAATTTTTTAAATTTAATGATAGTTTCTTTATTTTCCGGTCGGTTTTCTTGATTTCTATCTCATTTTTCAATTCTCATTGCGACGAGCACACTGATGTATCTCGTGTGATTCAAAAGCGTTGTTTGTTTTTTTTTTTAATATATATATATACTGAGAGTCCTCACTAATTAATTCCTGAGCGTTGATATGGTGACGCAACTATTACATACAAGACCTTGCAGTCGAGTCGGCAGGGCTTTTGGTTACACAATCACTATTTACCCATCGGTCAGCGGTACTCTTTGATGTATACAACACTCACCGCCTTTACGCAAAGCCGCCTGCCCATAAATCAAGAGATGGTCTCCTAACTGTTCACAAGCGAACTGTCAAACGAGCAATTGATGATTGGATAAGAATCTCAAGATCTCATATAATAAGGTCAGTTTTGGAGAGGTGATATCCCCCCACCCGTCATCGGACAGAACTTTCATTGCGTTATATCATATAAGCTCCGCCTCCTTTTTCTATTCCGGAGTGACGAGATTAGACGAGAGGACGCGAGAAAAAACTGATCACGTGATCGGTAAGTCGTTCGTTCGGTGTCCGTTCGGTGAGCAACTATAACTCGGTAGTATGCAGATGACGTCACTCGGGCCTTTGTTATTGTTTTTGCCATCCGCGTTTGTCAGTTGTTCTCACTAAACTGTATTAACCAGACTATAAAAGTTCATGGTTACACAGAGTTTGTGTGTTGGTTCGTTATACTTCCGGATGGCAATGTTGTGAACTCCTTGGCCAAGCGCATTCTATCTATAAATGCAAGTTCTCACTTTACAACAAACAAAAATAAAGAAAAAAAAAGAAATAAAAAACATTAATAATAAAAAACTTTAAAAAAAAAAAAAGAAAAAAGAATTACCCCTTCCCCTCAAATTTCGTTTTCTGATTCTAATTCTATTTTAATTATGGCGTGGTCCAATTCATCCCGATATAATACCGTTCAGATACGATGGGTCAGAAATGTGTAGTTACTGTCTTTTGAGATGGAGCATGGCCCGGTTATCAGTAATCATTGTGGAAACCTGTGGCCATCGAATTCATCACAACCATCAATTATGAGGTATTGACAAACAATCGTCGTTTGATTTGGTTTTCTACATGTTCACTTGTGACTACGTATTCAGTTATTTATGGCAGATATTATATTAAACAAACCTCTCAATTGGAATAGGTGAGAAATACTCATTAATTTTTTTAGTTCTTGATATTTTATTATAATTAGAATTCTCTCTCTTTTAATTTTCTTTAATTGTTACCTCGCTTTGAGTTTTTGTGATTTGTTATTTTCTTATTTACTTGTGTCATTTATTGTGTGTGCTTGAGAGAGAGAGAGAGAGAGAGAGAGAGAGAGAGAGAGAGAGAGAGAGAGATCATTCTGTCTCTGTATCTGTGAAGTACTGCGTAAACCTCCTTGTGGAATAATATCATACGCAGGGTAAATGGTAAATTAGAAAAGGAAGTGTGTTCAGATTGGAGCTATTTTTAACTGTGTACTTAATTTCTTGCACGTTATATTCTTAATGGCAGTTTCTATTCGGAGTTTATCCTTGGATGCCATGTCTCGGTATGTATCTATCCTTGATATTTTCTTTGTCTTGTGTGAGCGTATTTGTGGTTATGTATGAGTAGGCGTATGAGTTCATCGTAGAGGGCCGGTGGCTCGTTGATGGTCTTTGAATCGGTCTCCACCAACTTGCGGAGGTCGAAAGGCTGGCTTCAATGGGAAATCGGTGCTGTATTTTAGATCCTGCAGGAAACTGTCAATTTGGCTTTTAAAGCTGTTTATGCTTGGCGCTGTAACTAGTTTTTCAGTATGTATGTGTCAGTATTGTCTCCTTTTAAGAGATAAAAGTATGCTAAACTGCGGCTTTTGGTATGACATTCGCTTTCGGATAGGAAGGTCTTGGGTTCAAGCTTTGCTCGGCTCATAGTTGAGTCCTTGGAAAAGGCTCTTTACTCACATTTTCTCACCGTACACAGGTATAAACTTGGTCGTTGTCAGCGTTGTCTCTGTCGGAAAAAAAAATTGTGAAATCGGCTAACAGGCGTCATGTCTCGTTTCTACATGTTATGTGTTGCTATTGGTCAGGGACCCTTTGTAAATCACTTTGAGCACAGTTAATGGTAATTAATCTATATAAAATCTCTATTTTTTTCTATATAAATGCTCACCCTTACGGCTGGCAAAGCAGTGTCTAGTGTAGTTAAACTTATTCGAACAGGTTATGGGCGACATGATTACTTCAGCTATATAGCTGGCAGAAAACGAGGATTTGACTTCAAAAGCATTCTATTCTCACACATGTCACCTTCTTAAATATTATTTATAGTGATGATCTTGATAATGATGATGATGATAATGATGATGAAGGTGATGATGATAATAATAGTAATGATGATGATAATGATGATCATGATAATGATAATAATTATATTATTATTATTATTATTATTATTATTATTATTATTATTATTATTATTATTATTATTATTATTATTATTATTGTTATTATTGTTATTATTATTTTATTATTATTATTATTATTATTATTATTATTATTATTATTATTATTATTATTATTATTATTTTATTGTTATTTTTATTATTATTATTATTATTATTATTATATTATTATTATTATTATTATTATTATTATTATTATTATTATATTATTATTATTATTATTATTATTATTATTATTATTATTATTATTGTTATTATTATTATTGTTATCATTATTATTATTTTTATTTATCATCATTTTTATCACAAAATGCCATTGAAACCATCATCAATGATAAGTGTTTACATTGTGACCCGTGCGATGACCCATAATTATAGGCAGCGACTATGTAGATAGTATTGATTACTGTCTAAATTCCCCTATCTATGGGTGTACCAGGGCTATGAAGCTATGTTAAATCAATATTTATTTATTTATTTATTTATTTATTTATTTATTATTTATTTATTTATTTGTCAAGTTATTTAGTTATTTTGTTTTGTATTTACTTGTTTTCATTCATATTTATTTATTTTAATATAGGTCTTAAATTATCTTATCTCTTTTTTTTAATTAATCTACTTAGTTGTATTTTTTTTTGATTTATCAATTTATTTATTTTTCCAATTACGGTCAATATCCATATGTTTAGTGTGTATGTATGTATATATATAAGAAGAATTTAAAACTAAACTGGCAAAGTGAAGACAAACGTTGTGTGTCTCTCAATCCTGAGGTTAAAAAAAAGAAAGAAAATAAACAAAAACAAAAACAATACAAGCCCAATCCACAATACAGACATTGCCGTCCGCTCTTCTCTGTTTTTATAGATAGAATGCGCTTGGCCAAGGAGTTCACAACATTGCCATCCGGAAGTATAACGGACCAACACACAAACTCTGTGTAACCATGAACTTTTATAGTCTGGTTAATACAGTTTAGTGAGAACAACTCACAAACGCGAATGGCAAAAACAATAACAAAGGCCTGAGTGACGTCATCTGCATACTATCTATAGATAGTTCGAAGATGACGTCACTCAGGTCTTTGTTATTGTTTTGTTTTGCCATCCGCGTTCATGAGTAATGCTCACTGAACTGTATTAACCAGACTATAAACGTTCATGGATACACACAGTTTTGTGTGTTGATCCGTTATACTTCCGGATGGCAATGTTATGAGCTTCTTAGCCAAGCGATAAGAAAAAAAAAACTCGCTCTCATTCAGGACATCCCTTATTTTAACACAAAATTTACAAGGCAAGCATGACTTTCATTTTAAAGCATCGGGTACAGCCTGAAATATTACCGTTTTGATTCAATTGGCAACAATTGTAAATAATAGTTATGATATTTTGATATTGAGATGTATTAAAAATTACCTATAAGTCGCGTCTGCCACGGTTTAAGGTCATTTGTAACCCAACGTCTCAAAACGGTATTATGTCGGAATGGACCAGTGCTAGAAAGTCAAATTATAGTTAAACTGGTCAAAAATTAGAAACGTTGCTATTTAGAACTCTAAAATATATTTATTCTTCTCCATAAAGCATATAGACTCAACTTAAGAATCATATTTCTGTCTACAAATTCCATCTACAGCATCTTAAGCTTCCCGACTTCACTCTCTCCTTACCAGCTATTTTCCGAAATTGACCCGAAACGTTTTACTCACCCAACACAAAAATATATTTTTTCAGACAAAATAGTAACGGGTATTTGCTTGTTTCGTTCAGAAAAAAATGAGCTCTGCAACACGGTGTCGAGTTTTTATAGCTATAACTACAACAGAATTGTTGGTTATATCTTAACGAGTGTGACGATTTACCTTTTGTGTGGTAAGGAGAGGGTTAATACCTTTTTGAGTTGATGGGTCACATATAGTCCCAGTATATTATTTTCTCTTATGTCCATGGAGATTGATGGCCGTTTTGAGACAAGTGGTCGCATTTTTTTGGTAAAAGATAGTGAAGACTGCATATACAAGTCCCCCCCCCCCCCCCCCCCCCCCCCCCCCGACGATCATCTGGTCATGGAAAATTTAAAAAATATATTGTTTATGTCGCATTGCGACACTTAAAAGTAAGATTATATGGTCTCAACAGCAGTTGTTCTCTATATTATGTCCATCATGGGTGACAGCTGATACCACCCCCGGTTCCCATTGTTGTCTGATGAGATTGGGTCACGAAAGAGGGCATCTAGAAATTATAACAAATAACACCAAATTATGCACAAATCGCTATCATCATCTAGTCAGCTGATCCTGCGTAGGACGTTGCTTCCCGAACTTTCTTGCGAAACAGATTACGGTTTTCCGCCAGTCTACTTGCTTGAGTTGCTGTCATTCCCAGCCATTCACATATATCTTGTTCCCAGCTTCTTGTTGGTCTACCTCTTCCTCTCTTGCCGTCTACCCTTGTCTGCAGAATGTGCTTTTCTAATGATTCGTGGCGAGTCGTGTGGCCAAAATAGTTTAGTTTCAATTTCTTTACAGTTTGAAGAAGAATTGGTGATTTTATTCCGATCCTTCTCAGGACTTCTTTGTTTGTTTGTTTTTCAGTCCATGATATTCTGAGTATTTTTCTGTAGCATGCCATTTCAAAAGCTGTGATCTTTGTGCTCTCTGCTTTGCTGATAGTCCATGCTTCGCATCCATATGTTGCAGTTGGGAAAACAACACTTTTGAGGATTTTGATTTTTGTTTGAATGCACTGCCCTTTCCAGATATTATTCATCTTTTCTAGCTTTGATCTTGCCATTGCTAGTCTCCTCCTGATCTCTGGGGCCGATTTCCCGTTGTACTCAATCCTGGCTCCAAGATATTCAAAATTCTTTACTCTTTCTATTTCTTCTCCATTGATTTTTATGATGGCATCTGTTTTGCATTTGTCAGTATTCATGATTTTGGTCTTCTTTATATTCAGCTTAAGGCCTTTGGTCTCGCTATGTTCCTTTACAGATGTTATTAGATTCTCTAGTCCCCCCGGTGTTGTGGACAATAGTGCAGTGTCGTCTGCGTACCTCAGATCTTTTATGGGTAGACCTTGCATTTTAGGTTCGTTGTAATTACTTCTCCTGACATCGTTTTCCACATCTCGCATTATACCTTCAGTGTAAATGCTGAACAAATGGGGTGATAGAATTCGCTATATCTGCCGCAAATCAAAGGAAACGACCCCTACCTTTTTTTTTTTTTTTTGCAAGTTTGTTCTATAAATCCAAATTCTAATCAATTATTTCGACATTTAACTTTTTTTTTTAAATCTCAAAATTGAGACTCGTACAAATTCTCCGGTTTATATTTTCTGACAGCCTCTTATTCTAATTCATCCACATTTGAAGTTGCAAAACAATTCTTACCTGAGCTGCTTTCTGTCGTATTCTGAAGTCCCAGGTTTGAGAGTTTTTGCCAAGAAGACACTCATTTTAATCGATCAATATTTGAAGGACGAGTTTTCTGGCAAAAAAAATTTCAAATACCCACTTGTTTTTTGTTTTTTTCTCCAGAGTACAGCTGTTCTGTAACATCGCCCTAATGTAGGTATTTCCCTTTAACTCCACTATCACCTCCACCCCACCCCTAACTCCCTCCACACACACCCCCCCCCCCCCATCCCGCCTGGGATTTATTGGCGCCGTATTGTACCCCCCTCGTTAATTAGATTGATCATCCACACGCAAACAAAGGCTCCAGTCCCGGCTCCTATTGCCACAAACACGATTTAGTTACCGCACTGATAGAGGTCTATATATCTAGGCCACATAAATGTATTAAATTAATTGCCATAACCTAATATTAGATATAATATTATGGACTCTAAATGTAATTAGCGGATACATGTGATATGGCCATATATTATTATTAACCGCACATGAAGATGATCTTAATATGGAAAAAGTGGATTTATCAACACAGCAGCATACGTCCAAGATTCCATCATAGGGAACAATTTGCTAAAGTATTTATGTTAACTTTTCCCCTCAATCTTATTATTATTATTATTATTATTATTATTATTATTATTATTATTAATAATAATAATAATAATAATAATAATAATAATAATAATAATAATAATAATAATAATGATAATAATGATGATGATGATAATAACCAATGGACTTATCCGTGATAGAAATGTAATACAATTCGTTTCTAGAGCGTACAACACAAAACCAAAACTATTTAATAGATATGATCACCAATAAATGAATGAATAAATTTATAAATAAATAAATAGATAAATAAAGATAGATAGATATATATATATATATATATATATATATATATATATATATATATATATAGAATGCGCTTGGCCAAGGAGTTCACAACATTGCCATCCGGAAGTATAACGGACCAACACACAAACTCTGTGTAACCATGAACTTTATTAGTCTGGTTAATACAGTTTAGTGAGAACAACTCACAAACGCGGATGCCAAAGGCCTGAGTGACGTCATCTGCATACTATCTATAAAACCAATAAAGCCACATATTTCGTGGGCGGATCAATCGATTACTGTGTCACGCAGAAAGTAACTTTTTTTTATCTCTGAAGACAAATAAACGCGGCTCTTTAGTGTTTCCCTCGTTTCGATTCAAAATTAATCAATATCATTCGCAAATATTTTGTAATGAATTTCTAATACTTATATATACACAAGCAACATAAAATGCACTTATTAGTTCCTTTGTAAATTAAATAATTAACCTACGAATTGCAGCGGTCTAAGTTTCCATCAAAGTGTGACGTTGATTATGCGATATTGATAAAGGATAGATACGTGGCCTTCGTAGAGTTATGGCCTGACACTGACCAAAAAATGACGTCAAAATGCTAGTCTTTTGCCACAAAAGAAAACAAATCGTGAGTTGTATTCAATAGTTCAACCAATGAAATGACTTGTTTCCATGAGCTCTACTAACGACAACTCACTAGGCGGTGCAAAAACAAAATAATGACCTCAAGCTGCCAGTCCTTTTGGATTTCAGTGTCTGGCTATAGATAGTATGCGCTTGGCTAAGCAGCTCATAACATTGCCATCCGGAAGTATAAAAAAAATTTGAGCATTTATATAGCGCAATATCCACTTAACGTGCTCAATGCGCTTTACAAGGGGTCCCTGGTCAACAGCAACATTTAATATGTAGGACGAGACATGACGCCTGTTAGGCGATATTACAATTTTTCGGACAAAGACAACGCTGTTAACGGCCAGGTACTCATTTTACACCTGAGTACGGTGAGAGAATGTGAGTAAAGAGTCTTTTCCAAGGACTCAACTATGCGCCGAGCAAGGCTCGAACCCAGGACCTTCCGATCCGAAAGCGAGTGTCATACCACTAGACCACATAGCCGCACAACGGACCAACACACAAAACTGTGTGTATCCATGAACGTTTATAGTCAGGTTAATACATTTCAGTGAGCATTACTCATAAACGCGGATGGCAAAACACAATAACAAAGACCTGAGTGACGTCATCTTCGAACTATCTATAACATAACAATGATATCGGTATCGTTACTTTTATGATTGTACTCGTGCGAAGCAAGAGTTGTCAGATTGTTTAATTGTTAAATTGGTTATTAAAACCACCCGGCCGATTCATTCAAAATGTAACAAGGTTGCCAATTTTCCGTATATTTACGGAATTCGGTATGCTAAAAACCCTCAGTATATTTTCCAATCACCTGCTAAACGGATAAAAAAGGAAGTACAAAAAGTCTTTTTACTGGAGTCCCAACACTTAGAAATGGGTCGGTCAATTTATTTGTATAAAAGTTCAGTAAAATTGTTGTCTCGTGAATTGGCAGCCCTGATGTAAGTATTCTTATTCATGTTAGTAGTAGTTGTAGTAGTAGTAGTAGTAGCGTATGGCTACACCTCCAAATTTATTTCGTCAACCCAGCTTCGAAAGTCTTCCTCCGCCTTAAAACAACTGTTTCATAGCCATCTTCAACTTTAGTTACTCGAGGGTGGAGGACGATGTGATCGCTGGTCTCTGGAGCTGCCTGACATTTCCGACAGGCATCACTGTTCCCAAGTTTCCATCTACACATATTTGATGCAGTTCTGCCATGTCCTGTTAAGAGACGACTTGAGGAAACCCAGTATTTCCCGGCGTTAGGCGTCCTTTTAGTGGAATCTTTTATTCGTGTTGAGCTATCTTGTATTTGTTCCTATCTAAAATCCAGTATTTCCATTTCGTATAACAAAAACTATTTTGAACATATAATGGCGGGAAGTTGTCATCAAAACCTGACAACTGTCGTCTATTCTAAAATGAGACTGGTTTAAACTAATTCAACGGTTGACAGAAATTAGTCGAGTGAATTACATAAATTATATGTTAGCCGTCACCACTGAGATGGCTACTTTTATCATAGCAATCCCTACGACAATAACAAAAAATAGAGAATAAAGAGGTAACTAAGGCGACTTAGATTCAGTGTTCCGCGTAGCCCTTCAGAGCCTTTAGGCCCGTGGAGCCGGAGTTTATCCCGGTTTCTATAGCGAGAAACGGACTAAAGCAATTACTTTCTATCCTTTGGATAGGACACTTATCTAATGCAAAGTACTTTCCGCCAGGTCTCAGAGACCCAACTACCCATTCACTTGCAGGGTAGACAGAGGGGTCAGAAAAAAATCTCGACTGCACTCGGGGATCGATCTTGGTCCCTTTGCGTGTGAAGCGAGTGCTTTACCAACTAAGCTATCGGGACCCCCCCACACACACACACACCCCACACACACACACATTCAGTATTCCGTATGAGACGGATATTGCTCTGCGCATGACAATTTCGACATTGTTCAACGAACGGACCGAGCGGCATTGTTTGCTGTCTTCTATGTTATAGTTATCATCTGATGAAGACCTAATGTCTAAACAGGGTTGGGTCAGAGTCAGTGTATTGTTACCCTATATTCTATTTTGATGTAGCGCTTACAGTCAACATTTGTCTTTCTCTGATTCTTGCTTTTAATACCAACGTCATGAAATAGAAGTCAGTATAACCCACTTGGCAGACAGGCAAATCAGAAACAAAAGCAGCTTGCATAAAGTCGCGTGGGGTTTTATTATTACTATTGATTTATTTGACCCCCATGTTCACCCAGATTTGGGAAGCTGGGCCCAATACTATCTCGTTGTGACAAAAAGTACGACATGATAGCATACTATTCAGAAATTATTAGAGCGTTACAGTTGCACACGACGTAACTCGTATCACGTATCACTTAACACTTTAATATCACATGAATTACCAATTATTGAAGGCTTATAACCTTCACAAGAGTACACAGCGTTTTGGACATATTTCCTCAAAGTCTGGGGGGGGGGTGGTCCCGATTGCTCAGTTGGTAGAGCACTCTCTTCACACGCAAATGGACCGGGATTGCTCCTGGGTGGACTCGATAAGTTTTTCGGACCTCTGTGCCCACCCAGCAGTGATTGAGTAGCTGGTTCTGTTATATCAAACTGATGGTAATTTGTGACATACTAGCGTTCTATCCATGTGCTGTAATCCGTTTCTCGCCATAGAAACCAGGACAAACTCCGGCTCCATGAGCCTAATGGCTCTGAAAGACTTTCTCAATTTTGGGCAGCGTGGCTCAGTGGTAAGGTCTTTTCTTCCTACCCAAAAGGTAACGAGTTCAATCACACGCCGCTGCGGTGTGTGGCATTGAGCCAGTCACCTCGCCCTAGCTCACTTTGCGGCGCTGCTCTGCGGCTGACGCCTGGTTATTCCAGTCTTCTCTTGGAATAGACCCTAAAGACAAATTTCCCCTTGGGGATGAATAAAGGGAATTTTTATTTTTTTATTATTTTTTTTTTTTTGCTGTTGAGGCTTTCCATTGATTCGTGACCTTCAAAATGCCCTTCAGAGTCAACGGCCCATGGAGCGGGAATATATCCTGTTTTCTTTATCGTGAAACAGATTTTAGCAATTGCTTGCTATCCTTTGGATAGGGCGCTAGTTTATTTCAAACTATTTTCTGGCAGGCCCAGCTACATCCAATATCACTGCTGGATGGACAGGGTGGAGGGGGGGGTGGTCAGATCGATTTCGGTCCCTTGCATTTGAAGCGAATGCTCTACCAACTGAGCGACTATGTGGTCTTGTGGTATGACACTCGCTTTCGGTTCGCAAGGTCCAGGGTTCGATCTTCGCTCGGCGCATAGTTGAGTTCTCGTAGAAGGCGCTTTACTCACATTCTCTCACCGTACTCAGATGTAAAATGAGTACCTGGCCGTTAAAAGCGTTGTCTGTCAGAGAAAACAAATGTAATATCGCCTAACAGGCGTCATGTCTCGTCCTACATGTTATGTGTTGCTGTTGGCCAGGGACCCCTTGTAAAACGCTTTGATCGCACGTTTAGTGGAGATTGCACTATATAAAAGCTCAATTTAATTTAACTGAGATACTGGGACCCCCATTCGTGACTTTCTCTGCCCCCCCCCCCCCCCCCCACGATTTATTTTCGAATATGGAAAGAACTGTGCAATATCTGGTCACATACGGAGTGTCCTGTCAATACGTGTTCTAGTGAAAAATGACATCTGTTCCACATTGGGGTGGTAAAGTCAGCCTTTGTTGCCCGTGCAATAATGTAACTTGACACTCCGGAACAAATGGCGGATGGATAGAGTTTTTCTTATTTTATTTATATTATCAAATAATCGTTCTCACTCGAAAAGCATTTCATTCATTTTATACGAAGTCGCTAATGTTGGGTGTGTGAGTAAGCATGCACGTGTTTGTGTGTGTATTTGTGTTTATATATAAATGCATGTGTGTGTGTGTGTGTGTGTGTGTGTGTGTGTGTGTGTAAGTGCGTAGCCGTGTTAAAAGTGTATGTTTAATTTTTGGGAAGAGGTTGATGATGAAAGCCCAAATAGTTTTTCCAAAAAACATTTAATTCAATTTTTGTGTTATATTTGCTTTTTTTTCTCATTCTCTCTCTCTCTCTCTCTCTCTCTCTCTGTCTCTCTCTGTGTCTCTCTCTATCTATCTCTCTCTGTCTCTCTCTCTGTCTCTCTCTATCTCTCTCTGTCTCTCCCTATCTCTCTCTCTCTATCTCTCTCTATCTACCTATCTCTCACTGTCTCTCTATCTCTCTCTCTACATCTCTCTCTCTATCTCTCTCTACCTATCTCTCACTGTCTCTCTATCTCTCTCTCTACATCTCTCTCTCTATCTCTCTCTATCTATCTCTCTCTGTCTCTCCCCCCCCCCCCCCCCCCCCCCCCCCCACTTTCTGTTCAACTCAATAGCCGTATATTGTAAATCTTTTCATTGCTGTTAATAATTTAGCATCTAGACTAGCTGCTGTTTACATCTAAATTGTTGTTTTCTGCGTTATTAGAACGTCTTAGTAAACAAATCGGCCGTATTATTCTCGTAATAAACGTCAGTTGACATCGCCAAATCGACGACACGAAGTCAAGTGATTCATAAGGGTCGAGTAATCGGGAGTTCGAGATATTATTTTGTCCTGTGAACTCAAGAGTTTCGAAGGCTTTGTCACGCACAGTTCTTATGTTTTAACCGACATAAGTGACAAAGTACATCACTTTTGAAACTTAAAAAAAAAACAAAAAAAAAACATTTTGACCTATTTTCCACTTTGCCCGACAAATGTTTACTTCAAAATGATATATTAAAAAAAAAAGAAAAAAAAAGAACAAAATAAAACCCAACAAACAAGCAATACCAAAAACAAACAAAAAAGAACACTTGAGCAATACCTGGCGCTGATATAACCTAAATGTGTTGCAAACGCCGTAAAACCCTTAACAACAAAAACATATAGAGAAATATCCACCAAATGCACCAAAAATTGGCAGCGTGGCTCAGCTGTACAGTTTTTGCTTCGTACCAGACAGATACCGAGTTCGAATACCCGCTGCGCTGTGTGGGCTCGAGAGTCACCTCGCCCTAGCACAATTTGGGGCGCTGCATTGCGGCTACTGCCTGGGTTACTCCCGTCTTCCCTTTGAATAGACCCTAGAGACGTTTTTTTTTCTTCTGATAAATAGATTTGCAACGTTTAACTTGTAGGACAAGGCATAAAACTTGTAAGGCGGTGTTATTTTTTTTTTTTTGTCAACAGATATAAAGCTGTACGGTCAGGTACTGATTTTACACCACATTACATGAGAGATTAAGACTGAAAATCCTTCTCTAAAGATTGAAAACTTTGCGCCACTCAGAGTGGTCCAAAAATGTGTCTCAAAATACAAACCCACAAAGCGGCACATGAATGAATTGTTAACCTCAACTTTGTAAAGGTCTGACACCTTTGTGAATAAACAAAAACCTTAACAACGCCATTATCACATATTATCTCATTGTCCTGTTGTGTTTCATTCATCCTGTTTTGTTGATAATGGGAAAACCGAAACGTCAACAATATCTGTTTTCGTTTATTAGATTGAAGCTTACACTCAATTTCAAATTGTTATTTATACATTTTCTGGTAATTCTAAGTGGTCCAATATTTTGCTTTAGAGTGTTGACTCATTTGTTATATTAATGTGCTTAGCACTTAGAGTAGCTTTTGAATGTCAAATGAAATTCTGAAAAGGCGTGAATAATCATCTGTAAGGCCTTCTTACAATTTTTTCCCCGACAGAAACAACGCTGTTATTGGCCAGGTATTCATTTTACACCTGAGTACGGTGAGAGAAAATGAGTAAAGAGTCTTTTCTACGGACTTAACTATGAGCTGAGGGAGGCTAAAACCCAGGACCTACCGACAGATCCGAGTGGAGTCATACTACAAGACCACATAGCCGCAAATGTAGTATTGTGGTCTAAACGAGACACGGTTCTTTTGTCAATTTTAAAATTTATTTTCTTCTCATGTCACTTTTTTTCATTCACAGGGACTAAGAATCGTCGGTCACTGAGGCGGGCCAAAACAATGACCGAATCTACAGACTTCACTCAGCCTGGAACAGGTTCCTCTGACGATACAGCCGCCACGGGAGTTGATTCCATACAATCCGTCCCAGAACCCACCAAACAACCCAAACAGAGGAAGAAGCTATGGGACAGCTTTCTCAGCAAAACCAGACGAATTCGGATTAGAAAGGGTAAAGGCAACGAGACGGGTTTAGAAAATCAAAGATCTTCGAGCCAGCCGAATATTCCTTCCACAGGGTCATCACCAGTCCATGAAAAATACAATAATAAAAATTTTCCTGGTGTGGTCAATGGTAAAGGTAAAGTCTTTGATTTACAAGGCAGCAGAGAAGCGTCTAGAGAGAGTAGCGGTGGTAGTGGTGACCACTATGTCCGCGATTACGCTCGCAATCGCAGAAAACGCCAAGAAAGACCCAGCTACTCCAGCATGAGCCAGGAGTCCGCGAGCAATACTCAAAACGCACCTTCTCTTCGGGATGCGGAGTCGTACGACGATTTGATGGACGATTACGTCGATAATGCTAGGAACGGACTTCTGCATCGGACTATCAGCGACCCCTATATGACCCCGGAAGTACAAGTGAAGCGGGTTTTGCAGCACGGGGTGTCGTTTGAAGATGACGTCAAAGTGGAATATGATGATGGATATGATGAAGCGGAAGGGAATATTCCTGTCATCGAGGACGCCAACGCACAGGTATGATTGCATATTTAGTGGTCCTCTTTGTCAAACCGGTGTTATGTCCTAATGAACATGAAAAGGAAACTAATTTTGGGTTAAAATAGCAACAATTAGGCAACTGTAATAATTTAAAGATTAATTAATAAAGCTCTCACTCTCCGATGGAGGAATTTAGCTTAACTGACATTTTATAAAGTTTAGCTTAAAATCTAATTTTGCGCATCAGGTTCACCGGCATAATAACCGTTGTGAGACGATTGATCACATGTTGTTCTTATTTTGTCTACCGCTGACTAAACGCCTTTATTATTTTGCCCAGTGTTGTTACTTTTAATATCGATGAATAAACATCACTCCCAAAATTTTGCATAAACAAGAGCATTTATAAGCGCAATATCCACTAAACTTGATCAAAACGCTTTACAAAGTGTCCCTGACCAATAGCAACACGTAACATATATCTATAACGAGATATGACGCCCGTTAGGCGATATTACATTTTTTTGACAGATACTCATTTTTACACCTAACTACGATGAGAGAATATGAGCCTTTTCTACGGACTCAACAATGCGCCGAGCGAGGCTCGAACCCAGGACCATCAGATCCGAAAGCGAGGGTCATATCACAAGATCATATAATCGCATATATTTAGGAGTCTCAAGTACGTTGACAAAATTTTGGGACATTTTAATTTATTGATATTTAAAGGCAAAGAATTCAGGCCAAAATGATGAAAAGTCATTTTGTGAGCAGCTTTTATAACAATAAATCTTGTTTACGAATAGGAAGCAGATAAATGCATCAATACCTGAAGTGAAAAAAAAATGCCAATAATGAAATAAAGGCGTTTTGTTCGGTAACATTGTCCTAACCCCCATGATCCTACCAGTTCCCTGTTGATGCTTTGTTTTATATGACGTCGTCATTGAATGTAGTTTATCTATTATAAATAGCATTATGGGAAATAGGGTTTCCTTATTATAAATCAAATGAAGATTAGTTGTTGTCGACGTGCATTTATTTGGAGGTCTGATAACCCATTTCCTTATGGGCTCATTGTTGTAATTGAAATCTAAAAAAAAAATAATGCAAAATGTTGTCCATTTACAACAATGTTAAACTAGGCCCATAAGTGGGTTCGGATGTCAGGCCTGCATAGATGTACACATCTGTTCTAGAGTTTAAATATAAGCATGGCCATTTATTGATTTCATTTGTCAAAATAATCACCACAATAGTATAAAATTACCCGAATTCAAACCCAACTTGCGGTGTTTGAAATCTGGAAATTGTAATTGAACATTGATTTTTTTTTTAAAAGATATTTTTTACAAATCATACTGAAGAATTATTTCACAACTTTGTTGAGGATTTTGAACGTGCAATATAATATAGGTACTTGTGTGACATAACGTCAATATGTGTCAAATATATCTCTTGAACTTTGTAAATAGAAGTAGCTATGTAACATGGAATACCTTGTAATTTACCACAGAATCATATTTTCTTTGTTTTACATATATACACATAAGCGCACACACACTAACACACACACACTCACACATACACACACTCACACATACACACATACACACACTCACACATACACACACTCTCTCACTCTCTTTCTCTCTCACTCTCTTTCTCTCTCTCTCTCTCTCTCTCTCTCTCTCTCTCTCTCTCTCTCTTTCTTTCTTTATCTTTCTCTCTCTCTCACACACACACACACACGCATACACACCCACACACACAAACACACACGTGCACAATCGCCCTACCCACACATCTTATGATGATTGTACAATACTTTAGAAACCGTTGATAACTTTTATTTTCCTACTATCTATACAGCATTCCTAACTTGTCCAAAAATAATTGTTAAAATAAAAAAAAAAGAACCCCCCTCCCCCCGAAAAAAAACAACAACAACAAAACCCAATAAACAAAGCAAAACAACCCAATAAAGCAAAGAAATAAGAAAATTGAACTAGATTATTTTTGAAATTAACTTCTTTTCCTTTTTTGCCACGACTCGGATCTCCCTTAATAACGTCATTGTCTTCAAAGCAGGATTTATTAAAACGATTACAAACGCAATTCCTCTAAATACTACATGTTATCCCCTTAATAAATATTCTTTTAAGGGGTTAATTGATTTGAAAATCACGGGTTTACGTCGGTTATACAGTTTTATATCTCGTCTTATTAATCAAATTATTAGATAATTATTTTACATAATGATTATTATTATTATTATTATTATTATTTTTTTTTTTTTTTATATGATGATGATGATTATTATTATTATTATTATTATTATTATTATTATTATTATTATTATTATTATTATTATTATTATTATTATTATTATTATTATTATTATTATTATTTGCTTTGCTTCATTATTTATTTTACATACTTGATGTGTTTATTGGGTATATTATATTCTAGTATGAGTTATAATGGCAACCGCCTAAATATAAACATTCTAAACCTGATTTCGGTGAGGGATCCCATATCTGCTATAATATATATTCTGTTCTTGCTGCATTTCTTTTTCTTTCTTTCTTTCTTTCATTATTCATTTCTTCCTTTATTTTTTCTTCTTCCCTTTTTAAAATTATTTTTCTGATTTTTAAAAACAATCTCCACCCGTTAAACTACACTCCATTTTCCTGACCTTGTTTCATCGCCTTTCTTGTTCTCTCATACAGTGAACAACAGTTCTCTTGATCTTCCATTTCCTCTCCACAATAGGATTCAATAGTCGTAACGTCACTTCCTTCCTAATGACGCATGGTAACTTAGCAACACTGGCTCTAAACTATCGGAACAATGGCGAACGCCGTATGAAATATTTCTCCGGCGAGCATAAAAGCGTATCCAGAGGAAAAAAAACCCATAAATTTGATCATGTTTTGACTTTTACACATTCTGGTCACAAGACATATGAAAAGTTCTAGCCAGCTTGAAGAATAAAAAGTAATGATTTTCTTTGTTTAGAACCAAGATGGCCGCCGTTGCCGGGCGGCGTGACGTCAGACTACTGAATCCAATTGCGTTAACAGATTTCCCCCAATAACCCCGACACAGTGACCACGAATGTTGATTTTGTACCCTCCGAACGATAATGTGTGATATCAATCCGTGCTTATGAATGTTTTTATGCAACATCAATACGCTGATGATACGCAATTGTACTGCGTTTCCAATATGAGAAATTTACAAGAAGTATCAGCCAATAGTAAAAATTGTATCCAAAGTGTTAAGAAATGGATGAATGAGAACAGACTGAAACTGAATGATGATAAGACGGAGGTGCTGTATGTGGGGGTCAGGAAGTGGAAAAGTGAAACAGATTTGAAGTTGGGGGATGCCTCTATTCAAATTGTTGACAAAGTGAAAAACCTTGGCACATTCTTAGACTCTGGACTGTCGATGGAGCATCAGGTTAATAATTTGGTTAGATCTCTCTTTTTCCAACTAAAAAAGATTGCTTCCATTAGACGGTTCATATCTGAGGATGTGACCAAGCACCTGGTTGTGTCCCTCGTACTATCGAAATTGGATTATTGTAATGCTCTGTTGTTTGGCGTTTCGCAATACAATCTGAAACGTCTTCAGATTGTCCAAAACAGCGCTGCCAGACTAGTATTTATGAAGCGTAGGTGCGACTCTGCCGGACCTCTACTTCATGACCTGCATTGGCTGCCTGTTGAGAAAAGAATTAAATTCAAAGCTTGTGTTTTAGTGTATCGTTGTCTTGAAGGTACTGCCCCTTCCTACCTTTCAGAACTAATTGAAAGATATTCAAAACCCCGCCCCTTACGTTCGGCCAGTGATTCCACAAAACTAGTTGTCCCTCGAATTCGGAAAAATGCTGGAATGAGATCCTTTTCTCATTTCGGACCCTCTATTTGGAACGCCTTACCGCAGAGCATTCGTGAAAAAGAATCTTTGTCTATTTTTAAACGTTCGCTTAAAACATATTTGTTTCGATTTTAGTAGATGGTATGAGAAGCAAGATAGGTTTGGTTTGTGTTGTGTGTTGTGTTGTGTGTGTGTATGTGTGTGTGTGTGTGTGTGCTTGTGTGTGTGAATGAGTATGTTTCAGCCAAAGTAATTTGTAATTTAAGCGCTTAGAGTCTGGTGTCTCGGAGTTATAGCGCTATATAAGTTTTCAGCATTATTATTATTATTATTATTAACATGGCATGAATTGTTTTGTTTTCATTATGCATACGATCTTGATTGATCTGGAGTTTTCTTTCCAGCAAGTCATAAACTTGGATTTCGAAGTCTCATAATCTTTGAGTCTGAAACTTGAAATTTAGATTTTATATTGTGCAATATACACTAAACGTGCTCCAGGCGCTTAACAAATGGTCTCGATCCAACACTTAACATTTTAGTCAAGACATGATATAGGTGAGAGAATGTGAATAAAGAACCTTTTTCCAAGAACTCAACTAAGCGCCATTCAGAGCGGGACTCGATCCCTGGACCTTCCAGCCTGAAGGCGGTGTCATACCAGGAGATCACATAACTGTCTTGAAGGCAATATGATATATATTTGATATTCTTGATTCTTGCCTTTTAGAATGTTGGACGTGTTCCTAATCGTTGTACGAGCTTGCACGATGGGAACAAAGTTCGGATTTGAAAACACAAGAATGCAAAAATAATTTTCCCCTACCCCTCAAACAATTATGATTTCGTTTGTTTTGTTGTTGTTTTTTTTTTATTGAAAGCTAATAACACACATATAATATATATATATATATATATAT
>NC_088361.1:9087732-9097732 GCF_034508935.2 Berghia stephanieae | reverse complement strand
AATAACTGATAGCCTTGTTTAACCAGTTAACTGACAGGAAAAATACGTATTTCAAATTTGGCCACATATCTCGTCCTTCAAATATCGATCGATTTATACGACCCTCATCTTGGACAAAAGCTCTCAACCCTGGGACCTCGCGAGATATTCCTTAATTCTAGGGTTGAGATTTTTTTCTAAGACGAGGGTCATTTAAATCGATCGATATTTGAAAGACGATTTTTTTGGCCAAAATCTTAAATACGTGTTTTTCCAGTTTTTTAAAATGTTGTGACAAACCAATGTGTCATAATAACGTTTGTGTATGGTGGTCGTACTTGGGTAAAAATATGGCAAATATTTTCCCCAATTATTTAGAAGTTTTCTACGGCTTGTTATGCTCAATAACCTTAAAATTGTCTTTTTATATTACGATCTAGTAATACCGTATAGTTCGTCTGATGAATCATTGCGAAGCGCGTTGAGCATGGTAAGGCCGGAAAAATGCTCTAGATAAAAATTCATTTCTTTTTATTTTTACCTTTTAGGTAGATTTTTTATACTGCTTTATCATAATAATACCTACCACTATCATATAACAAGGCTTCCATCAACTCCTGAGTTGAGTGGAAAACATTAGAATACAAGGATGGGCGACCGTCTAAGGTCCACATTGTCACTTATCCAAGCTTTGATTATAACTAAAGATTGTTTGAACTTGTTTTAAAACGAGACACCGAGGCCAAATGCATGTCTTCGTACAGTGCTTTTTACATTTTGATCGAAATCCTATTTAAAAAATTAATCGATTTGTGCTTTTATTCATTTAATTGCTTTCTATTAAAAAATTTGTAGTTTTTCTTTATTTTTTTTTCCATGCCCAACGAATTGACATGCTCTCTACTATCTCGAGAAATTGTTGTTTTATTTTTATTTTTCGATTACCGGCCACGCTTTTGAGACCTAGCCAATGTATTTTATGAGGACGTGACCGCAATAAAAACGCTATCTGTTCGACCAATCAATCTCGCTAATCGATGTATTTCCCGTAAATTGGTCTGTAAAAAAAATTATAATATACATTGTTTTGTTTTTTTACTATTATTGACAAATTTCAGGTTTGAATAACTCCACAGTTACGAAAGATTTTCTCAAACAGTTTTTTTGCCATAGGTGCAGAATTTATTTCAGTTTTGATTGATATAAGCTTTAACACTGTGCTCCCATTATTTGGTAGCTGAGTTATGACGTCATCGGTAGAAAAGGATAATTTTTACATACATCTTAGTTCACAGTGTGTTTGTTTTTTAATCATTGACACATTTCAGTTTGAATTTAATCAAGAAGAGCTGCAACGACATCGATTTGGTTTTCAACATAGTAATCCAAATTTATTATTTTTTTCTGATATCTTAATTGTGATCGTGTTTTCGCAATCGTCCGATTAAATGCTCCACGTGACTACCATCATTTTGAATCACAATCCTCAAGCGTCTCTCCAGTTCGTCCCACGTCTTTTGCAGCATGAGTAGTAGTGTGACAGAGCGAACGGCTTCTCTTGTCTTTTGTTATCGGGTCACGCATGTCTCTCACGGGGGTTCTAAACACTCTGCTCTTCCCAAATCTCCATTTTAAAAAATCAAGTGGGGTTAGATCAAGTGATCTTGGAGGCCTGGAAATTGGACCATCTCGGCCGATCTATCGGTTTCGGAACTGCTTGTTTGATAGTTCCCTTAAATTCAAACTCCCTGAGGGGGAGCTCCATCCCGCTGGGAAAAGATGTTAGGTTAAAGATAATGAAATTGAGGGACTCCGTATGTATCTAAATGGCCAGATGATTTGCTGTTGTCACTGTCATGTCGTCAATAAAGAAATGGCTGACGCTCTTTCCCTGGCCAGTTCACACCAAGCATTGGTTTTTGGTGAGTTGCGACGACTCGCGATGACTTCATCTGGTTTTTCTCTGCCCCAATATCGAACATTGTGTTTGTGTACATGCCCGGACACGTAAAAGGTTGCTTCATCTGAGAAGACAATGTTTTCAGTGACTTGTCTGTCAAGGTTTGAGAATCATGTCGGACAAAGCCAAAATGAACTACGATTTATATCAAAACTGCCCTTTTCTATGAATGAAGTCATATCTCAGCTACCAAAGGGTGCACAGTGTTAAACCGTATATCAATCAGAACTTGAATAAATTCTACACATATGGCAAAACACTGTTTGATGAAATCTTACATAGCTCTCGAGTTATTCAAATCTAAAATGTGTCAATAATAATAATAATAAATAAACCAATGAACTACAATTTGAATACTCGTATTTGAGACACTGCCAGGGGTCGTTTTGGTAAAAATAAATAATTTACAAAGAAAGAGAGAAAAAATATTTAAATTAAAAAAAGGTGGAAAAAGTCATCATCGGTTTATCTTGGTTGACATAGATATCTACTAATTTTTAAAAAGTCTATCAGTCCAGTTGATACTTTGTCCGCGGTTCCTACACTTTGAAAAGCTATGACTGTTATGATGGTAGGTCTGACCAGAAATCATGAGGTCCCGAGGTTCGATCCCCAGTCGAGGCAGGCCAAGTTTTGGGGGGTGTTTTTTTTTATATGGTGTGTGTGTGTGTGTGTGTGTGTGTGTGTGTGTGTGTGCTTTTTTCTTTACGCTTTCTCTGGCACTGTTTCACATACACTTTTTCAGATCTTTATCTTATACCAGTGCCTGCTCTCTATAATTTGTAACGTATTTCTCAGCAACTTCCTCAAACTATAGAAGCCTTGATATTTTAGGTGACCCCCTACTGGTTCAAGGAATCTAATCCTATCATATCCTTGGATGGTTTTCTCGGGTTATAACAGTAGGGCGTCTATTAATGGCATGCAAACATTCTAACACTTGAACTCCGAAATGGAGGGTAGACAGAGGGGTCGGAAAAAAAATCTCGACTACACCCAGGATCGATCTTGGTCCCTTTGCGTGTGAAGCGAGTGCTCGGATGAACAGTTGGGCAATGAGCACCACGGGTAGATGTATGCTTTCCCATATGACCGCTCCTGTAAAGACGGATTGCCTAAATAAGCTCAGAAGACACCAGCAAAGCATCATCTTTCAACTAAGAACACAACACATACCGCTCCATTTAAGCAAAATTACAACACATCCCCTTCCTGCCCCCTATGTCAACACCCCAATGAAACAGTAACACGCCACTTGCTTGAATGTCAACCTCTTGAAGACCTGAGATGCACATTCCTCCCACCAAATCCAAGCATCAGTAACACACTTTATAGTCACCTGGAACAACTACAAAAGAAGTCTAACTTCTACGTCATGGCACAAGACCGAACGGCTATAGCTCATGTGGTCGCTGGTTCGGATAAGTAAGTAAGTAAGAAAGAAGCGAGTGCTCTACCAATTGAATTGCCGGGACCCCGCTTATCCAATAGTCTAGAGCTATCTTACCAATAAGAATGAATAAAATGATTTCTATTTGTTTGAATAATTTCAAGATCATATTACTTGCGGACACGACGTGCCAAATACTTTTCTACCGTCCGTCTAGATTTTAACTGATGTATTAGTGGGTTGTTTTTGTGTTGTTTTTTTGTTTTTTTTTTTTTTTGTATTTGCTTTTTTTAATTGGCTGAAGAAAAGTTTTTAGCCCGAAACATTCAGTATGTGGTATTTCCGAAGCTCTTATATTTATTCTTGTACGTTACTTTTTACATATATATATATATAAACATTCCCCTCCCCCCCCCCTCTCTCTCTCTCTCTCTCTCTCTGTATATATATATATATATATATATTGTTTCAATTGATTCCTTCCATTTGGTTTTTCCGGGCTAGTTAGTTTCCAAGCTAATGGGACCAAGGTCAATGTCATTTGAAATGTTTACACAGGAAGTGGAAGCAATTACGTTATTTGTTTAGTATCAAATGCGAGCATTTTGGATGCTAATAGTATTTATAGAAAACGTCCTTTACAGTTTGGGTTTGGGACGTAACATATATTTGACCTCCATACAAAGAGAGTTCCGACCTAGATGAATTTTAAGAACTTAGAACTTGGAAAGCCGATGGTGGAGTGGTAAACGAGACGGTGTCCGAGATAATAACAAAAACACTCAACGTGCTCAAAGCGCTTTACAATTGGTCTCTAGCCAACAGGCACACTTAACATGCAGGATGAGACACCTGTCAGGCGATATTACAATTTCTTTCCGACCAAGATAACCCTGTTAACGACAAGGTACTCGTTTTACACTTGAGTAAGGTGAGAGAATGTGAGTAAAGAGCATTTTCCAAGGACTGAATTACGTACCGCTCAGAGCGGGACTCGAACCCAGGACCTTGGCAAGGAATCGAACATACAGATTATATGATATGATAGAAGTATTTTAACGTGAGGCGACGAACAAACAACACTGGCACATAAAAGAAAAGAAAAGATACAGATGGTCACATACACTCATTACACATACGCACCCCCCCCCCCCCCCAGACACACACAACTCGCGGACACACGCAAACACCCCCCCCCCCCCCCCCCCACACACACACACACACACACTTACGCATGTACACGTGCGCGCAAAACTTAATGAAGTCAACTAAAAGGGAAAACAAAATTTAAGAAAGAAAGAAATGAAAAAAAAAGATAAAAACATACATGACACACCATAGAACCGCTGATCTCAGCCTATAGCACAGACAAAGAAAGATAACCTTGTATAATCAAAGAGTTCAGCAAAAATAGAAGGATTACTGGCCTTGAGTTTCGTAGCTTTCATTCAGGGGCATTGGTTAGGCAAACAGGTCTCATGTGCTATAATATTTATTTAGTTTAACCATTGTAATCCCCCCTGCCCTGTAAAACAAAGATGGGCACAGCCTCGCTCAGCGGTTATGGTCTTTGAAAGTTCCCGAGTTCGAGAACCCGCCCAGCCGTTTGACCTTGAGCAAGTCACTTTGCTTACTTAACGGCGCTGCACTGCGGTTGACTCCCTGGCTATTCCAGTCTTCCCTTGGAATAATAGACACTAAAGACAAATTTCCCATTGGGGGATGAATAACGGCGATCTTGTTTCAATTTCGCGAGGAAGTTTTCTTTTTTTCTTATTTAACTAACATACAGAATATTGAGTGTAAGTCGATGAGTTTGGTATTGGTTACCATTTTTCACTCTTTATTAAAGGCATAGACATTGGGTACAATGTTATCGATAAAAAGATTGAAGTAGAAACTCTGTTAGTGGGAAGGATGACTCAATTGGTAGGTTATGTGATCGGTACTCAACCGGCTCAATTTTCATACCGGGATGGATCAGAACTCAATTCTAGATAGTCTCGCTCATTATCTCAACCCCAAAATCTCACTCTTTACGCTTAGCCGTGATTGATTGACAAGTCTCATTTAAATTTGTTGACCGATTTAAGAAGAATTGAATTCATTTAGATACAAATGTGATAAATTTTTGTCATGATAAAAATGAAATACGGTTTATTTAGATTGTTCAAACGTCATGTTATAAGATACGGTAAAAAAAAGAGATACGTGTTTCTTTTCCCATATTACGGAAATATGGCACTGTATGATAGCCCATCTATTTGTGCTCACTTTGCAATTGTTTTTTCTTAAGTTTGATCAAATGTTTGGGATGAGTAATAGACATTGATTACTTTTGATTATTCGTATCTAGTTAAACCAATGCCTCTATGGCCTTTGATTTAATAGTTCGGGATTTCCAACTAGATATTTATCGGTCATTGAAAAATTTAAATTTGATTTCTCGCAGTTTAACCCGCTCCTTACAACCTACAGCAAAATCGTCACATTTGTAAGACACAATATACCTTTTTTCTCTTATTCAGATTTATTTTGTACATCACAATGATCTTTGTTTAATTGTTAAGAACATAAAGTTGTTTTGTAGAGAGATTGTTTGAGTTTAAAAAATCAATTTTCTGCTGGGTAAGCCTGCCATTTGGGGAAAATACTGAAAATGGTCGGTAAGGAGAGAGTTAAACAATTCCTTAAATTTACAGTCATTTCGAAATTGACAATTTCGACCAAAAGTATTTTTCACGTGTTCTGTTGTTCGAATAGAAAGGATTCTACAAGCCATGGCATTGATCGATCATGTGATCAGAGATGGCGTCTCAAGGTCACAACCCTGTGTTTACCTTGCCTGTTTTGACTGGGCACGCACACATCCGGCTGTCATCGTTTCCTCTCTGTTGAGAATCGTTGACATGAAAAGTAAACTTGACCTTTTAAATTGCGCAATATTTTCTAAATGTGCTCGAACTGCTTTTCAAAGGGCCCAAAATCAACACGAATTAAATCTTAACGCGAGGGACGGGGCATTACGCCTGAAAAACGCTATATATATATATATATATATATATATATATATATATATATATATATATATATATATATATATATAATATATATACATTATTTATTTATTTATTTATACATACATAAAATGTCATAATAATTTAATAATTATGAAGTGATGAATAGGTTGGTTATTTTGTTTTTGCTGAAGACAGGGTTTATTTATAGGAAATGAAATATTAATGAAAAATTATATAGTTTTGTTTAACACCCTTTTTAATGTATTTTAGGTAATTAAAAAAAATAATCTTGGGCCATATATTGAACAGAACCATTAAACCCATAGGATTACAAGCAAAATCAACAACAAAAATATAAATTGTACTTATGACCTTACAACGGTAATCCCGTTTGAGAAACTGTACGAATTCAATTGAAAATTAATTACAAACATCAAATATTTTCTATCATTTGAAAATGTAAAAAGTGTACGAATTTGATTATAAATGAAATGAAGGCATTGGGCATTTATGACCCCTCGCCTCAAAATGGTATTAAGTCGGGATGGTTAAGAAGCTGAACATTGAATTTATATCCAGAAATATCAGTCATATTGCAGAATGCTAAATAGCCACAAGTCAAATGTTCGACCAGTTTAGCTGTAATCTGACTTTTTAGCGTCTGGTTCATCCCGAAGTAATACCGTTTTGAGACGTTGGGTCACATTTTTGTTTTCTGAAAACAACCAAATGAAATTTAAATAAAAGATTAAAAGATTAATCAATATTTCCAAAATCAAGACGTTTTGACTCATACCCTGCAATCTCATAATGACTCATCTAGCCCTCGTAGTCAACGAAGTAAAAAAAAAAAAATACGAGGCAACGCTTTCATTACCGAGTAAATCTTCCTATTTTCATTCACATTTTATCCAGAAATCCCAGGGGGAATATGAGTGACCCAATTATGGGAGAAAGGGGTGCTGTTGAAACCGAAGCTCCCAAAAATTACAGCCTTGTGATAGACGTCAATTGAGATTGGATGAAATAGCTGATGTACATTTCTAGTAGGCCGTGGTCCTTTAGTACATTCTATTGTGTAGTCTTCAACTTTGACCACAATTTCTATCCATAATTTTTATCCCTTTTTCCCTAGAACGGTTTTTTTTTTGTTGTTTTGTTGTTTTTTTTTTTTGGTTTTTTTTGTTGTTGTTTTGTTTTTTGTTTTTTAATTTATTTTTTTTTTTTTTGTTTGTTTGTTTTGTTTTTTTTTTAGAGAATGTGTGTAGTATTTGGTAGGCTGCATAGTGCAATATTCAGGAAGTTATAAACACACTTTTTACCTCGGGAACATAAAGATTTGAATTTTTGTTTACGTTTCAATTAAGCGTGTGAATGTACAATCTTCAAATAAAAATGAAGAAAAAACAAACAAACAAACTCGCCCTAACACGTGTTAATAAACTCATCTTTGAGTTAAAATTGAGTATTGGATTTCCATTTTTATACACACAACGGTTCAACATTTTCTCAGAACTTGCACCGGTAAATACGAATGTTACCCAGAAATCCCAGAGGGAAAACTAACCCGATTGTGGGAGAAAGGTATACTGTAGAAACCGAATTTCGTAGAAATGACAGTCTTGATTGTGGTTTGATAAACGTCAATTGATATTGGATGAGATTGCTGGTTTACAATTCTAGTAGTCATTCTGAGGAATTTTGTTTCTATTCCCAACTTGTATGCACCAATGTCGATGGCTGCTTTTGTAGAATTCGCTAGGCTGCATAGTGCAATATTTTGTAGATATTTTCACCTCACGGACATAAGAATTTGAATTTTGTTTACGTTTCTATTAACCTTATGGATGTACAATCTTCAAAATTGGAATAGAAAAAATATGACCTAACAAATGTTGATAATCTCTTCAATTTAAAATTGAATATTGGATTTACCTAATCATTCACATTAAGGTACAACATTTCCCGGGAGCTTATAGCGGTACATCTGCTAAGAAAATGTAAAAATTGTAAGAATTTGATTCGAAATTAAATGGACAAAATTAAATGTTTTCTTAGAAAAGGCAAATGTAATTTAAATCGAAAATTAATAGATTAATCAAATAGTCGAGTAAACTGTATAAACGAAATAATCCAAAAATAAGACATTCCGACTCATGCCCTCCATTCTCATAAGTACTTATCTCGTCTCCGTCGTCAGCGAAATATAACAACAAGAGGCGACGCTTTCATTTCCGAGTAAATATTCCGATTTCCATTCACATTTTACCCAGAAATCCCAAGACTTCTAACCCGTTTGTGGGAGAAAGGCGTGCTGTAGAAACCGATTTTCACAGAAATTACAGCTTGGATGATTGAGGTTTGATAGACGTCAATTGAGATTGGATGAAATAGCTGGTTTACAATTCTAGTAGCCCGTGATCCCTTAATGTTTTCTGGTGTGTTGTCTTGCATTTTTCATTAGGAAATTTTTTATTTTTTTTAATGACACCCCCCCCCCCCCCTTCTCTCTCTCTCTAAAGAAAAAACAAAACAAAACAAACAACAACGATACTAATCTAACAAACAAAACAGCTGATTTAACTGGATTTGCTACACATTTAGGGAAAGGGGAAGAACTAGCTTTTATATAGCGAAACATCCACTAAATGTGCTCTAAGCGGATTACAGGGGATCTCAAGCCAATTGCAACATATAACAAGTAAGCCGAGATGTGATGTCTGTAAGGTAACATTTAAAAATTCCAACATGTACTCATTTTACACTTGAGTTTGGTTAGTGAAGAGCCTTTCAAAGCTTTCAAACACACTGGACTCGAACCATTGACTTACTGGTCCGAATGCGAGTGTCATGCGTACCACAAAACCACAAAGGCCCACAATAACTGGGAAGCTATGAATATCTTGTTTCCTAAAGAACATAGGACATGCATAAGGATGTGAATTTTCATCCACTAACTTGCTTTCTGCCTTTGCTATCAAAGCCTGTTTTTCAAAATGTATTTCAATGAGGAAGATGATTAAAGGATTAATATAATGTAAAGAGCAATTGAGTTTTGAAGAGTTGACTTTCTAAACTCGTTAAAATAAACAAATTTAAAAAAAGATATCTTCCCATTATTTGACCCATAGGAGAATTTTGTCTCTTGGGCCAATTCCAAGGGAATAACCCAGGCTTTAGCCGCTGTACAGCGCCGCAAATTGAGCTAGGGCGAGGTGAATTGCTCAAGGCCACACAACTCAGCAGCGGGTTATCGAACTTGGTACCTTTTGGGTACGAAGCAATGACCATATCGTTCGGCCACGCTGCCCCCTCGCTCTGGGCTCTAATTCATGGAGCGGGATTACGACGATAGTCTGAGACTATATCGGTAGTCTCTGACTAAAAGGCGTAGTAAGCTATTCATGAAGCCGGACTACGCGAAGTCTAAGACTAAACGAGGGACTAAACGGGTGAAATTTACACCCGCCATTTAGCAGGTGTAAATATCGCAGTCTGGGACTAAATTTCCAAATCATAATATGTGCTATACGCTGGTGGCAGTAATTGTACTGCGATTAGAACAAGGCTACCCGACAGTTTTTTTATTTTATTTTTATTTATTTATTTATTTATTTATTTATTTATTTTTTGGTTTTGTTTTATTTTATT
>NC_088361.1:9070232-9085232 GCF_034508935.2 Berghia stephanieae | reverse complement strand
ATCGATAAACCTGTTCTGATGTCAAATACGGATGGTTAAAGAAATCAAAAGGCATCAAAATGTTGGCACGTACCACAGACAATAGAACACTCGCACCGTGTTAAATGCAACTCATACAACACACGGGTTAACTCATTCAACCCGAACAACGACTATATCCGTAGTTTACCCGGGTTACTTTTACTCCATGGCTATTAATTACATTTTTCTGAGACAAATTATAGGCGTCGTATCAAAGCCACTGTTTTTAGTTTTTACATGTTAATGATAGTTGAATAAAACTTTCTATGTACATGCTAATTTTTAATACATTTTGTTCCAATTTTGAAAAGTAGAAAAAAATCTCTAGAATTTAGTGAGTTAACCAATACTGCCATACTCCGAATAAACAAGTTAAAAAAAAAGATTTTGGTTACAAAACTCTTCTTTCTAATATTATGGATCGATTGAAATGATGATTCTCATCTTGTCAAAACATCTCAAACCTGGGACTTCAGCTTGAAATTCCAGGATTGAATTGATGAGGGCGTCATTTCAATCCTTCCTTATTTGAAGACGGGTTTTCAATATCTACCCACTTTCTCTCTCTCTCTCTCTCTCTCTCTCTCTCTCTCTCTCTCTCTCTCTCTCTCTCTCTCTCTCTCTCTCTCTCTCTCTCTCCCCCTTTCCCCCTGTCTCTCTCCCATCTCTCCCACTCTCTTTCTCTCCCCCATCTCTTTCTTTATTATCTATGTTGTTAATATTAATAATAATAATAATAATAATAATAATAATAATAATAATATTAATAATAATAATAATAATAATAATAATAATAATGATAATAATAGTAATAATAATAATAATAATATTATTATTATTATTATTATTATTATTATTATTATTATTATTATTATTATAATATAATAATAATAATAATAATAATAATAATAATAATAATGATAATAATAATAATAATAATAATAATAATAATAATAATAATAATAATAATAATAATGATGATGATGATGATGATGATGATGATGATGATGATGATGATGATGATGATGATGATAATAATATCTCCAGGCTCTGATGTTGATTTCATCTTCTGCTCAATCCTCAGGAACCCATTTTCTAACAGGAAAAATAACAGACAAGGTTGCCTCTCGAATACGATTTTATTTGGAATCACGATAATTAATATCTTACCAGAGTAATTGCTTTCGGCGTGTTCTTCCTGTTTCTGCTTGAAGACAGTTCGCCTCATTTTAATGATGCCAGTTCTCCCCCATCATTTATTTATACGTGTCGTACTCGGGAATGAAAATTTGCTTTTCTACTTGTGAATTTATTCTATTCATGACACGCAAGGAACGCTGGGATCATCCGAATCTATGAATTGCAATGAACAACTAAGAACTATAATGCGTCAGATGGGTGTAAAGAATTATATCAGAATCTACGAATTGTATTAAATAGATAATTTGTATTATCAAATGGAATTGGTGTTCAGAATTTTTACCAGGATCTACGAAATCCATTGAAAAGATAAGATATATAAATGAAATGAATTCGTGTAAAGAATAATTTATTTTTTCTACAAATCGTGTTGAAAAGGTGTGACGAATTTTATCAGAATCTACGAAATCCATTGAATAAATAAATCGAATGGGTGAAAAGAATTTTTTCTACGAATCGTATTGAATAGATAACTATGACAGGTCGAATTGATGTAAAGAATTGTATCTTGCCTGAGGATTATTTATTAAGTCTATATGCGAGACAAGAGTAAGAGTGTCCAGTAATGGCGTTATCCAGAGTACTTTCGTGCTATGACTAAACATCCTTTTCTCATTTTGACAGAAAACTATTCCATCATATATTATCTATAAGACACAATAAAGAGCAGTTAGTGATGTATGATCAGGATTTGAAAAAAATGTGTATTAAACAGTGCTAGAGGAAGCGGGTAAAAAATAATAAATAATAAAATAAATTCCCTTATTCATCCCATAGGGGACATTTGTCTCTAGGGTCTATTCCAAGGGAAGACTGGAATAACCCAGGCGTCAGCCGCAGTGCAGCCCGCAAAGTGAGCTAAGGGTATGCGACTTGCTCAATGCCACACAACGCGGCAGGTAGTCGAACTCGGTACAAAGCAAAGACGGTACCGCTGAGCCAGGCTGTCCGATGAAAGGTAAATACAAGGAGAAAACAATCACAAAAATAAGCGTTTTAAAAAATATTTTTCTTTCCCTGCTTTGTCTGTCGCTGTTTCATGCACACTCTTACAGATCATAAAACTATGGGATTCTTTAGCTGCCGCTGTTCTAATTGATTTGCTGTTGGTGCGAATAATATTTCATTTAGCAAAAATCTCATATCTAATCTGTGATTTTCTGGAGAAATGCCGCGTCGCAGTCTCGGGTTTATGACCTTTTTACAACATAGAGTCATCTTATTCTGCTTTTGTTTTCTGTCAAAACCGATTTTTTTATAAAACGGCATTTTCATGCATACAGTAGAATAGTGATGATGATGTCATACATGTGTTTAATGCTACCCCCCCCCCCCCCCCCCCCCCCCCCCCCCCCACACACACACACACCTTCCCGTCACTTCATCTTCGTGCTATATCTAAGTTGGCAGTTTAGTTTAAAATCATCTGCTCAAGACATTAGAAAATGTCGGATACATATGATTGCCAAACCCCTTTGAAAATAAAAAAAAAAACAAAAACGGTCACAATTTTTATCCTATAAAAAGATAGAAAAAAAAAAAACAAAACAAGCAAAACCAATTTTTTTTAACGTGCATCAAATTTGACATGCGGTACTGAAATTACACAACCTAATGAACCTACATGCGTCAAATCCACACAGGTGCATATTACATGTATAAACACACTAATTAGATAATCTCTCTCTCTCTCTCTCTCTCTCTCTCTCTCTTTCTTTCTCTCTCTCTCTCTCTCTCTCTCTCTCTCTCTCTCTCCCTCTCTCTCTCTCTCTCTCTCTCTCTCTCTCTCTCTTTCTCTTCCCCCCCTCTCTCTCTCTCTCTCTCTCTCTCTCTTTCTCTTCCCCCTCTCTCTCTATCTCTCTCTCTTTATCTCTCTCTCTTCTCTCCTCTTCTCCTCCCCCCCTCCTCCTCTCTCCTCTCTCTCTCTCTCTCTCTCTCCATATCCTCATCGTCTTTCTATTTTTACCCAACAGTCAAGATTGCATGACGCCGAGTGCCAACGTTTTTTTCTCCCTCCATCTCCAGAAGAGCGAACCGTGAGAAATAATCAGTTACGAATTGTTACTCCAGGGCTCAATCGATTCTTTTCATTTACTTTCAATAGCTCTTCTCATTCATTATCCTGGTCAGTGACCAAGACCTTTCTTCATTCTCAATGGCTATCGATGAGCGGTCATTTTAATCCTTTAAAGGCTAAAAAAAAAATAAAACCAAAATATAAGGCAACCAGATCTTGACTATTTCTTCTTCTACTTTCAGCTTATCTCGCATTATGCAGGGTTGCGTTGCCATATTGAAAAAAAAATCAAGAAAAAAAAAGAGCTTTAACATAGCGCAATATCCACTAAATGTGCTCAAAGCGCTTTACAAGGGGTTCCTGGCCGCAACAGCAACACGTAACATGTTGAACGAGACATAACGCCTGTTAGGCAATATTACATTTTTTTTTCAACGCTGTTGACGGCCAGGTACTGATTTTACACCTGAATACGGTGACAGAATGTGAGTAAAGAGTCTTTTCCAAGGACTCAACTATGCCCCGAACGAGGGTCGAACCCAGGATCTTCCGATCCGAAAGCGAGTGTCATACCACTAGATCACATCGCCGCATGAATGCCACATTTCCATGCATCTCGGTTCATAGCATCATCTTTTCATTCCTTCATCAGGATGCCCTTCTTGAGCAAAACACTCACCAGTTATCCGGGCTTGTGACAGGCATCACAAGGTGCTGGATTGCACATCCCATAATGGGCTGGGTTCAAATCTTGACTATTTATACAGCGCGAAATCCACTGAACTTGCTGACAGAACTTATACAAGACATGACCGCTGTTGGGCGATATTACATTTTTTATCCGACAGAAACGTTAACCTGCCAGGTACTACTTTACACCTGAATACGGTGCGATAATGCGAGTAAAGAACCGTTTCCAGAGAATCAACTTTGCGCCGCTCATAACGGGGCTCGAACCCAGGACCATAATTATGTTTAAATCATAAATTCCACCAATCGTTTCGAAACGGGTTTTGTTTTTTTTGTCGTGATGAAACTAAAGCATTGACAATGAATTTTCAGCTTAACTTATAAGAATTGAGTTGAACTAGAGAACCTCATTGAGTGTTTGTTTTTACTTCAACTTTAAAACTTACTTATATTTTCTGATCTAAGCGCTTAGAGTCTGGTGTCTCGGAGTTATAGCGCTATATAAGTTTTCAGCATTATTATTATGATATACTTAAAGCTTAATTTTCTTCGTCTAGTTTATCCCAACATAACGGCAGGTTGACGTGGTGGTTCGCACAAATTTATCCCGGCATTGATCGTTATAACGTCATGCTTTTATGCGGCTATGTGGTGTCTGTGTTATGGCACTCGCTTTCGGATCGGGAGAATCTGGGTTCGAGTTTCACTCGGCTCAAAGTTGAGTCCTTGGAAAAAGGCTCTTACCTCACATTTTCTCGCCATACCCAGGTGTAAAATGAGTACCTGGCCATGAACAGCGTGTCTTTAAAGTCAGAAAAATTGTGATATTGCCCAAATTCCATCCCGGCTTGTAAAGGGTTAAAATTGTATTGTAGACACGACGGAGAGATGGACGGGATGAAATAAAGCTCTGATTGAAAAGAGTGGAGTAGAGAGAACGATAAAGTAATCGAGTGAGAAGAGTCGCGCCTGTTCCCCCAGGAATCTAATTTAGACTTGTAGGCGAGTCGTTGAATTTGGTCGTCATTAGAATAGAAAACATTGCTCTGTGATCCTCACCAAATTAAATATTCTTCTATCACACTTAATGATAATAATAAATAACACTGTAAATCATTTATACCGCGCCTATTCCATATATAAACAGCTCTAGGCGCCTTTAGATGTTTAAAATCCGAAGTCCCGGGTTTGAGAGTTTTTGATAAGATGGTCATTTTATGGGATCGATATTTGAAGACGAAATTAAATTGTCGAGTGGTTAAGGCAATACATTGTAACCCTGAAGGTCCCGGGTTCGAGCCCCGCTTCAGGCACTTTCGTTTTTTTTCCTTGGGCAAGATTATTAACTCCCAATTTGCTCACTTGGACAACATGGGTGATTCCTGTTGACATCAGCCATCTTGTTTGATGGATAATCTATATTCTTTCATAGAATGCATGGGTGACGGGATCAATTAATGGTGTCGTTGCGAAAATGCGTAATATTTTTTAAAATTAATATTTGAAGGACTAGTCTACTGGCTAAATTTTTAAATACCGTACGTGTATTTTCAGAGTGCGGTGGTGTTGTGGCATGTTCAAACTCTGTCAAATATGTACCTTACTGAAGTGTAGGCAGTGTCGGTAGTGTACTATAAAGATAGTACGAAGTTGACGTCACTCATGTCTTTGTTTTTGTTTTTTCCATTCGCTTTTGTTGAGTAATTCTCACTTAACTGTATTAACCAGACTATAAACGTTCAAGGTTACACATAGTTTTGTGTGTTGGTCCGCTATACTTCCGGATGGTAATTTTGTGAGCTTGTTAGCCAAGTGCATACAATCTATACCTATTGTATTCACCTTGTCAGGTCAGCTGTCTATTTCTAATTATCCGCTAACCTGGTATCCTACTCTAGACTTGTATCGGTGTCATTGGCCATATGAGCCGCTAATTATTGGCCTTACATGACGTGGCCTGGGAGATACCGGAACTGAATATGATGCTATTGAACGTTACGAATGTATGTATTATGTGTGTGTAAGTATGTAGGGATGGATGTATGGATGGATGGGTGGATGGATGGATGGAGGTATGTGTGTGTGTATGTGTTTATCTGTGTGTGTTTGTGGGTTCGTGTGTGCTATGTCTGTGTGTTTGTATGTATGTATGTATATATATATATATATATATATATATATATATATATATATATATATATATATATATATGAATTTGCAAAGAAACAATGATTTTAGGATGTCTTGATTGTCGTAGGATCAAGTTTTTACACTACGTGGTCTAGTTGTATGACTCTCGCCTTTGAAGTGGAAGGTCCATGGTTCGAGACCCGCTCTGAGCGGCGCATCTTTGAGACATTGGATAAGGCTCCTTACTCACATTCTCTTAACCATACTCCGGTGTGAAACGAGTACTGTTAACAGCGTTGTCTCGTCCTAGATGTTATGTGTTGCTGTTGGCTAGAGGCCCCATGTAAAGTACTTTGAGTGAATTTAGTGGATTAGCCCTATACAAGGACAACTATACTGAAAGGACAATCATATGGAATCTTCAGGCAACGCTAGTGGGGGCCAACAAAAAATATAGAAAATTTACACCAAAATAACAGCAGGGGCATTATTATATGGCAAGATCTACCTTTTTAGAGAGTGATTGTGAATTCTGGGTCCAAAAAAATATTAATGATTATTATTATCAGCAGTGAATAAGAGTAGCCAAGAAACGGAAAGGATGAGTAGTTAGATATTCTAAAAACTGACCTTATAGTGATTGATTCAGGATGATTTCTTTAGAAGCTTGATTAATGAATGTACATGTAAAATGATGATGAAGATGAAGGTGAACAATTAGATGAAGGGGAAAGGAGATGTAAAATATCAACAAAGGGAGGTAATCTGCGGAGGATGATCCCAAGAAAAAGATGAATACCAAAATATCTACTAAGGGATACAATAGTCGGATTTTTAATAAGGGGCGCACCTTTGTCTTCTTTTTCTCAGCTGTTCACAATGTACAGCTGCAAAAATTTGTATGAACCTCTGGATCATTTTGTCCTAGTAAAATATATTTTTTCACGAATTTTAAAACAATAGGAAAGAATTTCACTTATTACAGCTATATTAAAATCGATAACTAGTAAGTATTGGAATCTAAATATGATTATAGTGTCAAAAATATGATCCGCTTATCCATTTTGAAAGAATTTGTTAAAATGGAATGTTCAGTTAATTGAAACTTATATGATGTTCGTACAGAATCCGAATATGAAGGAACGACAGACATGTTTACATTTTATAACAATCAATATACGTTATTGATGAATACAAATGAAAGTGAACATTACGCGCTTCCAACATTATTTTGATTTCAAATTTTTGAGAAATAGCTTGTTCTTTATGCCAAAGAGGATTACATAAATTTAATGTAGACCAGTCAAAAGTAGAAATTCATCAATTTATGATACAATGTTTCCACAAATATGTGCTTGTGTTCAACAACAATAACATGCAAAACTGAGGGTTGATTGTGAAATTCCAATTCCATAGCTGTCCTCTTTAATTAATGACTTATCGATAGATAAAAGTGGACTTCTTATCGCAGCCTTACGAGAGAGGAACCGATAGAGATTCCATATCATATCGTATTGTTTAAGAGCTTATAGGTTTAAAAGAAAACTTAAAATGCTGTGTGAAACGTTCATGCATAGATACAATTTTTCAAAGTTAAATATAAACGTTCATTGTTAATTTGACAATTTTGAGTATTTAATCACTAGTTCAAATGAGTTAAAGCTAGAGATTCATATCAGTCTTCGGTAATTGTGACGTGATGTAAATAAAAAGCAATAAATTACAAAGTCAAAATGGGATGCAAACTACATTAGTTGTTACTTTATAACAGTTAATGTGTGTTGCTTTTATTCGGAAAATAGTATGATATGAACTCATAACCACTAGCCGGAACTACCGTGTCACAAGATTATTTTGAAAAACGATGAATTCATCTTACTTTGTGGTGCGAAAATGTTTACATTTTTAGCAGAGTAAAATCTCTAATTTTATGACAGGGTTTTAAAGTAGATTTTTATAGGTCGTGAAGAAGAAATCTTTTTTGTGATATGGCATCACAATACGGGCCAAAATGTTTATTCAGTAAATAGAAATTGATTCGGAGGTTGACACAAAGTTTTACAACTTTTGATAAAAGGACATCTGAGAAAAACTAGAAAAACATGCGCCATTCATAAAACATCTGACTACTATACAATAGTTCATTCCTTACAGTCAATGAGTAGCATCAGAATCAGATCCATAGTTCCCTTCCATGTAGTCAAGAGATAATTAGAGTGATTGAGTTGGGTGAGTGTAACTGTTGTAACAGTAACATCTCAGACTCAGATCATTTTGATCAATGAGGCAAAACTATATATTCAGAGTACTAGTCCCATACGATTGACAGTCATATCAGCAACACCAGATCCATGCAATTGGCATAACTATATATTCAGAGTCCAAGTTCCATCATATATGGTAATATCAGCCCCACTAACTATTCTAGTCTAGCTATCTAGCAATAGAAATGACTACTATCTATCTATCTAGCAACTGTTGTTAGTATTGTTAGTAGGTAGTAGAAAGGACTGTTCAAGTTCAAGTTGTGAAGTTGACGTGACGAGCAAAGGGCCCTCTAGACTTATACACTAGACTAATACAATAAAGTCAATATTTATCAGTTAACCATATAGAAAAAAAGATATAAATATAAAGCCACAAGCCATAATAAAATAAGAAACAAATCCGAATCAGGATGTCAGTCTGATCACCATATCTGAATCTGTGCGACTCTACAGAGCAAGCACGACAACGGGTCTATCTATCGTCTGCAGGAACTACAGCCAGATGCTAATTCTAAACATTTCTTAAATAATAATTATTACGCAATTATTATTGGTACTTACAACTTTTCAAAGATTCTGGTTCGATAAATTAGCCATAGATCTATCTAAGTTATTAAACGGAATTGAAAGCAGATTCGTACTTTCGATTTTAAAAAATGAAAACAAACCCAATCACTCAATTTGTAAGAGGGCGTCATAAAAAATAGTTCATACTTTCCAGTAAAATTGTTGATAGTTCACAACTTTTTATATATTTTCATATCATTCAAGATATAAGAAATATTATTTAAAACTTATGGTCGCCAATTAACCAATTTCTTATAAAGTACCGAAATTATAAGAACAGAATCAATTATTGCGCATTCAAGGAAATTGTACCAAGGCAGAAAAGTAGTAGTTTTGCTTGAAATCGTTATCCAAACAATGGCCCCCACTAGCGGGGGCTGAATATTCCACATGTCAATCCTTTCCAGTATAGTAATCCTTGGCCCTCTATAAATGCTCAATTGTTTTGTTTTGTTTTTTTTTTGTTTATCCGAGAGAGAAAAATATTCAAGATATCTGTAGTTGGCCAGATCAATCTTCATATGTTTTGCCAAGAGATCGGTTATACAGCATTGTCATTTTTCATCTGCTATCATATCACTCAATAAACTGTTGTTTATCAGGAAGTCCAGTCTCTTTATGTGATAATAACAGAAATATTTGTATATGTTTTCCCCGTAATTGGTGTATCAAACAGTTCTTAACATGTTAGCTGTTATACCAAAATATGTTTCATCGACTTCTCTAACGCATTCGGTAGAGTCATTCATCGGAGCCATTAGGCCCATGGAGCCGGAGTTTATCCCGGTTTCTATAGCGCGACACGAACAATAGCAATTGCTTGCTACCCTATGGATAGGATGCTAGTCTATGTCAAAGTACTTTCCGCCAGATCTAACAGACCGAGCTACCCAATCACTGCTGGGTGGACAGGGTGGGGGGGGGGGGGGCGGGGGGAGGTTAGAAAAAAATCTCGACTGCACCCGAGATTGATCTCGGTCTATTTGCGTGGGAAGCGAGTGCTTTACCAACTGAGCTATCGGGACCCCCTGTCGGTAGAATACATTGTGTAAAAGCCGAGGAAAGGTATAGTGCCATTAGACGCCAAGCATTATCATCTGAAAATCTGCCGTATTCGGAAATAAAAAAACACATACAAAACATTTAGCCAGAAAAATCGTCCTTTAAATTTCGATCGATTAAAATGACCTTCATCTTGGCAAAGACTACCAAACCTGGGACTTCGAGAAGTCCTATTTTTGAGATTTTTTTGATTTTTTTTGCCAAGATGAAGGTCATTTTAATCTATCGATATTTCAAATATGAGTTTTCTGGCCAAATTTTTAAATAAGTGTTTTTCAGAGTACGACAGAAAATCTGCCATCAGAACTTAATACAGAAGTATCTGATATAGTGCCCTTATAAGAGGGTTTATCCCTGACTTTCGCCTCTTTAATGCTTTCTTTTGCCTCAGAAGGCCACATGGAATCCCTTTTTTCATAATGTAATGTGAATAACCTTTTAAGCTGCGATAAACATTATATTATATTATATGTATATATATATATATATATATATATATATATATATATGATCTCACTCTCTCTCACTCTGTCTCTCTCTCTGTCTCTCTCTCTCGGTCTCTCTATCACTCACTCACTATCTATCTATCTATCTATCTATCTATCTATCTATCTATCTATCTGTAAATATATATATTAAATTCACTCACGTATTTTTTAGCCGAAACTCGATTCGGCTTAAAAATAAGTGAGTGAATTTATTTATTTTTATATGCTCAAACCTAAATTATCGAGCACTCTCGGACCTACACCCACCAAAACTCATAAATAAATAAATAAATATATATATATATAATATATATATATATATATATATATATATATATATATATATATATATATATATATCAATCCACGGCTATATAACTATCTATCTCTCTTTATCTTTATCTATTTATCTATCCGTCGACTGTATCTACCTATCTTTCTATCTATATATCTATCTATCTCTCTATCTCTCTCTCACTCTCTCTCTCTCTCTCTCTCTCTCTCTCTCTCTCTCTCTCTTTCTCTCTCTTAACCCTCTCAGATTTATTTTGTACATCACAAACTTTCAAGAATGGTCTTTGTTTTATAAATAAGTACATAAAATTGTTTTGTGGGGAGCTTGTTTGAGTTTTAAAAAATCAATTTTCTGTTGGGCAAGCCATTTTGGGTAAATACTGAAAAATATCGGTAAGGAAAGAGTTGAATTGTAAAAATTGAGTTTTAGTGGTCATTAAGGCTTTGACAACCCGTTATTTACCCGATCTTCCAACCAACGTGTATCTAGTCTTATGTCAAGTACCCCTTACAACGGACCAGACTGTTATTACCAGGCTTCTGCGCGGTCTCCCCTCCCATCGGCAGTCATAGAACCAGCCACTTGACGGCACGAAAATCTGTCAATTTTGGAACCGACTTCCGGCGAATGTCACGAAATACCAAGCTGTCTCGTTTACTTAGAGCTGCAGAGCTGCCTACTAGAAATTTCAAAAATTCGTAGTCCCAAGGGAAGAAAAAGAAAAAAAGTCACTATGGTTACTTTGCAAAATAATAATTTGCACCCATCATCATCCAAAAATGCTCCAAAGTCCCCAATATAGGATCTAAGGAACTAAACTTTCCTTTTAAACAAGATTTATTGAGTCAAAGATGCGTATGCAGTTCTGTAGATAGAACCAAAAATTCGTAATTCTACGAATTTTTCGTAGTACTAGGCAGGTCTGCTGGGGATGCTTTGTGCTTTCAAATTTATCTGGTATTTTTTTCTTTTTTGAGTGTGTCAACTTGAGTTTTGTCTTTTACCCTTGACTTATTTCTTAATCGTAGTATATTGTGAGAATTCTACCCTTTGGGTTTAACATTTTACAAACATAGCTGTCCGTCCAATGAAAGGTGCCCGTGGAATGAACGTGATGATAAGACGATCAACTCAAAATTTATGATTCAAGTGTTAAATAAAATGTCAACTGAATTTTCTATTGTCTTATTAGACAATACTTTTTTGACTTCGTAAGATAACTCCACTGAGCTTTTTATTTGGGCACGGAGAGATATTTTCTGCATTTATTATCTTATATATTTCGCTCTCTTACCGTAGAATTTTTTTCTTAATGTAAAGAGCCAAAATGGTTTATATACGTTTTAAGAAATTTATTTTATTCAAAATATAATACGAGGAACTACTCACTGGTATCAATTCAATGCAAGTAGTTCCAAGTCATTGTCATACTCTCCAACCGGAATGTTGTCACACAACCCACGTGCTAAAAATGGTGGCGTCTGATTTTAATAGGATATGACGAACCAAATTTGATTTTTCTATAAAATCATCACGATGGCTAAGAAATCTCATAATACACGCCACCCATCTTCATGTCCATTGTAAACCCAATTCATAATTTGGTTACTGTTGGTCCAGTGGTTTTGAAACCTTGCTTAGTGTTACAAAAACATCCAATTTGCCAAATATTTTATAATAAGATATTACACGTAAGATTCGCATAAAAATATCAAAATTTGGCGCTCAACTAATAGAAAAAATACGGGGAAAAAATTAAAAACTTCGAATTCATCTAGAAATTTACCTTCTCTCTCCGTATATTGTCACATAATCCGCTCTCTCCTCTCCTTCCAAAAATGAAAAGAACAAACAGAATCAAATATTGAATAAATGGGAACATTAATAGGAAATATTTTGAATAATCGATTTAACTGTTAATGATGATATATTTCAACTTTTTAGTTTACCAAAGTCAAGTACATGAGCAATTTATGTAAATGAAAAAGTAACACTTCCCTGTTAAAACTCGTCTGTCATGGGACTTTATATGTAGGACTGCCTTAGGATTCCCATGTTTTAAGGAGAAAAAGAAACAGTTACAAAAGAGTAATACACAAATCCCTTTATTTATTTTCAGGGAGGAGAAGGGGGGGGGGGGGGGTTGATTTGTGTTGGTCTATCTCAAGAAAAGAATCCGAGCCATCTCAAGCTTCAGTCGCAGTGTAGCGCCGCAAAATGAAAAAAAAACTATAATAGGGGCTAAGTTTCATGTTCAATGAGAAAAACAAGGTTCCATGAGCTCTTACCCGGGCCCCGCAAGTGGGAGGCCAAAACCTTGTCCTCTCGACCATCTGACCTCATCCATTGGGAGACGAACCGACGTCCTTCATATTCAAATAACATCATCTGGCCACTCTACCAGCGACGAGTGTAATTATCTGGATGGAATATACGATATATAAGGGGACTAATATATTATTCCGGCCATTCCAGTAATGATATATTGGGGAATATGAAACAGTTGATGCCTTGGTCAATAATACATGGGCTATTAGCGCCAACGGAAATTATATATTATTGACCATTTCCAATACCACCACCACGGTACGCTTTAAAATGACCTCTTCCCCCTCTCTCGCTCTTTCTTCCCCCGTCTCTCCTCTCTTCATTTCGCTCGTTCTATCTCCTCCTTGCCCCTTCCTCCGCTCCCGTCTCTCTCTCTCTCTCTCTCTCTCTCTCTCTCTCTCTCTCTCTCCTCTCTCTCTCTCTCTCTCTCTCTCTTCGATATTAGGTCTATGTCTTTATATGTATGTTGTATTATGTATGTATTATGATGTATGTATGTATGTATGTATGTAATGTATGTAGTATGTATATGTATGTGTGTTGTAGTATGTATGTATGTATGAGTATGCTATGTATCTATGTATGTATGTATGTACGTACGCACATCAGGAACCAGTGCATGTATGTATGTATGTATGTATGTATGTATGTATGTATGTATGTATGTATGTATGTATGTATGTTTGTATGTTTATATGTGTGTATGTATGCATGTATATATTAATCTGTACGTGCCCTCTTCACCTCCCAATCCTCCAATACTGCAACCACCGCCGATCTGCCAATAAATCTACATAACAATACATTGTATCATCACCACACACACACACACACACACACACACACACACACACACACACACACACACTGTGTAGATGGACACCGGCGTTTTCCGCGACGTGCAATATTTATTTTCTCTTCTCTGTCTGGGGCGGTGCATCGGTGCTCACAAATCTCGAGTCTCTATTTATTCAATAGCTAACTCATTTCCGATTGTCATGAGGGATCTGTGTGTGTTTATTGTGAGTACCGTGTTGTGTTTTAAAAATAAATAATTTGTCAGATCGAGGTGGTGCCGTGTAGACACGGATATGAGCTATATCAATTCGTGGTGTGTAGTGATTGATAGATTAAGGAAAAGCTTGTTCATATATTATTAATAATTTTGTATTTCTATTCTGATTGAAATTTTGGTGAAATAGTGATACGAGGAACGCGTTGTTTACTTCAAGTTATGCGATGGAGATGTTCTAAACGCCCACATTTAATAGATCGTGAATCTATCAACGCAAAGCATTCAATTAACCAGTAGTTTTTTGACCAATCAAAACATGAATTTGTGACACACCTTCATACGTGACGTACTCGGACAAACACAGTTGGTTGTTTATAAACAATAACGTGAATGAAATCTACCGCTGCTCTGATCATTGTTATTGTTTTCATACCGCCAAATGGGTGACTAGGTATCACACAATTATCTCGATCATAATATTATAAACGTTTAGAATTGCACATAGTTTTCTGTGTCAGTTCAATAGATAGTATGCACTTGGCTAAGAAGTTCACAACATTGCCATCCGGAAGTATGACGGACCAACACACAAAATTATGTGTAACCATAAACTTTTATAGTCTTGTTAATACAGTTTAGTGAGAATCACTCACAAACGCGGATGGCAAAATACAATACCAAGTCTTGAGTGACGTCATCTTCGTTCTATCTATTGATCAAGAGGTGGGACAGTGGGTGTTTTACTTAGACACATTCCATCAATAGTAAAACCTGTGTAGTTTGCTCTGTCAACCAATCACTGCCATTGTTAATAGACTGTCCAAGAGGCGTGGTTATCTAGATGTCTATATTCGATGCAACAATACCATTTTGTAAATAATATAAAATTCCATGAGGCTGTGCCACAGAGTCATCATCGT
>NC_088361.1:9052732-9065232 GCF_034508935.2 Berghia stephanieae | reverse complement strand
AGATGGGCCAAAAGCCAAGAAGAATCCGATGCTCTAAGCTTATTTAAAATATCTCTTTGTACTTTGTCTTTCTTATCTTGTAAATATGATGGATGCACGTGGACAGACATGCAGAAAATACGCGCCATAACACACTTTTTATAAAAAAGACATTATGCCCATAAACAAACAAAAATGCAAGTGCGCACGCGTACACACGCAATTTTGCCCTACTAATTCTCTCTCTCTCTCTCTCTCTCTCTCTCTCTCTCTCTCTCTCTCTCTCTCTCTCTCTCTCTCTCTCTCTTTCTTTCTTTCTTTTTTTCTTTCTCTCTCTCACTCGTATGTTTGTCTCTACCCTTTCTTTCTATTTCTTAAAGAACTGAGCAAGTATGTATGAAAGGTACCAAACAGAAAAATACAAAAAATCATCCCAAAAAATTAGTCGACTTCGACTGGGGATCGAACCTCAGACCTTCTGAATACCGGTCAGACGTGCTACCATTGCTTGCTTTGTCTGGTACATTTCATACACACTTACTTGTTCAGTTCTTTACCTTTCACCGGTGCCTGCTCCTTAATTTCTTAATTTGATTTTTTTCTTACCTTTCCGTTCATACGTGGGTTTATCTTAATTTTGATCAATCAATCAATCAATCAGTCAATCAATCAATTAAATAATCTTTGAACCAGTCAATCAGAAATTATATAATTCGTCCTAATTATTTATGCTTATACATGATACAAACATTTTAAACAATATTGTCTCCTAAGGTGGGTCCATTTTATGTGCAGCTTGCAATTTTTAGATTGGGACCGATGTGCACTTATTTGCAGGTCTGATAACCCACTTCCTTATGAGCTACTTGATGTAATGGAAATATCAAAAAATAGCTCAAAATGTTGTCCATTACAACAATGTTAAACTAGGCCCATAAGGGAGTTCGGATGTCAGACCTGCAGGTGTGTACAAGTCGGTTGGGACGCAATTAAAAACCCGGGTGCTTATCCATTTTGCAGTCAGCCATATTATATGGTCATAATGAAGAGACTAAAAAAAATTCTAACCACATGCAAAGGTGGTAAAGATCAGATTCCTATCAAATTACAATGTTTATTTTTGGAAAGATAATACATCATAAACTTACGCGGAAATGTTAGTCTAAATTTGGTGATGAGCGAAAATCAAATTTTAGATACCCATTGGATGTATGGAATGACTTGGATTGCCTGATTAAATCACTCACTATGTATGGGTGCAAAAGAATGTATTCGCATAATGCATTCTTTTTTAAAATCCTGCCATTAAAAAGTATTTGATATTGATGTTTCCTTCTTTTTCACTTTGTCTATATATTTTTTAAGCTAAATAAATATTTATAAGTATGATTTGTTTGTTTGTCTAAGTCTCTAACTATGGGATTTGGCCCTCAAGAAAAACATAATATCCCCCTCCCCTGGTGCCCTTTTGTCTTTTTTTTTTAATTTTCTTTTTCTTTTGTACTTTATCTTTTCTCTTTTTTCTTTTTTTAAATTTTTTTTTTTATTTGTTAGGTCGCACTAATTTGACGCTTACCCAATCGTTCATTGACTTGTGCCGTCCATTCATTCGCTTAGTCAATATCATTGAGTACTCAAAATTACAGTTCTACCCCTTCCCCTTCCACTCTTTCCACCTTTTCCCCCTCCCCTTTCTTTGACGACTGCATTTCTATTCTAACTCAATATTGATTCACGTTTTGGGTAGGGAGGGGTGTCCAAATCCGACAGCCCCCTGGCGTTAGGGGGTGAGGGTGAGGGGGAGTGTGTGGGTTGGGGAAAAAGGGTGGGGGAGGGGGATGAAGAGAGATAGAATAGATTGCTTAGTGGGATGGGATGCGCGTGATGGAAAGGGGTAATCGCTACAAGGAGTGAGATGAAATCTGGCACCAAACGCCGCGTTTCAGAGAAAGAAAATAAAGAGGAATACAAAAAAAATACCCCATCATTCGGTAAAAATAAACAATACCGAGTTATTTCACTAGGATGCGTGCGTTCGTGCGTGCGTGCGCGCGTCGTCGTGTTAACGATATTTTTATATTTTTACGTCGTCCATGAAAAATCGACGAACTACATGCTCCAGGCGTAAAAAGACACGGGAGTCAAAGGAGTCTGTCTGCTGTGTTATTTATTGATAATCATATGGTTAGTTTTTGCACTCTCGCTTGGAATAAATTATTTACGCTCATAATTCGGCGAAAGAAATGAAATTTTGCCAGCCTGTGCGTGTGTGTGTGTGTGGTGTTTCGTGGTGCAAGATTCAGATGATGTGTTCAGTGTTCATTCATTCATTCATTCATTCGTCGTTGGTGCCGTTGGTGCCGTTGGATAGAAGCAACTGAGATAGGAATAGGAAGTTGGCGTGTGAATTCTATATTGGAGTGAAATCAATGTTCGGACATCATAGGGAGTATGGATTGATTTCTCTGTAGATCGAATGCAACACTGGCTATGTTAAATTATTCCTGCGTTCTCTGGATTTCGATCAATCAAGGTTCTCTCTCTCTCTCTCTCTCTCTCTCTCTCTCTCTCTCTCCCTCTCTCTCTCTCCTCTCTCTCTCTCTCTCTCTCTCTCTCTCTTCTCTCTTTCTCTCTCTCTCCTCTCTCTCTCTCTCTCTCTCTCTCTCTCTCTCTCTCTCTCTCTCTCTCTCTCTCTCTCTCTCTCTCTCTCTCTCTCTCTCTCTCTCTCTCTGATGGATCTATTTATTATGCTTGGACACGCTCTTCAACTTTAGCGGTGTGTTTTTAAATCGTGTTATTACCCTGTAATGGTGTTTTATAGGGGGATTCTAGATTCTACCCTCGGGGCTGGGCTGTTTGTATACTGAATGCCCTTCACTCACAAAATGCTGTTTTTTAATATTGGCCGGGGTTTGTTTTATAACTATCGTTACCAATCATGAGAAAATCGTCACATTCGTAACAATACAGTCAATATGTTTCTCATTTTGATTTTCTTTACATCACAAAAATTATATTTATTTATTTATTTATATATATATATATATATATATATATATATATATACTATATATATATATTATAGCCTATATATATATATATAAAGGCTGGTTTTCCAAAACTCCTTAAATCCATTTTTTTACTTTTTAAGATTTTCCATCCATGAGAAAAATCGAAATGTAAATTATATTTTAAGCATCAAATTACACAATAATCCCCTTAAATTTTTGTGAGTTTGACGTTTAACTATGATAAAATAATAGACCGAATGGAAAAAAAAACCGAGTTAGGGAGTTTTGGAAAATCACCCTTCATATATAGCTATATTGTTAAAGATTTAAAACAGTTAACACTGTGTCGTATAGTTTGTTTTGCTTGAAAATAATATTTATAGCATAAATTTACTGCGTTTGTGTTTGGGTGAAAAAAAATCTATTTTTGTGTAGGTTAGGTGAGAAATTTTGGGGAAATTCATGAAAAGTGCCGGAAGGAGCAGATTCGTATTGATAGATTGTGATTAATTGGCTAGCCCAGGTCGATTGCTAAGTATGTAAAAACGTTTATATAAATCAATTTAATTTTTTAGTTCAAAAATAAATTCATTGTTACTGTGTTAATGGACCTGTAAGGCCTAACTGAACCATCCTCCGCTTTGATTTACAATTCGATTTGTTTGTCTTAGTCCCCGACTAATATACAGCGTGATAGTGACTAAGTTGGATACATGAAATGATGCTTCCACATATTCCCACGGAATCATAAGGTGATAGTTTTTGTCGTTACTTGTCAGTAACTGTGGATTCAAGAGCATCTTTGACTTTGAATTAGTCATTGTGGTCTAAATCGAGACACATCAATGTACGATTATATATAGGTTAAGATGAGTTTAGATGGCTTTATTGCGCATATCACTAATGCCAAACGCCTTCAGGGTCCGGCAATTGGCACAGTATAGTTTTAAAGTTTAAATGCTGTTAGTGAAATCAATTTTCTGACAGTATGAATCGTGTTGACGGCTGATACAGGTATTCATTTTACAGGAAATAACTTGTGAATTGAAAGTCACGGTCTCCTTCAACCAACGATTTTGTACCACGTAGCTCAATCCAGGAATTCACGAAAGTTGTGCTTTCAATTTAAAATAAAGATTAGTATGTGTTTTTTGGCTATCGTAGAATAACAAAATTGATGTAAATCAATTTTCTATAATTTAATTTAATTGGCGATAACAGCAATACAAATTTTGGCTTGAAAGAATTTAGTACTTCACCTGTTGAAAATTTTAACTGAGAGACATTTTCATCAAACATTTGTAAAAAAAAATAATTTTGCATTATATCACTTAGTTGAAATCGCTTGGTACTATAATCTAGGTGCGACTTGATAGTTGGCTCATCGAACTTTATTTACCATGTCACGTACAAGGTGTACAAATGATACTTTGGCTTAAATAATTGATTCCAAAAATTTCTCATTCCCTGAACGTTCATATCCTCTTCTTAAATTTCTTTCCAGTACCTGTAAAGCTTTGACATTATGATATTATTATTATATAAATCTAATTAAAATTTAATTTTAAAAATATTTAAATAAATATGTATTTGGCAATACCATCTAACATACCGCGCCATGTCTTAAAAAGCCGGTAGCGGGGAGTTCAAGTAATCTTCATAAGATTCAGGTATTACAGGCCCGATTGCTATTGGTGTCATTGAGGTACATTGTTACGTGGTCGCTCGATTTCAGAGGTATTGGCTTTTTTTAAGAATTAATTTCAGTAATGCTTTTGCCGAACTTTTTTAAACCTGAAGTTGCTCCATTTGAGTACTGGAAAGAAATGGACATCTTCCTGTACACAGGAAGATGGTATCCTGCCGTTACGTTTGTTTACGTTTCCATGAAAAGATCGTATTCGCTTAAAAAAGTGAGTTGATTATATGTACTTATTTTAGTATAATAGACTTTTCAAATTTATCATCATTATATATTGGCCATACAAATGTTAGTTTATTTTTTTTTGGGGGGTCATTTTTTGCCGAGAACACTTTTCTATGCTTTTCTAGTTCACACTTCTTCATTACCAGGTGCCATAATCACAATATTACACTGTGTATAGACTTCCAAATAAATTTTGCATTTACGTGACCAGATTGATATGCCGACTGAAGAACTGTGAACTAAAGGAAAAACACAGAAACGAGTCGTCTCGGCAAAAAATGTGAGTGAAAATTTGCATTATATATTAGCTCTAACCACCATTATTGAGCACTTTCGTACCTACATGTACCCACCAACACTCATAAATATATATATATATATATATATATATATATATATATATATATATATATATAATTATATATATATATTGTGCTATGTGGATGTGTTTGTATGCGCACTTGAGTGCATCCTCCTGACTTCTACTTTCTTTGACAATTCGAATTATTTTTTTAGTCGTTATGAGTCGGCGCATTGATACTAACGCGTAATATTAACTCAAGTTGGCATATCCAATAAATATTGATGGCGATATAACTAACATACGAGGAATGATTCATAACGGGTAGATAGTTTTTGTCGCTTAACTTGTCAGTAACGCTAGTGAGAATTGTCACGAGAATTCTTTTCACATATTATATTATGTATGAATGTCCAAGATGAAAATGTCGAGTTTTGTTTGAGCGAGTTAATAATATTATACGATTTTAAGATGAGTTTAAGATGGGCTTTTATATAGCGCAATATCCACTAAATGTGCTCAAAGCGCACTACAAAGGGTCCCTGACCAACAGCAACACGTAACAAGTAGAACGAGTCATAACGCCTGTTAGGCGATAATACAATTTTTTTCCTGACAGAGACAACGCTGTTGACGGCCATGGGCCAGGTACTCATTTTCCACCCGAGTACTGTGAGAGAATGTGAGTAAAGAGTCTTTTCCAAGAACTCAACTATACGCCGAGCGAGGCTCGAACCCAGGACCTTCCTATCCGAAAGCTTGTGGTTTTCAATTCAAAAATTCAAAGATTATGAGAATATGTAGAATTTTGTGATACGAAAATGATAACCATAAATTTGCTAAATGACAATTATTCAAACATTAAATAAATAAGCTTAAATCAAGTATCATATTTATGGCTATAAATTCAATTTTTAGTACCTCTACCATCCTGATGAATTGCTGCTTTGACTCGTGAGTCACATTTTCATCAAACATTTGTAAAAAAAAATCATTTGTGAAACAAAACGAATGGGCTGTTTAGTGGATCGATACCTGGCTGGATTTAACGTTATAAAAGAAGCCGTGAGCTGGGGTTCTAAGCTAATCTTCCCATAAATCAGGGTTAATTACAGGCCCCGAATTGTAGATTGCGTGTCTTTTAAAGAGACACGCTTTTTCTGTGGTCCGTCTGATTTCCAGAATGGGACATTGGCTTTTTTTTTCAGCGCTATTTATCTTTGAGTAAATGCAATCTTCTTTTTTTTTTTATTTAAACCTGAAGTTGAGCGCATAGTTGAGTACTTGGAAAAGGAACTCTACTCACATTCTCTCATCGTACTCATGTGTAAAATGAGTGCCTGACCGTTAACAGCGTTGTCTCTGTCCAAAAAAAATGTAATATCGCCTCACAGAAGTTATGTCTCGTTCTCTATGTTACGTGTTGCTGTTGGTCAAGGACCCTTTGTCAAACGCTTTCAGCGCATTTAGTGGATATTGCGCCATACAAATGCTCTAGTTTTTTTTTTTTTGGGGGGGGGGGGTTTATCTTGATATACAAAATCTCATCTAAAATTAGCCTTAAGCTCCATCTCTTCATTAACCAGGTGCCATAAATCAGAACTAATTACCCACTGTGTCTTGTAGACTTCCTCTTTTCCCCATGTCTCCAGCTTTTATCTCCTGTCTGGTTGCCATAATTAGACATTTCGCCTAATTGGTTGATTTTTTTTTTCTTCTGTTTATTTTCCAGTCTGTTCGGTTTTTGTTAAAGATTCTTAAAATCTTGAGTTCCGTAATGTATCGCTATCTTTCATATTAAGAAATCATGTATTTTTTTTAAAAATTGAGCTTTTATATAGAGCAATACCCACTAAAACTAAACGTGCTCAAAGCGCTTTACAAAGTTAAGTTAACGAAATCGACTTCGAACGAGCAAGAAAGCCCGGATATGTCCTATTACGTCACCAGCTACTATAACTAATACTACTTATTGCACGTTATGTGATGACTTAAGAGGAGATTATCCGGAATTTCTTGCTCGCCGTTCATCGTTCGACGTCGATTTCGTTAACTTGCTAATGATTGCTACCACTGTTGCAATATCAAACCCTCTCCTAACCAACTATAGGAAAATCGTCACATTCATTACGATACTGTCAACAATTCTCTCATTCTAATTTATTCTACGAATCATAAAATTTGAAGAAACGTCATTTGTTATAGAGTTATAAAAACTTGACGCTGTGTTGTAGAGCTCGTTTTGGTGAAAAAAAATTGTATATTAATGCTATGCGCTTAGGTGAAATACTCACAATATCCACCAACCAAATTTACGCACCTACACACAAAACTATGTGTAAAGTCTAACGTTTATAGTCTGATTGAAATAATTTACTGAGAATTGTATCACTAAAAGGATGTTTAAAAATAATAACATCTGAGTGATATCAAATGTGTTCCTTCTATAGCAACTTACTGCCTTTGTGGTTGAGTGAAGAGAAATTTAAAAAATCAATTTTTGTGTTGGGTGGGTGTGTGAAGTTCTGTGGAAAATCCTGAAACGGCCCTGTAAGGAGATGGTTAATGATGATAAAACAATGCTTTACAATTACTGGTCTCCAGATTACGCTGCTACCACGCTAGCAATAATTAGCGATGGCGATAATGATAATAATAAGACAACGATCGTTATACCTACAGCAGTGTAATAATTAATGGTAACACAGCACATGACAACGATGTTAGGTTATAATAATATTATAAGCTCACATGCCTTCACGACTTAATTCACGTATCTCGGATTTAAATGTATTAAAATCATCATTTATTGATATACACTTACTTCTAGTAACGTCTCATAGGTAGAGGTCGACTTGGAAAGAATATATATATAAGGGGGCGAAGTGGCCGAGTGGTTAAGGCATTGCACTGTGATCCGGATGACCCGGGTTCGATCCCGCTTCAGGCACTTTCGTTTTTTTTCCTTGAGCAGGATTATTAACCTCCAATTTGCTCACTTGGACAACATGGGTGATTCCAGTTGACATCAGACATCTTGTTTGATGAGTTATCTATATTCCTTCGTGGAATGCCTAGGCGACGATATCTTAAGATACGTGGAGCAAAAGGCATAATTAATTATATATATATATATATATATATATATATATATATATATATATATATATATATATATATATATATATATATATATATAATATTTCAAGTATAATTATGATCAACCGCTACAATATTGTTTCGAGCTTTCGCTCTTATCAGGAAGTGAAATATTTTATAAATAGCTCCTTTTATAAAAAAAAGTTGAGCGCTATTATTTCATGGTTTCTGTCTTTATAATATATATATATATATATATATATATATATATATATATATATATATATATATATATATTCACCTATGAACCATTTTTTCACGTTTCTATGATGTATAGTTTAAATTGAGAATAATAACACAACTTCTCGCGATATCATGATATCGTCTTCTGGGCACTCTAGGTAGGTTTATGTATAATCTGTCAAACAAACGCTCGACGTCAACAAGAATCACCCATGTTGCCCAAAGTGAGCAAATTGGCGGTTAATAATCTTGCCCAAGAAAATAAAACTATCAAAAAAATCTGGGGTTCTAAATCGTACCTTCCGGGTCACAGAGTAACGCCTTAACAACTCGACCACCTGGGCTCTATAATATACTATACGATAACAAACCAAGTATGATGCCACACTGGAATATATTTTCTTTTAATTTTCTAAAAGCTAAGAAGTCTTAAAACCAGACAGAAAATATCGATTTGATATTCTCTCCTACCGCGAATACGATTTCAAAAGGAATTTGACATACGGAGGAGGGTCCCAATAGTTTACTTGATAGAGCATTCGCTTCTCATGTAAAGGGACCAAGATTAATCCCGGATGCAGTCAGTATCTTCTCAGACTCCCGTTTCCAGCACTTAATGGGTAGCTAGGACTGTTTGGTCGAGCGGAAAACAGTCTCCGGCGATACAATAGCGTCTTATTCGAAAGGTAGGAAGCGATTGTTATTTTCAGTTTAACGGTAGAGAAACCGGGATAAACTCCGTCTTCATAAGCCTATAGATAGAATGAAGATGACGTCACTCATGTCTTTCTTATTGCTTTTTGCCATCCGCGTTTATGAGTAATTCTCACTAAACGGTATTAACCAGGCTATAAACATTACATGGTTACTCATTGTTTTGTTTGTTGGTCCGTTATATTTCCGGATGGCAATGTTGTGAGCTTCTTAGCCAAGTGCATACTATCTATTGGCTTTGAAGGACATCTTTTGGCATTATGTTATTTAAATTGATTTATCAATAAACCTCATATGATTTGCTTATTCTCCTTATTATCTTGGCAAAGCGAAGGCAATGTCATGATCCAAAATTATGATGACGTGTTTGAAGACAAAGTAGGGAGCAAATACTGGATCTGTTAAACTAAAACAAAATAAAGAAAACAATCTTTAAAAAATAACAATCTTCAACCAGAGCAACAGACAATTAGTCCCTTAGGAGTTTGTTTTATTTAATTAAACTAAGATAATTACATTGTAATTCTTAAAGAAGTTAGTCTAGAAATCGGAGAATATGTGAGAGTGTATGCGTCGACGTGTACAAATATGAAGGTCTGACATCCGAACCCACTTATGGGCCTAGTTTAACATTTTTGTAATGAACAATATTTTGCGTCATATTTTGAGATTTCCATTACAACAATGAGCTCATAAATAATTAGGTTATCAGACCTGCAAATAAGGTCGTTATGGGTCTATACTATGTGGTGTTTTTTACTAATGTTGATTTTCCTGTTTTGTTAACCCATCATAAACCAGATGGCAAAAAGCAATAACAAAGACCCAAGTGACGTCAACTTCATTCTATCTATAGATATTCTTGTCTAGATTCAATTTTCCCTTGTTCAAAGTCTAGAAGCCACATTCCTCCAGTAACCAACGATTTATTTAGTCGCGTTGGAGTTAACTCAATTATAATGTTACTGACAGTATCGAAGTCAGGCCCTATTAACCAAATCAATAATAATGTCTGCCGGTAATTTGATTAGTCATTGCTAAGGCGGGCGATGTGCTCTGACCACGCAGAGTGATTGCTTTGGGTGGAGTCTGGGGTTTCTGTGAGATACATTTTTAATAGCCCCATGTAGTCTAGTGATGACCACCAGTACCCTCCTGTCTATATATCCGAATCTTATTCCTTAATCGTGTCATGTTCACGGGTTCGCGTCATACGTGGGGTAGGTTACGTCAAGTTACGAATGGATTCTTTTTTCATTGCCAAAATTGTCTGGGATAGCAATTAGAAAACTTCTTTTTTTTTCCAAAAAGAAAAATACATTGAACATTCGTACACGCTTTCTCCTTACATATTTCAAATATCTTTGGCGGGTTTTATAGGATGAATGAAATTTACAATATCAATAACTTCTTCGGGGTTTTTTTTTTTTTGTTGTTGTTGTTTTGTATTATTATTTTTTTTTTGGGGGGGGGAAAGGCAGTTGTTTGTTTGTTGTTTATTTTTTGTTGTAGATTTGTTTGTTTGTTTTGTTTGATTTTGTTTTGGTGGGTTTTTTTTTTTTTTTTTTGTTCCACAAACCAACATTTCATTTTGTCGCATTGCACATTAGGTCGTTGCCTGGAATGTTATTCAAGGAGTTAAAACTCGGACCCCATTAATCGAATCAATAGCCATGTGTCCGGATAATTCAATTAGTTATTCCTGCTTGGGGGGTGGGTCTTGGGGGGGGGGGGGGTTATGTACTCCGCACCAGGCAAAAGTTATTGCTTCGAGGTATATTGTGGTTTTCAGTGACATACAATTTTAATAGCCCTGTGTAGTGAGCGCTGGACCCTTGACTGTACCATGATCATGTTTTCACGTCGTGTCTGGAAAATGTCACGCTACGAATAGGGAACAAACGTACGATGACAGAATACTGGTTCCAGTCTCATTGGAAGTGTAAAACCACTCTTCCTGGTCGTGGTCCTTTGACCTTCCATGGTGGGCAGGAGGTCACTTGCTGTGTCTTCTTCCCCTTATATCTGTTTTCCCGGTTGCTTTCCGTCTTAGTCTTTGAATGGGATTGTTTGGTTTTGTGCTGGCCCTTTCCGGAGTCCTAATCTGAGCGGGAAACTGTCAAATCTATAATATTAGATTTGGGAGGTTATTTTTTTCCCTGTAAATCATCTCTCTTCTCTGTTATGCATTATTAGTTATGTTTTATTTTTGGATAGATTCTGTAAACATTTTGAGTCTATTCATCTTGGTGGGATTTTATGTTGGTGGATGAAACTTTTAGGTGATCTCAAAGTACACTGATAGTGTGCTCATGGAATCTACATACATTTGAACAACTCCCCTTTACTTATTTTTTCTTGCGTACCTTTACTTGTAATCCTAGATTTTTTCACTGCCCCATATTCTTCCTTTTTACTGGCGCTGAAATGACCAAAATGTGTGACAAGCGCCGTAAAACCATGAAAAAAACAAAACAAACAAACCACTCTTCCAGAGGACCGGATCCAAACGGTGTGGAATTGATCTTCTGCTTTCAGAGTGATGGCATCTTAATTTTTAGTCATATAAATGTTGGTCGTCATTAACGATCACCCATTCTCGTTCGTTTACGTCCCTTAATCCTAAGAATCTGCCTATATCTCCTGCTACTGAAATAGTTGTACCACTGCATGATTCATGATGTATCCTATTCATAATTATTCCTCCTATGGACTGGTTACATAATATGTAACCAGTCCTTCGAAGGAATAATATTGAATATATTATACACTTCCAAGGAGCATGAAACCGGAAGAGTAGAAGGTGTGACGTCACTGCTTTTCTGGAATAGCGGATAACAACAGCAATTTTAAACTTATTAAAAGATCTATACCTTAAACATTCGAAAAAAATTTTTAATAACCTAGAGGCTTTCATATGGTAATATATCCTATATCAATAACCTTTTTGCCTTTTTGTTTATTTATCTATTTGTTAATATATTTATTTATTTATTTATTTATTTATTTATTTATAATATTTATATTCCTTGATTTATTTATTTTTTGAAGGGGCCCACAGTCCAGTAACCAATAATTTGTTTTGTCGGATTTCACTTTACTTCATTGATCAGAACGTTCTTCAAAGAGTCGAAATCGTACTCCATGAATCAAATCAATAACTACGTCCTCGGATAATTCAATAATATCATATCATAATATATAATAATATCATAGAATGTTACTC
>NC_088361.1:9035232-9045232 GCF_034508935.2 Berghia stephanieae | reverse complement strand
GCAGTGCCGCGTATAATAATATTATTATCTTTTCGCGTTCATTATGAGATGATAATATTGGTAGCTAGTCCGGCCTGTTATGGTTTTCACAATCTTCTCTCCCATTGTTTGTTATGACGCGCTTACCTTAATGATATCGTACTTGACTTGTTTGGTATAACAGGTCGTGTTTTTGGTTTAGTGCGTGCTTCAAGTATATTTAGTTTTGTAAATACAAGTTCATTCAAATGACTTTTTTGTGGTTTTCTTTTTTTCATTGCTTGATATAGATAGAATGCGCTTGGCCAAGGAGTTCACAACATTGCCATCCGGAAGTATAACGGACCAACTCACAAACTCTGTGTAACCATGAACTTTTATAGTCTGGTTAATACAGTTTAGTGAGAACAACTCACAAACACGCGGATGGCAAAAACAATAACAAAGGCCTGAGTTACGTCATCTTCGAACTATCTATAGATAGTTCGAAGATGACGTCACTCAGGTCTATGTTATTGTTTGTTTGTTTTTTTTTTTTGCCATCCGCGTTTATGAGTCATGCTCACTGAACTGTATTAACCTGACTATAATCGTTCATGGATCCACACAGTTTTGTGTGTTGGTCCGTTATACTTCCGGATGGCAATGTTATGAGCTTATTAGCCAAGCGCATACTATCCATAGAGCTCAGTGAAGTATGTGAAAGCTTGCTATTAGTTTATATTTTGTAGACGCAAAAGCAATTTTACATATCTATGCTCTACTCTAAGTTCTTTTTATATAAAAACATTTTTTTCAACGAAATTCATCATTAAACATAATGTAATACAACAAAATGCTCTAAGATCACTGCGATATATTTTTATATTTCTTTTCTTTAATTTAAAAAAAAATGCCAGAACAGAATAACCAGATAACATAGACTTTGACTTCCATGTTTTAGCGATTTTGTTTTGTGATGCCATTAATGACTCCTATTCAATAGGAGAAACGAACTAACATCTTCATGCAGACATACAAACAAACACCTTTTATGTCATTACGAACCCCCATAAACGTGAAGCCAAAATATCACGGTAAACACAACAATCTACTTTCATTTTCACTTCCTGATGAGAGCGAATGCTCGAAACAATATTGTGAAAGTTTATTAAATAGCTCCTTTTATAAAAATATTTGAGCTCTATTATTTCATGGTTTTTGTTTTTATAATATATATACATTTATTTATTTATTTATTTATTTATTTTAACAATATTATATATATATATATATATATATATATATATTATTAGCTCTAACCACCATTATCGAGCACTTTCGTACCTACAAGTATCCACCAACACTCATAAATATATATATATATATATATATATATATATATATATATATATATATATATATAAATATATATATATATATATATTATATATATATATGTGTGTGTGTGTATATATATATTATATAACACTAATCGTCTCAGACCGGGTTCATGTCTAGGGAAAATGTATGATCAAAAAGTAAATTTTAAGCTTAGATAACTTATAATCAATGAGTTGGAATGGGTTTTTCTTTCATCTTGGGTTTTGCTTCTGAAACTACTAAAAGCATTATATTTTACTAATGATCATAGTGGCGTTAAACTCCATCTTCTCCATCTAGTCCATTCCAACATAATACCAGATTGACGCGTTGTGTCACACACACACACACACACACACACACACACACACATATATATATATATATATATTATATATATATATATATATATATATATATATCCTTTTTTTTTTTTTTTTTTTTTTTTTTTTTTATATAAGCTCTAACCAACATTACCTACAAGTACCCACCAACTCTCATTTATATATATATATATATATATATATATATATATATATATATATATATATATATTCCATCATTATAAAAGAATAGCATGATACCAATATGTGACCCATCATCACCTAACAGGTTTATATTGAGATGGACTAAATGCTGGAAATTGAAATTATAACCACAATTATAAAATCTTGATTATTTTCTACTGGTAAGTTAGGAAAATAAATACAAGATGACGTCATTCAGCTCTTTGTTACTATTTGTAGACATCCTGTTAGTGATAAGTTCTCACTAAATCATATCAATCAAACTATAAACGTCAATGGTGACACAGAATTTTGTGTGTTGGTTTAAGTTTGGATGGACGGTGTTTTGAGTAATTTACCTAAACTCATAGCATCAATAAGAAAATTTTCAAACGCCAGTGTGTAACTCACGTGCCATGGGAATTGTAATCGTATTCAAACTATGTCGTCTTGGTATTTTGTTTCTAGATGTCCTAAATACCCTATGGAATCAAATTGATGTATCGATACCAGTGTCTACTAAGACTGCCGAGATTGATAATACGATACGCACGTGGGATGTTTTGTTTCAATTCTGGGATTTCTGAATTACTATGTAACTTCAACAGTATTCAAACAGTGTTGTCTTGATATTTTGTTTCTAGATGCCCTAAATTACCCTATGGAATCAACGTGATGTATCGATACCAATGTCTACAAAGACTGCCGAGATTGATAAGACGATACGCAACTGGGATCTTTTGTTTCTGGGGTTTTTTGAGTTACTTCTCTACTTTCAATGGCCATGGGCTAGATACCATTAGCATGACATAAATGTAACTTTAACTATTTTCAAACAGTTTGTCTTGATATTTTGTTTCTAGATTTCCTCAATAAATGATGTATCGATACCAATGTCTTTGAAGACTGCCGAGATTGACAATACGATACGCACGTGGGATGTTTTGTTTCAATTCTGGGATTTCTGAAATACTATGTAACTTCAATAGTATTCAAACAGTGTTGTCTTGATATTTTGTTTCTAGATGTCCTAAATTACCCTATGGAATCAACGTGATGTATCGATACCAGTGTCTTTGAAGACTGTCGAGATTGATAATACGATACGCACGTGGGATGTTTTGTTTCTGGGGTTTTGGGAGTTACTTTTCCACTTTCAATGGCGACCGGCCAGATTCCATTTTCTTGACATAATTATATGCAAATGTATTCAAAAAGTGTCGTCTTTTATTTTGTTTCATAATACCCCAATACCCGACGTGTACTTATTTGCATGTCTGATAACTCAATTCCGTATGGGCTCATTGTTGTAATGGAAATCTCAAAAATTGACGCAACATATATATTGTCGATTGGAACAATGTTAGACAAGACCCATACGTGGGTTCGGATGTCAGACCTGCATATATATGTACAGGTGGTCAATACCCAATGGAATAAACGTCATGTCATGTATTGATACGATACGAAAGTGGGATAATTTGTTTCCGTGGTTTATGTGTTACTTTTCTACTTTCAATGGCGACGGGCCAGATATCATATTAACATTAGCAGCAGTGTCGTCTGTTTCCAGATGGCCAATACCCCACGGAATCAAAGTGATATAATAATCGATACGAAACGAAATTGGGATGTTTTGTTTCAGTTGTTTGTGTATGACTTCTTTCGTTTCAACGGCGATGGCTTAGATGCCGTTAGATTGGCATCGTTTTTATCTTGTTCGAACATTTTTGTCTTGGCATTTTGATTCCAAATGTGCCTCAATAACCCGTGGAATTTAAGTAATGTATTAATACGAAATGAAAGTGGGTTGGGTTTATTATCTTCGGCTCATTAGCCAGAATCCAGATGCCATCATCTTTAAATGTACAAACAGGCTTATTTTAATATTCAATATCTCTTGTTACTACATGCTTTTTTGAGTAGTCGGAAATATAGAATTCTTTTCTAATTGAAATTATCAAACTGTTGAGACTCTAGCTCAGCATCCTTAAGATTGAAGGGATTGTATAAGTGTGTGTGGGGGGGGGGGGGGGGGGGGAGGCGGGGGGGGGGGGGCACCTGAAGTTAAGATGTATTTTTAAAAGAAAGTCCTTATTGCTTCCGTTTGTCAGATATGACCAATATTCAAGCAAAGACGCCCCCGAGCTCAGTAGTTTTAGGAAACTTTCGAAAACATTTCTATTAAGGCAGGCTTTTTGAGTAGTAATAATATTGATAACCTTTTCTCTTTGTATGTTTAGCGCTTAGAGCACTTTGAGGATTCTGCGCGCTATATAATTTTATTCTTATATAATATATTATTACCACCATTTGTTTCGTGATTATTGGCACGTATGGCTTTTTAAAATCATCATTTGTTTGTTTTGTTTTGTTTTGTTTTTCTTTTTTATCTTCACCATTTTCTATTATTGATATATTTTAATGAATCTTTGAAATGTCATCTCAATTGAATTGAAGGATGGCAGTTAAAAGATTTTTCAAAGAGCAGGGAGCGTACGATGTAAAAAAAAACCCAATAGTGATGATCATAAATGGATTATAAAGAAGGACGTCCTCCGTTTTCCTTTTACGTATAAAATCATTATAGGAATTTCCGTTTTCTTATTTGAACTTCAATGTTGCTTTCGTCGTATGCCAACCTGTCTCCAATAAATACATTTTCTAGACAACAGCATCAACAACAATTGAATTGAAGGATGGAATTTGAACGATCGAAAAGAGTAGATAGTTATCGCACGGAGTAAAAACCAATGAAAAGTTTATCATCAATTGAATATAAAAATTGAACTTCCTCAATTTTTCTTTCACATATTTATTGATTTTTCTAAGAAATTCCATTTTCTTATTTGAACTTCAATTTTGTTGCTGGTTGTCATTCCGTGTCCAATAAAGACATTGTTATACACGAAAAACAGCAACAACAATAACAACAACAACAACAGTAACAGCAACAACAGCATCAACAACAACAGCAACAACAGCAACAATAACAACAGCAAAAATAACAACACCAAAACAACCAGAAAAATAAAAGAAAATGAGATTACAATAAATGTGACTTGTCGGGTCATTATGGTACTAAGTCGGAAAGATTTTAGATGCTAAAAATTGAATTTTTAGTCAAAAATCACATGAGTTCGGTTTATTGGTACTAAAATCAAATTAACCAGGATCAGACATTTTGTGATTTTTAAAAATGGCATGGCACTAGAAATGAAACTTACTGTCCTCAAATTATCTGACTCAAATATTATAAACTCAGCTTATAATGTAATTTTAATCATGCCGTTCACCCGCCCATCATAAAACCGTCTTAGACAAGATGTCACAAGTTATAAAAGTATAATAATTTTGTCAATTCAGAATTTATTATAAAACAATATTATTAAGTTATAATTTAAACTGGTTTCGTCAATCCCATGAATTTATCGGTTTGTTTTTTTTCTATGGATGCCGAGCTTCATAAGCGCGTATTTTATTCCTATTACAGTCATTATAAACATCTATAATTTATTTTTGAATTTCGATAACAACGTATTATAGAGGATTTCTGCCTTTTTGTTATCTTTTAATATAAAACGTGATCATTCTAGTCAAATTGTCTCCTCTTATTTATTTACTCTTTGTTCATTTCTCTAAGATAACAACAACAGTAATAATCGCAATATTTATTGATATTATAGAACCTGAAGAATAGTTTATATTATTATTGTTATTGTTATCATTATCATTGGAATTATTATTATTATTATTGTTATTAGTATGATTTTTACGACTACAACTACTACTACTACTACTACTACTACTACTACTACTACTACTACTACTACTACTACTACTACTACTGCTGCTACTACTACTACTACTGCTACTACTACTACTACTACTACTACTACTACTACTACTACTACTACTACTACTACTACTGCTGCTGCTGCTGCTGCTACTACTACTACTACTACTACTACTACTAATAATAATAATAATAATAATAATAATAATGATAATAATAATAATAATACTGTAACTTCTACAATTACCACTACTAGCCCTACTACTACTACTACTACTACTACTACTACTACTACAACACTACTACTACTACTACTACTACTACTACTACTACTACTACTACTACTACTAGGAATTTCAGAATATTCATCACAATCATCATCATGTCATTATAACCATCTCATTATATATAAAACTTTAGCTTCGTACCACAGACCTCACTTCCTCTACACGTTCGCTGACCAATCCCATTCTTCGCATTATACATGAAATCTATTGCTTTGTATCCAACAGAGAAAAATGATAAATTATGTGAATAAGTTATCATTGTTCCTGTGGCGCTTTTTCTCTGATTAATTTCCATAATACAGTGAGACAGAGATATATTTATGGCATTTTACATACTGGTTCCAAATGTGCCCATAACAACGCTGAGTTGGGAATTCTGCCGGCTCCGACAAATCGCTGTTTTAAAAAAAGAAATTGGCCAAAAATTTTGTTTTATGTAAATTTCAATCGATTAGAATGACTCCGGGTAGGGATGGGGCGGGGGGGGGGAGGGGGGGGAGGGGGTATCCCCTATAGATAGTATGGAATTGACGTCACTCCGGTCTTTGTTATTGTTTTTTGCCATCCACGTTTATGATTAATTCTCACCAAACTGTATTAACCGGACTATAAACGTTTAAGGTTACACATAGTTTTGTGTGTCGGTCCGTTATACTTCCAGATGGTAATGTTGTGAGCTTTATTAGCCAAGGCATACTATCTATAGATACTGTGTGCTTGGCTAAGAAGCTTCACAACATTGCCATCTGGAAGTACGTATAACGGACCAACACACAAAACTATATTATGTAACCATGATTTTTATAGTCTGGCTAATACAGTTTAGTGAAAATTACTCATAAACGCGGATGGCAAAAAAGCAATAACAAAGACCTGAGTGACGTCAACTATCCATATCTCATTTGGTAGAGGACTCGCTTTACACTTAGAAAGATCGAGCTCGATCTCCGAATGCAGTCGAGAATTTTTGTTTCTTTCTGACCCCCCCCCCCCCCCCCCCCCCCTCCCATCACTGTCCACCCAGCAGTGATTCGGTAGCTGGGTCAATTAGATATGGTGGACAGCTCTTTGCAATTGACTAGCGCTCTATACAAAGGGTATCAAACAATGCTATTGTCGTTTCACGGCTATAGGAACCACGGTAAACGCCCGCTCTGAATGACAAAAAAGGAAAGATGACATCTTAACTCACTCAACCCTAACACCGAATATGTCCGTAGTATACCCGGGGTTACTTTTACCCCATGGCTATTTGTTACATTTTTCTGAGACAAATTATAGGCGTAATATCAAAGCTATTGTTTTTTTTATGTTTACATGTTAATGGTAGTTGAATATCTATGTACATGCTCATTTTTAATACATTTTTTTTCCAATTTTGAAAAGTAACAAAAATCTCTAGGGTTGAGTGAGTTAATGGATTTGAACTTTGAAAAAAAAACAACTCCAAACCGTACTTGATGCAGGCGGTCAACTTAATCGATCGATAATCGATGTAATTTTGTTTTTGGCCAAAATGATGTAAAATGTGTTTTGTGAGAGTAGACCCTCTACCACATAAGTGGGTAATTAGCTAATATGGCAAATTGAGCCCAGTCGTATACATCATCGCTGGTGGTAATATCATTTTGTCCATTTTGTCTTGTTTTGATGGTTTCATACAGACAGAGATATCGCATTATTGTACATGGGGGATGTGTTGTAAATTGCTCATATGCATGAGATGTTCTCTCTCTCTCTCTCTCTCTCTCTCTCTCTCTCTCTCTCTCTCTCTCTCTCTCTCTCTCTCTCTTTCTTTCTTTCTTTCTTTCTTTCTCCTTCAAATGATTTTTTTTAATGTAATACTCTTTCTGTGTGGTGTTGAGAAACAGTTTTAATGAAACTGAGATTAGAGTGCAAGGGGTGCCAAAATCAACACACGGAGCAAACTATCACAGACCCTTGTAAGCGCGTCACATTATTTGATCAGGGATAAGCTTTCCCTCTACTGGCGACAAAACTATTGATTTCTGCCAATCATATCAATACCAGCCCTGACGTTTCTCGTAACTATCCAATACCACCCAGAAATCCACGCGATTTAGCCTCTAATTATAACCTAAGATTGGAAAGTATTTTGGTCCATTTTTTGGTTTTTACTACAAGCAGCGAGTTGATGAGGTGGTTAACTTTGCTCAAGTGCACGGTCATAAAAACCATTTATATCGAAGTTTGTTGTGTCTAAATTGAGCTTTTATATAGCGCAATATCCACTAAACGTGCTCAGGGCGCTTTACAAGGGGTCCCTGGCCAACAGCAACATTTAACATGTAGGACGGGACTTGACACCTATTAGGCGATATTATATCAGGTACAAATTTTACACCTGAGTACGGTGAGAGAATGTGAGTAAAAAGCCTTCTCCAATGACTCAACTATGTGCCGAGCGAGGCTCGAACCCAGGACCATCCGATCCGAAAGCGAGTGTCATACCACTAGACCACATAGCCGGTTTGTTGTGTCAATAGTTGAGGAGTTTGGTCTCTTGACACCTTTTGAAGTGATTCTTATCGTTCTATCTATACTTTTAAATCGATTCCACATATTAGAAGGTCTGATAACCGAACGCAATATGGGCCAATTTATTGTTGTAATGGAAATATCTTGCTTTGGTTTGAGAGTATTTCCATTCCATCAATGAGCCCTTAACACTTTGGGTTATCAGACCTGCAAATAAGTATACGTCGATTCCATCCCATCCATCTGGCTTTACGATCTTATGCCAGATTTATTTCAAGACTTTGTCTGGTATGCTCGGCCTCTGGATTGGAGCATTTGCCGAGACAGTCGATCCTAAATCCCCAATACGTTATTCTGTCAAGTCTCTTCATGTTGCCCTTAATTATAATTTGAGCATTTCCTGTCTGTCGAGTCTTGTTGATAAAAGAAAAGAAAAGAGAAAACTTGAAATTTTTAGATTGTGTTTTCAAGCTTAAGGTCTTTGGTGTGGACGGGTTCTACACCAAACACCAAAGGGTTTCAAAAAGCTACATAATAATAATATATTTTATCCGGAGACTGACGATCGGGATGCTGTTAATCTCAGGTGCACATATTAGCAGGTCTGATATTATAAAACTATTATGGGCTTGCTTTAACACTCTTGAAAACATTTCCATCATAATAATGAGATAACAATTTGGGTTATCAGACCTGCAAATAAGTATAGATACGTCTTTATTGTTATGAAAATAAACTCTGCATGTCAACACAAACACTAGATTTGAATAATACGAGACACCGGAGCTCCATCGCCGCGGAATGGAATATGATAAAACAAATTGATGTTATTTTCAGTCAGCTTAATATGCTCCGTTTGTTATAAATATTTATCGATTCGGAAACCACATTGCATTAGTTCGCGACGATTATTAAAAATAATATCCCCAGGATAGTTTGTTGTTTTCTAAATAACGACAAACACAAATCAAAAGTATTTTTGTCACATGCCAAGAAAGGACCCCTGAGAATTATATTGTACAATTTTGAGTGTTTTGTGTGGCGGATTTGTCTAGGGTGATTGACGGGGGTTTATGAGTACCCTTGTTGGTGAATGTTATAAAAAATAAACAATTCAATTTTCACAGGGTCGCCGCCGGCCGTCCATTAGGAGATGAAGACAGACCATCATGTTTGTCGCCACAGAGTGACGTCAGCAGTCTACTGATGTGATCGTTCCACTGGCGTGTATTCCTATTTTTGGATGTCCAAAATTAGGCGAATTCTCTGATGGTGCATCTTTGGGGAAGACATATTGATTGCACTTGTTATTTATCTCTGCAGTCTCAGTGGAATCGAATGATAATATCAAGCACGTATGAATGATTAGAGTGAAAATAATATTGTTTATGTAACACATTGCCTGTAATGTATCCGTGTGTTTGTGTGTGTATGTTGCTGTCTGTGTCCGATCATATTTGGACGTATGATGTAAACCAAGCCTGTATGTTACTACGAACATTTTGAAAAAATAACGATAAGTATTGAATTATAAGTTTCAATTTATTAGACGAAGACAGACTGTGGACGTT
>NC_088361.1:9012732-9030232 GCF_034508935.2 Berghia stephanieae | reverse complement strand
CTGAGGTTCTGTTCCGTCGTTGTATAAACAATACATAATATGTCCATTGATTTAATATAAGTGATTGTTATAGTTAGTGAGTGCTTGATTCAAACAGGGCTCCACGTACCAGACTGCTTTCGTTATCATGCTTTTCTTTGCTCTTGATATGTAGAAATAGCTGTGTGTAAATACCCCTTTGTATTATAAGACAGTATTGTTGCAGTTGGAGAAAGAGCTATACGTAAATATCCCTTTGTATCAGAAGACCGTATTGTTACATTTGTAGAAAGAGCTATACCTTTGCATTGCAAGTCTGTATTTTTACAGTGTTGTAGAAAGAGCTATATGTAAATATCCCTTTGTATAAGAAGTCCGTATTGTTACATTTGTAGAAAGAGCTATACCTTTGCATTGCAAGTCTGTATTTTTACAGTGTTGGAGAAAGAGCTATACGTAAATATCCCTTTGTATCAGAAGACCGTATTGTTACATTTGTAGAAAGAGCTATACCTTTGCATTGCAAGTCTGTATTTTTACAGTGTTGTAGAAAGGGCTATATGTAAATATCCCTTTGTATAAGAAGTCCGTATTGTTACATTTGTAGAAAGAGCTATACCTTTGCATTGCAAGTCTGTATTTTTACAGTGTTGTAGAAAGAGCTATACGTAAATATCCCTTTGCATTGCAAGACCATATTTTTACATTTGTAGAAAGACCAAAACGTAAATATCCTTTTGCATAACAAGACTATTTATTTTACATTTGTAAAAAGGCCTATTCTTAAATGTCCCTTTGTATCACAAGACAGTATGATTACAGTTGTAGAAAGAGATATTTGTAAATATCCCTTTGTATTACAAGACAGTATTTATTTTACCTTTGTAAAAAAAAGGCCTATTCGTAAATATCGCTTTGTATTATAAGACCATATTGTTAAAATTTATAGAAAGATCTAGATCTATACGTAAATACGCCTTGGCATTACAAGACAATTACAAGATCTTATTGTTACCCTTTTTTCCCCCTAAGAGCCGAGTGAGATTTAGTGTCAATATGACCCCTCTCCCTCCCCTCCCTCCCCCTCCCTATCTCAAAGAAAAAAATAAATAAAATGTAAGCGATGTATGTATTTGGCTAACATAATTTTGCGTTATTACGCAAATCATTCCAAAACGGTACAATGTTGTATTGAATAACTTGTTTTTAAGCTTAACTTGTGAAATTTGAATTAAATTGAATGCCGTCATTAAGGAGTGTATCGTATATTGTTTTGCCTTAACCCATTAAAGGCCGTACTCTGGAAAAACACGTATGCAGGTATCTGAAAATTTGTGAATGAAACAAAGCCAGACATAGAAAGAAAAATAAGAGGAAATAAATTCTTTTCTCGTGTATATTCTTTCTGCTTTGTCTGGTACTGTATCATACACAACTCTTCAGGTTTCTGTCATACAGCAGTACCTGCTCCCTAATGTATCATCTTCAGTTGATTTCATGAAAATCATTTCATTACTTATGCATTTGTTTATTCATTAATATCTAATATGATAATATTATAATAATTAGCCTGCCAAAATTTACAACAAAGTCATATTATTTTGTGAGACGATCGAAATTTTATAACATTTTTTTTCAAAAGGAATGTGATACCCGTGATCTACTTAGTGACAATTGAAATGCGCCCTTCTAAAGACAAATTTTACCTTATAATTTGGTGATTTTTACTCTTGACTACTTTCAACTCAACGTAAAGCACACCGCGCTGTGTTGTGTTGTTTGTAACTGGTACAGATGTCGTACGCTTCCAATTGTGTGCTTTTGGATAACCTCCTTTCACAAAAACCGTGTATTCGATTGAAACTTATTCCTTGAAGAACGTTTCTACAAACAGGATTAGTGTCGGGATGTAGAGAGTTCTGATTTCGCATGTTCAAGGGAAGATGAGTAGCGGCGGCGAGTCGAAACATTCGCCCATTCGGAGTTACATACCGTCTTTCATCCAGAGACGATTGAAGAGATTCAAAAGGCCTGACCATGGACGTGTGCAGGAACTCAAACAGTCCGATGTGGTAAGGATGACATATTTTATTTCTCCTACTTCTTTGTCTATAGTTTGTTAAGTTTTGCGCATCGTTTATCTTTACAGTTGTTTGATTAAATTCATAATTATTATTATCATCATCATCATCATTACCATCATCATCAACATGACTACCACCATCATCATCACCATCATCATCATCATCATCATCAATATCATCATTATCATCATCATCATTATTATCATCATCAACATCATCATCATCATTACCATCTTTATTTTTCTTTTTTTTTTCTTTTTTTTTTTTTTGTTTTTAGGGGGGGGGGGGGGGTTTATGTGCATTGTATTCCGTTTAATGATTTTAGCTTTATATTTTAATCATTACAATGCATTATATTTATTAGATATATTTTACAACATGTCTTAAAACCACACCATCTTTTGTTTGTTTTTGTTGGGCTTTTTCATTTAAGACTACCCAATCAAATATTGGTTGTGCATTTAGGTAAAATGCTCATATCATCTGCCAGCCGGGTATTACGTACTATTACACACATATGTAAATTAAGTAAACGTTAAAAGTCTGATTAATACAATTTAGTGAAACTACGCATAAAAATGGCCGGCTAAAAACAATTACAAAGAGCACAGTGACGTTAATATCGTCCATTCTATAACCAATGACAAGCCTTGGAAGCAAACTCATAAAATTATAATTTGATCACAAAAAAGTGGTTCAAATTTCAAGCGAGAATCGATAGGAACAAAAGACACATTGATAAAGGAGGTAATGTGAAAGGAAATTAAAGCCATCTGAAATCTTAGCGTGTGATTGGTTTTGTTCGTATCCTTGCCAATCGATTTTCTTGGCTTGGATCATTGAGTTTGTTTCCTGTCTGGTAAATAAGTTATGCGTTTGCTCCCCCATGAAAAAATTGTTTTTCTTTCATGTCATGTTTACGTTTAAAGCAAGTCTTAGTGGAAAAATTAATCGTCATCTTAACCATCAGCCACGCCTTGCCACCATCAAAACCACGACCACTACTAAAACTACGACCATCACCTTCTTCTTCTTCTTTTTCTTCTTCTTCTTCTTCCTCCTCCTATTTCATCATCATCATCATCATCATCATCATCATCATCATCATCATCATTATCATTACCATCATCATCATCATCATCATCATCACCATCATCATCATCATCATCATCATCATCATCATCATCATTACCACCACCATCATCATCATCATCATCATCATCATCATCAATAATACCCTTCCACCATCCGTCTACTCCACCTCCAACACACCACAGGTTAGCAAGTCTGTTGACAGCCTTCTCACAGTGGCGTCCAGCGTCACCATCTCACCCGCCGCCTATGCCGATATGCTGGCCACTAATGCCGGCAATACGGCGCGAAGAGGAGCAGGTGATGAAGGAGAAGGAGAAGGACGCCGCGGAGGAGGTAGACGAGGACGGGGAGGAAAATCCATAAACGACCCCACCGCTTCCGTTTTGGACTCTTCGACTACAAAGCTGGGTGCTATCGGATCGGTGAACGGTCCCGTCCGACGCCACTCGTACGATGTGTCTTTTGACGATTTAAAAAAAGACGATCCCTCATCTCAGTTTTTTGATTGTCTGGAAGGAGTGACCGGAAACGAAGAGGACGGGGAATTAAACATAATGATGACGTCATCGAGTCCTGAAGCGTCGCCTATACGACGCGCGGCCCAAAAACGCGGCGTTCACGAAAGCGAAGTGGTAGCCGCGTCCGCCGCGGCGTCGTCAGCGCGTCACGATAATTTTGGCTTGGTGCAATCGTGGACTTCTAAAGTGAATGCAGAGCAGCGACGACAACATCGTCAAATGACCATGTCATCCCTTGGTCAGTCGACCAGTCTAGAAAAGGACTCTCTGGAGTATGTCAGTGACGTGGAGGACAATGTGAGTTCTACGGCGGGGGACGGGGATAGTCGTATCGTCGTTATGTCCGAGGATAACGAGAGTCAGTTTGGATTCTTACCTTCTTCTCCGGAGTTTCTGACCGTTCGTGGTGGACGCAAAAAGGTAATGATACGTTTTTTGGATTGAATATTAGTGTAACTGTCGTCGTCGTTGTTGTTGTTGTTGTTGTTGTTGTTAGTGGTGTTGGTGGTGGTGGTGGTGTTGGTGGTGTTACTTCACTTGTGCTGTTGCGTTAGGGTGCGTCGGGCCTCTGGGTGAGGTTCCTGGACTCCCACATAGTGGACAGGGTGGCATTACTGTGTCTTATATCCCCTTATATCTGTTATCCAATTTGCGTTCTGTCTTTGTAATAGAATGCCATTACTTGGTTTTGTCCCGGCCCTAGCTGGAGTCCTTGGCTGGGAGGGAAACAGTCAATTGTATTGTTATTATTTTGGGAGATGATATTTTTTTCCTTGTAAATCATCTCTCTGATATGTATTGCTATATTTTTATTTTGAATGTAAAATGTAAACATTTGAGTGTATTCCTCTTAGAGGGATCCCGTGCTTGTGTCTGGATGAGACTTTTAGGTGATCTCAGACATAGAACATTGATGGTATACTCTTGGAATCTACATCTATTCCCTATTTGATCCAATTCCCCTTTGTCTTACTTTTTCTTGGGTGCATTAATTTTAATTCTAGAACTTTTTACTATCCCATTATATTCCTTTTAATGGCGCTGATATGATCTTAATGTGTTGCAAAGCCGTAAAACCCTTTAAAACAAAAACAAACAAACAACGAGTCTCTCCTGGATCGGTGGAATTTTCACCGGTTCACCACCTTGCCATCTCTTGTATCCCTCTAATTTATTCAAATGTGACTCATCATTTCCATATTGTATTCTTTCGGGATGAATCCGGATCCCAATAAGTGAATCGAGGAATGAAAAAAATATATATTGAGGGCTGCGACCTTATCGTTTTGTGCAATGCTAGAAATTGTATTTGTTATTCTCAACTATAACGAAGGAGGGCGAAGTGGCCGAGTGGTTAAGGCATTACACTGTGACCCGGGTTAACAATGTTGTCTCTGTCTGAACAAAAATTGTAATATTCGCCTAACAGGCGTCATGTCTCGTTCTACATGTTAAATGTTTCTGTTGGCCAGGGACCCCTTGTAAAGAGCTTTGATCACGTTTAGTGATATAAAAGCACAATTATCTATATCTTTTCTTTCTCTCTCTCTCTCTCTCTCTCTCTCTCTCTCTCTCTCTCTCTCTCTCTCTCTCTCTCCTCCATACTTTCACACTTTTTATCTTTGGTCTTGCTGTCTTTATACTGCTCTCTTATCCTCTTTCTTACTTGCGCTGAATGAACATAATAGTGGTAGTGTCACAACCATCTTAAAACTCTGAATAACTTTTTTAAAGCAATTTTTGCTCTTATTATCGATTTCTTTTTCGTTATAATTAAAATGTTGTTTTCTACTGACTGATGGTATCAGAAACGTCTCTGTGCCACGCTTATCCAACTGGAAACGATCCATCACCCTTTTCCTCACTCTACTTTATTTCTCCGTCGCCACCCCCTCGCCGTCCCCCTCTTCGTTTCTCTCTCTCTCTCTCTCTCTCTCTCTCTCTCTCTCTCTCTCTCTCTCTCACACACACACACACACACACACACACACCGCTCTCTCTCACCGCTCTCTCTCTCTCTCTCTCTCTCTCTCTCTCTCTCTCTCTCACCGCTCTCTCTCTCCATCTGACGGTACTATTAACCTCTATATTTATGTCTTACTGTCACATAATTATATAATATTTTTGTCCTAAATTGTAAGAATAATCAATTATACACGCTTACCAGAATACTGGGTATATAATACGAATGTTGCTGCTTGAACCTCGAAGATGAAAATAAGAAATAAATTGAATAAAGGACTCAATTTAATTTACAAAAGACAAATAATGCGTACATTTTCTCCCTTGTTACATTGTAATTTACTAGAATTTAAGTATACACTCATCTGGTATTATTTTTTTAAAAAATAGAATAGTCCATTTAAGGGTTAAAATTATTATCTTTTACTTTCATTGTTTAAAACAAAGCAAAAAAAGGAAAAAATAAAACAGAAAGAAAGAAATGGACACATGCCAAGACTTGGCATGGCAATGCACTGACCGTTAGTCAATACAGTCATTATTTATGCGGAAACATTTACAACTTCCAGACACCCTAAATCACGTGTATCAAAAACACAGTGTGTAATCGATCCTAGGAGGCTGGTGTGTTACTATCCTGATGGAATAAAGTGTGTGTGTGTGTGTGTGTGTGTGTGTGTGTGTTAAAGTGAGAGAGAGAGAGAGAGTGAGGGAGAGAGATATAAAGATAATGGCAGAGAGAATTGGAGAGGAGTAAATACACACACGTGCACACAGAAAGAGATATGAGGACAAAGTAAAGGAAAGGTAGGGAATAGGGTGCGATGCGATGATACCGTGGCATTGTAATTTGTCGTTTGTTGAGCGTAAAATGATGGGCAAGGATGAAAACTGTGATATATTGTCAGATTATAAAATCCTTTTAAAATATTTTCGATGCAATCAACTTGATGTGGTGGATCGAAATCATAAATACTTTGTCATTCATATTTTTTTTTAAAAAAACCCAAAAGACTTGGAATAAACGATATAAAAAATGACTGTATGATTTGCCAGAATATAGGCGTTGACATTACAGCATAAAGACCATTGCACTGGTAAAAGTTATCTTTACTAAACCCAACATCCTCTGTCATCCAATACGGACAGTCGTTCTAGGACCGAATATATGGAATCTTAATGACGAGGGGCGAAGTGGCCGAGTGGTTAAGGCATTGCATTGTGACTCGGAGGGACCCGGGTTCGAGCCCCGCTTCAGGCACTTTCGTTTTTTTCCTTGAGCAAGATTATTAAACCCCAATTTGCTCACTTGGACATCATGGGTGATTCCTGTTGACATCAGACATCTTGTTTGATGAGCTATCTATATTCCTTCCTGGAATACCTAGGCGACGATGTCTTATGATGTCAGGCATATTTTTTTTTAATGACGGCTTGGTAAAGAGGTCCCACCCCTTCCATTGGGCGTAAGAATGGCTTAACCATGGGCGGGCTCTTACTTACTCGAGGATCTACTCTCGCAGTTTCTTTAACGATAATTCCATCTTGTGTGTCACTCTATCTCTGTGTTATGAAATGAGATCAATTGCTCTTAAATTGCCCTGCGAGACGCTTCAGATGCGTATTTCTTTCCTCGAAATGTATATTTCCTTTACATTATGATCTGTATACTGAGAAATTTATATCAATATACTTTAAGCAGAGTTACAATTCATGTGGCTCTTTCGGGTCTTTGAATTGTTTCAGAAAAAAAAACCTCTTACTTTATTATTTATCCTGTTCTGTTCTTTGCTTAAATTAGTTCGCTTTGGCTTGCTGCTATTACTTTGGCTCTTGAAAAGGAAAAAAAGCCCAAATCGATTCTAAATTCATTGATATAATCTTGCTTTTTCTTGGTGCCCACATTACATAAAAGAATTGCACACCCCATCAGTTTCTTAAAACAAGACAAAAAATGAACGCAATTAAAATGTAATACAAACGAATTTAAAGTTAATGGTTTAAAGACCCATTCAAGCTCTCTGCCTCTCTCTCTCCCTCTCTCTCTCTCTCTCTCTCTCTCTCTCTCTCTCTCTCTCTCTCTCTCTCTTTATTTATTTATTTTTTCTCCTCACGACCTCTCCTCTCATAAACCCATTCTGTTTTTCACGACTACGAATACGATTTAGTTTTTACAACCTATCAAGATGTTTATTTTATTTTCACTCCCATCATATCATGTTGAATGGCTATATAGAACAACGGGGTGACCTTTAAAATGTTTTATTTATATACAAATGCCCGTCAGTACTCCTGGGATACTCTCGACATAAACAAAATTGATCAATCCCGAGTACTTCTATTTCACATAAATGGAAAGAATCGAGTACTGAGCTGCATGCTGCTATAGATAGTATGAAGTTGACGTCACTCAGGTCTTTGTTGTTGCTTTTTACCATCCGCGTTTATGAGTAATTCTCACTAAACTGTATTAACCACACTATAAACGTTCAAAGTTACACATAGTTTTGTGTGTTAGTCCGTTATACTTCCGGATGGCAATGTTGTGAGCTTTTTAGCCAAGAGCATACTATCAATAGATAGTTTGCGCGGATGGCCATAAACAATAAAGAACTGATTTGCATCAACTTAGTTCTATCTATAGATAGTATGCGCTTGGCTAAGAATCTCACAACATTGTCATCCGGTAGTCTAACGGACCGACACACAAAATTCTGTGTAACCATGAACTTTTATAGTCTGGATAATGCAATTAGTGAAATTTATTCATAAACGTGGATGACAAAAAACAATAATAAAGACAAAGTGACGTCAACTTCGTTCTATATATACGGCTTGACCCATGACCCCTAGATTGATACCAACACACATTGTCATTGATTCTACATATTTATCCAGTGAAAATGCCTTTTTACTCAACTTTTACGTTGGAATAAAAACAATTTGTATCAAGAGGATGTAGTCTCTTGAATCTTGTGTTTGATTTTTTTATTTTTAAAAAAGTATATTTTAACTTCAGGAATGAGAAAGATCCAATAATGATAATAATAATAATAATAATAATAATAATAATAATAATAATAATAATAATTAATAATAATAATAATAAATAATATATAAATAAATGATGAGATGAGATGATGATGATGATGATGATGATGATGATGATGATGATGATGATAGATATGATAAAAATGAAATATATAAAAATATAATAATAATAATAATAAAATAATAATAATAATAATAATAATAATAATAATAATAATAATATGATGATATATGATATATATAATAATAATAATAATAATGATGATGATGATGATGATGATGATGATGATGATGATGATGATGATAATAATAATAAATGATAACGTGAGAACATAAACTTGATTTTCTACTTAATTTTAATAGACGGCTAGCCCTAAATGAAACAACGACTATATTGTGGTCCTAAACAGAACATTGCCTTTTATGGTGATTAATCTCTGTCTGTCTCTCTCTCTCTCTCTCTCTCTCTCTCTCTCTCTCTCTCTCTCTCTCTCTCTCTCTCTCTCTCTCTTTCAATCTCTCATTCCCTCTTCGTCCTCCCCTACCCCCTCCCCCTCACGATTTTGTTCACCCCACAACCCTCCTCTCTATCCAAATTTCCTAAATCTTCTTGCTTGTCAGATTCCTGCTCGTTTTATTTATTTGTTTATTTTTAAAAACCATTTCCTCTTTCCAGGGATGGAAATACGGCACTTCCTTGTCGCATCGTAAAACGTCATCCTCTATGCATTCCATTTCCATACGGCTATTAAAAACCCAAAAGGCACCATGTTTGCTGATTCAGAAAGGCGTCTAAACGGACTCCTACTCCTTTCATCGTTCGACTGCTCGTAATTGTATTGATAATTTATCAATATTTCACACCGTATGGACATTTTATTTCGGAGTAAATTGATTGGATTCTTTTGATATTCAAATGTTATATTGGCGGCGCGGGGTGTAACCGTTTTATCCTCCATATCGTAGACTTTTTAAGATCCTTTTTCTGTGTAGAGTGTTTAGTCTTTATAATTTATTGAGACTTGATTTTCCCCAGGCCTTTGGTGATGTCCTTTAGCGGAAAGTAGACAGTCATATGGGACAGAATCTTCTTTTCTGTCCAGAACGTTCGTGTATAGTATAAAATCTAGTTACAGAAATCGTTTGCTGTTATGTACTCGAACGACGTGTACTTATTTGCAGGTCTGATAACCAAAATTGTTATGGTCCCATCGTTTATATCGAAATGCTCTCAATCAAAGCCAAAATCAGACCTGCAAATTTGTACACGTCGGTTTTGAGCGTTTAGTTGCAGCATGTATTTTATAATGTTAATACTGACCCCTCTTCCTCCCCCTTCCGTGATTTGATATCTCTCTCTCGGAAATGGTTAGTGAGAGACACGAAGGAATTCCTAAGCTGCTTAGGGATTAGCCTTTGTTGGACCACTAGACACTAGAACCCCTGATATTTGACCGATGACCTTTAAATCAGGGATGCAAAAACTCCGGATTTTCCTGCTCTTTTCCGTTGTTTTTTTTTTCACCAGTTCACACTTTTTCACCAGTTCACACTACATCAGCAGCTTTTCCCGTCTCCCAGAAGAAGCCACTGGGCTACTGATATAAGTCGAAGAGCCTTCTGTTCTCAAGACAAATAGTGTTTTTGCAAATGAAACTTTTGCGAAGGGAAGGAGGGCCGTAAGAGTAAGAGGGATGTTTTTATTTAATCAATTGTCGGTGAGATGTAATGTACCGTTCGTGCCCAGGGTTTTGTTTCAAAACTCGTTTGGCATCCCTGTTTAAACACATCCTCAAACTCGATTGAGATGCGTTTGACTTTCTGGCTGGAGATACTGAGAGCGAGTTTAAAAGGGATGGGGTGGGAAGGGGTGAAGATGCTTATGGTGTATAAAAATCGAAATAGGTTTGTTTTACATGTCGTGCAGGGGATATGAATGGCATTTTGAAGCGCATCAAGCATGGCTGAAACTTTGGAAACTCTTTATAAATTAGCATTTTGTAATAGACGTAATTTGAACTCTTTTTGACTGCATATTATCGATATCGTCGTAATAATGTAATAAATTAATCCGTATTTCGGAGATGATATTTGTCGTTGCTTTGATTGGCTTAGCTCACTCAATCCTAGAGATTTTTGCTACTTTTCAAAATTGGAAAAGAATGTATTAAAAATGAGCATGTAGATCTACATAGTTTTAGTCCACTATCACTAATGTATAAACTAAAAACATTGACTTTGATGCAACGCCTATAATTTGTCTTAGAAAAAATGTAATATATAGGCATGGGGTAAAAGTAACCCGGGTAAGCGGGTGCTTGGATGGGAGCATCACCCTTGAATCGTATACCTATGATGTTCGCATGGGTGTACGATCCGATAGTGATGTCGTTTCTTCTTCTCTTTACTAGCCTATCCTGCTTCTTTGGTTTGTGATTGTATTTTTGACAGGGGATATTTTTTTTCTGTAAATCTTCTGCCTGTTTGTTCTTGGTTATTTATAATTTAGCTTATGATATCTTTAGGTTATGATTTTGATTTACATTTGTACTATTTTTGTTAGTGTTAGATTGCTTGTTTTTTTTTGTTTCAGCGGTCTCTCATATAACCTCAATTGTGTTGGAAGAGACCTAAAGCAACAAACAAAAAATAACCCGGGTAAATTACGGATATGGTCGGTTTTAGGGTTGAGTGAGTTAAATGATTTTATTTTTTTTACAGCAATGTGCACGCCATTGCCACAAGATTTTGCACAATTGTTTGGTTTGGTTTTACCGAATATAATAAGCTTGTGATTTTCGTGAGAATAATTCCAAACAATTATTATAATAAGACTAGAATTTTCAGAGCGTTTTATACTAATTTAACCTTGTTTCCCACAACTGAGTAAATTCAACTTTTAAGCGGGTATTCGGATAGAATACGAATGGAATATAATATCTTCCCTTGCTACAAGTACTAATTAAAGTGAAGAATGGTTTTTAATTGAGATAAAATGAAGTCAGTAGAAAATATTAATCATAGACTGGAATTTTGTTTTCCTTTTGTTATAGAAAGAATTGATCAACCACAATATTAACAATAATGTTATTTGTAGCTTATTTCCTTCCTCGCATAAGCGAATTTATGGCCCCTTTCAAGGCCTTTATAATTTATAAATCGATCTTAGTGACCAGTGTGATGGATAACATTTTGCTGCAAACGAACCGGAAATATGTGATTTCTGTTAGAAGGACGGTCTACTGCTTGACAGAATTCTACTATTCCTATTTTAACCCTCTCCTTACCAACTATAAGAAAATCGTCACATTCGTTACGATACAACCAACATTTTTTAAATTCAAATTTCTCTTATACATCATAATATTTAAATAAAATGAACAGTGTGTTGTAGGGTATCGCAAGAACTTACTGCTATTGTGTTTGAATGATTTTAAAAAATATATTTTTGTGTTAGTTGGGTGTGGAGTTTTTGGGAAAATAGTGAAAATGGCTGGTAAGGAGAGGTTAAAACCAAGGGACACAGAGAGGAGACTAAAAACAAAAACAAAAAAAAAAACAAAAAAAACAGGTTTTATATTAATGCTATCCGTTCATGCCATCAATCTTATATCGAGGTTGCTACGACAAATATTCAGATGTCATTTCCGGTATTAGGCACTGTCTATTAGGAGACGCTATCAATTTTCTTCTTTTTTTTTAATTTCTAAATTATTATTTCACACCGCCGAGCACAAAATTGCATGTATGATAACCGAGCGCAATTATTGTGGGTTTGATTTAACATTGTTGTTTGTAATGGACAATGTGTTGGTTTGCTGTGAGAGTATTTCCAGTACAACAATGAGGCCATAACAGTTTGGGTTATCACTCCTGAAAATAAGTACACTTTGTTCCAAACCAATTTAGTTTTTTTGTGTTAAAAAGTTGTAATATATATATATATATATATATATAATGGAAACGTCAAGGTGCTGTTTTAATTATATCATTCAAGAAAAAATTATAAATATGATAATAATAAATAATAATAATAATAATAATAATAATAATAATAATAATAATAATAATAATAATAATAATATAATAATAATAATAATAATAAAATAATAATAATAATATAAAATAATAATAATAAATAATAATAATAATAATAATAATACTAATAATAACAAGCATATTTATTTAAATTGCGATACTGAAGAACGTTTTTTTATTGGGTTTTCTTTTTTTTTTTTAATTTAATATTTTTTTTTGGGGGGGGAGGGTGGTTTCTTTCTTTTATGTCTTGTTATATTTGTTTAATTTTTGGGGGTGTTTTATTTTCTTCCTTTTCCCCTTTTTTCTTAAAAAAGATATTATATGCCAAAATGTGAAATGGCGTCATATCCATGAACGATATATTAATAGGGTTTATCTAGCGTTTAATGCCATTTTTTTTTTTTAAGAAAAAAGTTTTTGGGTACCAGCATGGGAGGTTAATTTGACTTGGTCGTTGGTGGCGTCTGGTGTTATTGATCGCTTATTTAACTCACCATTATGATAAAAAAAAATAGTAAGAGGAAGTAAAACAACGAGGATTGGTTAGGAGTCTGTTTCTGTCTGGTTCTGTATCTTTTTGTTATTTGCTTCTCTATTTTGTAGGTTATTTCTTTATAAATATCGACAACGGGTATCTGTCTTGTCGGATAACTGCTATGTGGCTATGTGGTCTTGTGGTATAACGACGACATTCCCTTTCGGATCGGAAGGTCCTGGGTTCGAGCCTCGCTCGGCGCATTGTTGAGTCCTTGGATAAAGAAGGCTCTTTACCCATATTCTCTCACCGTATTCAGGGGTAAAATGAGTACCTGGCTTTTAACAGTGTTGTCTATGTCGGGGAAAAAGTTATAATATCGCTTAACAGGCGTCATGTCTCGTTCTAACATGTTATGTGTTGCTGTTGGTCAGGGACCCCTTGTAAAGCGCTTTCGGCACGTTTAGTAGATATCACGCTATATAAATGCTCAATGTTTTAATTATTGTTTTTTTTTTTTTGCGCTCAATAACTGTGTTTATCATTATGTCTGTTGCTGCTGGTCAGGGACCAATTGTAAAGCGCTTTGAGCACGTTTAGAAGATATTGCGCTTTATAAAAGCTCTTTTTTTAAAAGCTCTGTTTATCATTATTTCTCTACGTTTCATTCACCCCTTGTGCTTAGTATCGTCCGTTCCAGATATTTCAAAGTCGTTACATACGCCGACTTGTTCACTCGTGTCATATTTTTTTCCGCCACTTGCTTTACTGAATGTGTGTTTCGTTTTGTCTTTTATTTTATGAACATTTCAAAACCATGGTGACTTCTTTCCTTGCTTGTGGTTATTTTGTTTTTCGCCATTTTAAAGATTTTAAAAAGTTTGTATGAATCAGTGTCAGACAAAACAGAGAGAAAAAATAAATGATTAAAAAAAAAAAAATCAGCCTGCCTCGACTAAGTTCTAACCTCAGACCACCAGTATTCAGGAGATCATCGCAAGGTCCCAGGTTTGAGATCGATATTTGACGGACGAATTTCTGGCCAAATTTTCAAATACATGTATTTCAAGAGTGGGACCTCAGTTGGTAGAGCACTCGCTTCACAAGCAAAGGGACCGAGATTGATCCCGTGTGCAGTCGAGATTTTTTCTGACCCCCCCCCCCCCCCACTTGTCCACCCAGCAGTGATTGGGTAGCTGGGTGTGATATATCTAGCGGAAAGTACTTTGCAATAGACTTGTAGCGTCCTGTCCAACGGGTAACAAGCAATTTCTATCGGCCGTTTCACGCTATAGACACCGGGAGAAACTCCGGCTCCATGGACCTATGGCTCTGAAGGACTACATTTTTTTCTCCAAAGTTACTACGACAGTTAACTGATAAAGAGAGTTTCATGACATGGATTTGGAGCATATTTCAGTATTTGTTTGCCGAAGACAAAAACAACAAAACTGTTGCTCTTCTAACTTCGTTATCTTCACGCCTGAGGCATCCTGACATTTTCATCTTGTCCAAATAAAATCAATGACTGACCTTATTCCAAATAGATGCTAGCGTTTAACGTGGGTGTTACACAATGTGCACATATTAGCAGGTCTGATCGCCGAACGCAATTTTGGGCTCGGTTTAACATTGTTGTAATGGGCGATATTTTGTGTTGGTTTGAGAGTAAATATTTCCATTTCATCAATGACAAAAAAATGAAACGATTAGAGAAAACTTGAAATTTTTTTTTAAAGCGCAATATCCACTAAACGTGCTCAAAGCGCTTTACAAAGGATCCCTGACCAACAGCAATACGTGTCATTCAGAAACGAAAAATGACGCTTGTTAGGCGGTATTACAATTTTTCCAGACAGAGGCAACGTTGTTAACGATCATGTACCCATTTTACACCTAAGTTCGGTGAGATAATGTGAGCCTTTTGCTCGAACTCAACTATGCGCCGGGTGAGACTCGAACCCAGGACCTTCCGATCCGAAAGCGAGTGTCATACCACAAGACCACATAGCCGCTTAGACCACATAGAGAAATGTCAGAGGACAATTGAGAATGAAGACTATGGGGCGATTGGGATTCGAACCCACGACCTGACTGCCAGGGCATCTCCACATAAGTGCCTGCTCCATTCACATTTCTGCATTGCAACAATGAGACGATATCAATTTAGGTTATCAATCTTCCAATAAAGTGCACAGGAGGTACTACAGGACCGAGAACTACATTTTCCTTTTTATAAATCTACATACTCTCTACGTTTCTTTAAAAATCTTTTTGCCAATTATCAGTAGCGTGGCGTGCTTACAGTATAAGGTGTTGCCAGAAACAGAAGAAAATGACTAAAAACATGCTATATTTGTAAATACAAAAGAAAGAAAAACATATACAGAAAAGACTTACTCAAATAAGTAAGAGGCGGTTTTACCATTTCTTAGTTTTATTATTTTTCAAATGCTGTATCCATTTTTTAAAGATGGAATTGGTGCCAGGCACCAAATCAACCAATATAGCCACGCCCCTGCCAATTATTATAATATTGATGGATTAACTGGACCTTCCGTTTGTCTCCAAGTCTCGAATTTCGTGTTGAGGGCAAGGCTAATCCTGGTTGAGGGTCATTATATCCCATCGATATTTGAACTGAAAGTTTTCTGGCCAAATGAAAAAAAAAAAGTGTCTCTTTAGACACAGTAGGAATGCCATGCTGTACGCTATTTACAAAAATAAAACCAATCAAACCCAAAAACGAAAATGAAAAAAAAAACAATAAAAAAAACAAGCACAAAAATTGAGCATTTCTGTAGCGCGATATCCACTAAACATGCTCAACACGCTTTACAGTGGGTCCCTCTCCAACGGTAACACTTAACATGTTGGACGAGACATGAAGCCTAAAATGCGATATTTAAATTCTTTCTCTTTTTCTTCGACAGAGACAATGCCGTTAACGTTTTACATATTAGGGTGAGAGTAAATAGCCGTTTCCAAGGACTCAACGATGCACCTCTCAGAGCGAGACTCGAACGCTGGACCTTTCAGTTGTATCACAAAAGCACATAGTAGTTGCTTTCAATAAGAGTAAATGTTTAAAATAAAACATCCATCGCTATCCATCTATGTTCATCCATCTACCTACCAGCCTATCTATCTATCTGTCTGTCTGTCTGTTTATCTATAGATCTATCTATTTATATACCCATCTATCTATCTATCCATCAGTCTCTCTATCTATCTGTCTATCTCAATGTGACTGTCTGTCTGTCTGTCTTTCATGCCCTTTAGTTCCCGTAATCACGCCACAACTATTTTTAAAACTGCAGATGTAGAGCTTCAACTTTAAGCCGAAATGCCATGGCACGTAGGACTGTTTGTAGACGATGCTGGTGATGATGATGATGATGGTGATGATGATGATGATGATGATATGATAAAGACGATGAGCAAGTTGGAGAATCCCACCCCCCCCCCCCCCCCCCGCTCCCATTTCCACACACTCTCTCACCCACTTGTCACTAAGTATAATTCTACTCATAACCCAGCTATCCGTTTGGCACAGTCATTCGTAGACAGTTCGTGATTTATGTCCCATTGTTATATATTCCTTTTACCTTCGTAATTCTGGCATGGTCTGTCGGTTTCAACTACAAAGTTTTTTCCAGAATTATTTTTTTTACTTCTTGGAATAAACAGATAATAATAATATAATAATAATAATAATAATAATAATAATAATAATAAAATAATAATAATAATAATAATAATAATATAAAATAATAATAATAATAAAAATAATAATAATAATAATAATAATAATAATAATAATAATAATAATAATATAATGATAATAATAATAATAATAATAATAATAATAATAATAATAATAATAATAATAATAATAATAATAATAATAATAATAATGAAGCATTTGTAAAGAGCACACTTCCACTCAAAGGTGCTCAGGGCGCAATGAAAAAATAAATCAGTGACAACCAATAGTTAAACAATGCACACATTAAAATATTCAACGGAAAATAATTCTTTTTCAGATTCTTTTTAAAAATTTCAAATGAAGGGCTGGATCTAGATAGTTGTAAAACATATGCTATTCCATAACCGGTGCCATTGATACAGAAAGTTTTACTGTTAAATTTGTTTGAAATTTTTTTTCTTTAAACAATAAAGAGACAGCAGATCTCAAAGCTCGCACTGGTTTATAGGGAGAAGTTAGGTCTTGGATGTAAGGAGGGAGGGGAATTTCGTTCATAGATGTATACGCATAACAAAGAATTATAAAA
>NC_088361.1:9002732-9005232 GCF_034508935.2 Berghia stephanieae | reverse complement strand
TATTTGTATTAAGGAAAGTATAAGGAATATATCGGTCTGTCCGTCTGTCTGTCTGTCAGTCGGTCTGTTTGTCTATCTATCGGTATTTATATAATTCTATCTACATAGTTACCTACCTACCTACACACGCATCTATCTAACCATCGATTTATGAACCTACCAACCTACCCACCAACCTGCCTAGCCAGCTACCCACCTACATATCCAGCCGAGGCAGGAGTTATAGTCACGTATTGAAGAAAGACAGAATTTTATTAGAATCAAGTATTTATTCTTCTTCGTTAAATTTCTTTTAAATCCCCTTTCCATCAAATATGGCCAGGCCCACAATTTCCGTTTTTACTTACCCGTTGTTTACCCTTTCATCGAACGTGAAATTTACTTCCGATTGATTCCACGGGTCCAACTCTAAAATAGACACGAAATAGCTCTCGCCTTCCTTCCCTCATCTCTATCTGTGCTTGATTTCTCTCTGTCCCACCCACTTATTTATCTCTATTTTATTTATCTATCTATCTATAGTTCCATCCAGTTATTTATCTGTCTATCTATTAATCTATCTATTTATTTACATATTTACCTGTTTATCTAAATACTTATATACCTATCTATCTATTTATCTATCTGACTTTCCCCCTTCTCTCTCTCTCTCTCTCTCTCTCTCTCTCTATCTCTCTCTCTCTATCTCTCTCTCTCTATCTCTTTCTCTCTCTCTCTCTATCTCTTTCTCTCTCTCTCTCTCTCTCTCAACACACACACACGCACACACACACACACAAACACACACAAACACATACTCAATCAGCATTTCTATCTTTATACATGTGTTTCTATTTCATCCTATATATTATGGCATGTCACAAAGAATGTGAACGTAGAATAACTGCAGCCAAAATTTGGTTTAATAGACGCATTCTTAGAATCTCATGGAAAGATAAAATAAAAAACGAGAAGGTATTAAAAGAAATTGGAGTACGACCAACTTTGGTAAACACCATCACAAAAAGACAGTGAAAGTTTCTCGGACATATTTACAGAAAAAACAGAATTGAAAAGATTGTACTTACGGGTAAAGTTGCTGGGAAGAAAAGAAGAGGGAGACAGAGGATAGATTACATTGACAATCTGAACGGATGAATTGGTGGAGGAGGAACAGGAATCGAGCTATTGAGAAGATCTGAGGACAGATATGGTTGGAGGGACATGATCGTCGATGTCTGCAACAGGCCTGGCACTTGTTGATGATGGCATGTCCGGACAGATTATCTGTCAGACTGGTAATCAGAAGGTCTGAGGTTCGATTCCCAGTCGACGAAGACTGATTTTTAGGATTGTTGTTTTTCTCGTATTTTTCTTTCTTACTTTGTCTGGCACTGTTTCATACACACGTTTTTCAAACCTTGCTCAGACATCTCAAAACATCTTGGTAAAATAGCTAGAAGAATCAATTCAAAAAAAAAAAAAACAACCCGGCAATCTCTCTATAATGTCAACAAAAGCTATAATTTCAGTGCTGTAAGAATTCTGATTTTTTCATTGCGTGTTCTATGATCGATGATGATAAAACTTTCATTGGTCTGATTGATAACCCCTGGCAAATACTAATTTGGTTCCATGTTAGCATTAGAGAGATCTGCTCCGTTTGCTGATAACATCGATTTTTAAGTGTTGAGAATGCCTTTGTTAAACATGGCATACGCATCTCTCTTCTCTATCCATCTCTTCACCTAATTTAATCTATTATATTTCCATTTATTTATCTACCTGCTTATCTATCTCTTTAGCTATTCTTATATCCGTCTATCTATCTATATTTATATTATCTATAATATATTATATATTATTATATATATATACCATCTATTTTATCTATCTACCTAACTATTACTACCTATTATTTAGATTAGCTAGTGGTATGACATGCGCCTTCGGATTGGAAGGTCTTGGATTCGAGTCCCCCTCTGAGAGGCTCATAGTCGAGTCCTTGGAAAAGGCTCTTTACTCTCGTTTTTTCATCGTACCCAGGTGTAAAATGAATACCCATTCGTTGACATCGTTGTCTCTGTCCGAAAAAACAAAGAACCAATGCAATAGCGCCGTCATCATGTCTCGTCCAATATGTTAAATGTTGCTGTTGGCTAGGGTCCCCTTTCAAGCGCTTTGAGTGCGAATATTGTGCTATATATAGCTCAAGTATTTTTGTTTGTTTTTTTATTTGTTGTTGTTTATATTTTTGTTTGTTTGTTGGGTTGGTTGTTGTTATTATTATTATCATTATTATTATTACTATCATTATTATTATTATTATTATTATTATTATTATTATTATTATTATTATTATTATTATTATTATTATTATTATTATTATTATCATTATTATTATTACTATCATTATTATTATCACTATTATCATTATTATTATTATTATTATTATTATTATTATTATTATTATTATTATTATTATTATTATTATTAGTTAAGCTTGCTCTTATGCGGATGT
>NC_088361.1:8997732-9000232 GCF_034508935.2 Berghia stephanieae | reverse complement strand
TATGGGAAAGTTATCCAGCAACTTTTCTTAAATTTTATACTTTTTCAACTTAACTATCTGTAAAAAAAATATTTAGAAGTGACATTAACCTTTGATACTTTTCCCCGAAGATGTACGAAAAAGGTTTATTTAATCATTTATGACAAGAAATCATTTTTGAGTTTAAAAATTGACCTACTAACTAAACTTGGCAATATCTCAGCTCAATCAGTCTCACCATCCGACTATGTCATTCACTGTAAAATATTGTACATGACAGCCATTAGCGCTAGTAAAATCCATAAGGCCCATTGCATTGTTTTAATTCTTGATTATGACTTTCAAATTACATTGATGATTATTAGAACAACGGTAGAACAAATACATATCCAGCAACCTTTCTTAAATTTAATACTTTTTCAACTTGAGTAGCTGTAAAAAATATTTATAGAAGTGAATTTAAGCTTTGATATTTTTCCCGAAGATGTACAAAAAGGGTTGATATAATCATTTTATTTGACAAGAACTCATTTTTTGAAATTTCAAATTATATTGATGATAATTAGGACAAACACATGATCTTACCCACCCATTCCTTTCACTGTTTGTGTTACCATGACACCTAGGGCTGGTTGTCATGGTAATCGTCGCCACAGTAATGCAATTGAGATGATTATCATCGCGTGCTTTCTTGCACAATATCCGACGCCCAAGTTAGTTATTTTCGAAAATAATCAAATTGAGAAATTAGGAATCAGGCACTGGTGTAAGATAAGGATTGGACAAATGTGTACGAAACGGTACCAGACAAAGCGAGATTTTAAAAAATACAAGAACAAAAAAAAAGATCTCAAAAGAATCAGTCTACCTCGACTTGTCTGGCTTTTCATACACCTTTGAAATTCTACACAAACTCTTGTTTTGATAAAGATGCTAATCCAAAATAACTCACCACTAAACTTCACTGAACGAACGTGCCTTTATTCGTTATTTCGTATTTAAATTTACCCAGTCTAATCCTATTATCATGATTTGAAGTAACGTTTATTTTTTATTTTTTTGCATTATGAATTTTCTGGCTCTCAGTGCAGACATAATCCTTTTTCCCCAAGACAGCAGTAACGTTGTGGCAACACAGGCATCATTGACGCACAAGAGACGCATTTTAGTGCTTCTCTATCAGTGAAAACTATGAGATTTGATGAGTCGAACCAGTCATTAAAGAGTTAAATTTTGCTCATGAATAAAACTCCGGTCAAAGATCGAATGATCCTGATTATCAGATCCGACCCCTGGCAGAAACAAGTAACGACCGAAATATAAAGTACTTGGTACAATTATTATATTTTCATATCTTCATTATTATTATTATTATCACCATCATCATTCTCATGATCATTATCATTATCAGTGTTATTATTATTATCATCATCATCATCATCATCATCATCATCATCATCATCATCATATTATTATTATTATATTATTATTATTATTATTATTATTATTATTATTATTATTATTATTATTATTATTATTATATTATTATTTATTATCATCATTGTTATTATTATTATCATTGTTATTATTATTATTATTATTATTATTATTATTATTATTATTATTATTATTATTATTATTATTATTTATATTGTTATTATTATTATTATTATTATTATTATTATTATTATTATTATTATTATTATTATTATTATTATTATTATTATTTATTTATTTATTTTTATTTTTTTATTTTCTCATTTATTTATTTATTTATTTATTGAGCTTCGGATAACCATCTTAGATAAGCCATCATTAGAAAAGCATTGGCATGATCAATAAAGATGTTATCATCTTCCGAATTTATATTATTTACACAGGGGACCTCCAAATCCCATAATTCATTATTCCGTCAGAGACGGAGGGAAGGCGCTCTCATTGCTTATCTTAAAGGCTAGCACTATTCAGTATCTGATACTGAATAGTGGTTTTGCACTATTCAGTATCTGATACTGAATAGCGGTTTTGCACTATTCAGTATCTGATACTGAATAGCGGTTTTGCACTATTCAGTATCTGATACTGAATAGTGGTTTTGTACTATTCAGTATCTGACACTGAATAGTGGTTTTGCACTATAATACGGTGTTTTTTTTTCCGAAACCTGACAAATTTATGGGAAGAGGGCAGCTGTGGGAGTGAATATGGGACTCAGAGAAGTGTACACCAGTGGGGAGTGAACCTGGGACTGGGTTTCGGCGGGTTTCCAAATAAAAAGCAATTACTTTTTTACGAAACACGACGACACCTGGCAATATCCGACAAAGTTATGAGAGGTCGGCAGCAGCGTGTGTGTGTGTGTGTGTGTGTGTGTGTGTGTGTGTAGGGGGGGGGAGGAGAGGATGAACCTGAGATTCAGGGAAGTGTACACCAGTGGGGAGTGAACCTGGGACTCTGGGTTTTGTAAAAAAAATAACAATATGGGGGGGGGGGGGGAAAATTACATTTTTACGAAACCCGA
>NC_088361.1:8980232-8982732 GCF_034508935.2 Berghia stephanieae | reverse complement strand
CCTACTTTTACCCTGGTGTCAAGGGCGTACAATATTTAAATATAAAACAAAATCTCTTTTTTTTTCAATTCTGAATCGAGTTTACATTGTGGAAAAAAATAAAAACGCCTTCATTTAAATTATCAGAATGGGAGCGATCTAAATTCATGTTTTTGTCCAACCAAGTCATCAATCACATGATGTGTTGCTGTCCAACGACTGGATATTACTTCAGAAATGTAAACACGCTGCTTTGTTTATAAAAGTTGTAAACATATCCATGTGTCAAGGTGAACAAAATGACCAATCGTGATGATAGATATTTTAAAAACTGTGAATACGTTTCACTATGTAGGTCACTTTGAGCACAAATATCAATGTGACCAATGACCTCGGGCACATGGAAATGTAATGTAGATCATGCCCATTAAGAAAAACATTCGACACGGACATAGAAATTTAGTTCTTTACTCTTGCAGAGACCTTTTTTTTAAAAAAAGTCAAACCCGTATGTCTAGTCGATTTGTTACTAATTTATGCACGTTCACTGAAACAGTGTGTAATCGTGACCTCGGGAGAATGGTCCCATCGTTGGTGCAAGCTGTGGCACTTGATTTACATGGAGATATAATAGGTTGTGTTGTGATTAATAAGCAATCAAAGGACAGCATAGTGAATTGGATACGTCGTGGGTTCAGTGGTCGAGCTGTGTAGATATGATCCTGTGCTGCCGTGTTATTTATAAAGAAAGCAAAACAAAACAACCCCCCCCCCCCCAAAAAAAAAAAAGAAAACTGCAACCAAACAAAACAGAATAAAACAAACAAACGAACAAAATAAACCAACCCCTCTCCCCTCAGAAAAATACACGTTTTAATTGTGTGGTTTTGTGGTCTTGTTGTATGATACTCGCCTTCGGATCGGAAGGTTCAGGATTCGAGCCCCGCTCTGAGTGCCGCATAGGTGAGTAATTGGGGAGGGGGGGGGGGGCCTCTTTACTCCCATTCTCTCACGGCACTTAGGTGTAAGATAAGTAGCTGACCGTTAACAGCGTTGTGTCTGTCGAATAAAAAATGTAATATCGTCTTAAGATCTTACATTCTTTATGTCTCTTTCTACATGTTATCTGTTGCTATTTAACAGAAATTAAAGGAAAACTGATTGAAGCCATTTAGATTTTCTATCAATTCGGCCGGATGTCAAACGTTTACTTTACTTCCTCTAATGTCGGAGTTGCGTTTTATTCTTTCCTCTTCAACTCAATCTTTACGCTTAAACCAGTCGTTATTCGTTATCAGCATTATATAAACTTTTGAAATGCTTTCATTACATACTTTATAACTAGAGGAACCATTCAGAGTCTCTCTCTCTAGCTCTCTCTCCTTCTCTCTCTCTCCTCTCTCTCTCTCTCCTCTCCCTCTCCCCTCTCCTCTCCCCCCCCCCCCCTCCTCTCTCTCTCTCTCTCTTTCTCTATCTCTCTCTCTTCCTCCCTTTCTTCCCACTCTGTCCCCCTCATCTCTCTCCATTCCATCTATCCTCTCTCTCTCTCCTCCCCCTATCCCTCTCTCTATGTGTTTGTGTGTGCGTGTGTGTGTTTGCCTCTGTTTATTTTTCTCTGTTAGGTCTTATATGCGCATCGAAAGCAATTCTAATGTTTGATCGATTTATATTGAAGAAACAAGGATTGTCATTGTTTTATGAAGCCTTTATTCTTCAATGTTATCGAAGTCGGTGGTAAAATATATTTTTTTCACTGGTCGCACAGGGAATTAATTGCTGTGTCCTTATTGACATACCAGAATGCTTACCAGAAAATATCGCTATTCAATTACACCACACAACACACACACACACACACACACACAACACACACACATACACACACAATAATATACACAAACTCCATCATGATTTCATGACTCCTTGTTGTTCTACATCGCCTTACTGTTTTACATAATACCGTAATATAATGACATAATGTACACTAATGTAATCATTTCGTCAGCCTCGTTGAAAGAATGATAAAGCTAGCCTATATTATTGTTTGATAATGATCTTGTCAACTGCAAAATACAGTCAATCATTTTGTAGTTGCCACTCTATAGCTATTCTGTGAACAATGTTTGGATTAACCCTCTCCATACCAACTACAGGAAAATCGTCACATTCGTTACGATGCAACCAACAACTTTCTCATATGATTATTTTTGTTTCTCATAAACTTTGAAGAAAATTTGTTGTTTTTTTATAGCCATAAAAACTTGACACAGTTTTGTAGAGCTCATTTTGCTGAACAACATTATGCATATAATATCTACTTGTTAATCTTCAGTTTGAGTATATATCTATTTTGTGTTGGGTAGATGTGAACTTTTGGAGAAAATTCTGAAATTGGTCGGTAGGAGAGAGTTAATACGTGAAGGATATCTGTTCTATATAATGATCTTCATAATGTTGTGAAAAACAAATTAATATTAAATTTAACGCTGCATTCGAGTAATAAAAAAAAGGTTATTCATAA
>NC_088361.1:8967732-8977732 GCF_034508935.2 Berghia stephanieae | reverse complement strand
TATCAGACCTGCAAGTAAGTATACGTCGGGTGAAATCAATCTTCACTTAATTGAACAGTTCACGCTATTCTCATACATAATCGTCTCAAACTATTGATACTGGAGCCCGATTTAATGCCTATTTCCTCGACTGAACCCTCCCCCCCCCCCCCCCCCCCCCCCTTTCCCCACATGACTTCTATGTCCCCAGCCATTCGAACTACCCTATGACATTGATTCCTTTCAGTGGATACCGTCAAATGGGGTGACTTTGCCTGTATAGATTCGGACATAATAGATTACACCTAGTTTTGCAACAATTATTTCTTTTGATGAAAAACCAAGTCTTCTAATAGATAGTATGCGCTTGGCTGAGAAGCTCATATAACATTGCCATCCGGAAGTATAACGGACCAACACACAAAACTGTGTGTATCCATGAACGTTTATAGTCCGGTTAATACAGTTCAGTGAGCATTACTCACAAACGCGGATGGCAAAAAACAATAACAAAGACCTGAGTGACGCCACCTTCGAACTATCTATAAGGAAAATAACCGCAACAAGCCCGAGAGTACTCAAACTGTTCCAATTCGGTTGAGGCAAAGTCGCCCCGAGAGGCAAAGTCACCCCAGTTGATTGACGGTGTTGTCCTTGGTAGAGTTAACATAATAATATTATGTGATCCACGGTCCCAATTCCACATTGTGCCGGGATGAATAAGATTCAACAACAACGAAAAAGAAGAAAAACAAAAAGAAAACAAACAAAAACAAACGAAAAAAAAACAACCCTCAGTGAAAACGGTTAGTTAGAGAGTATCAAAATTTGAGCTTAAAACAGAGTGAGACACTGGATTCATCCTTTTCACCAGGGCTAATTATTATTGATTTCAATAAAAGTTCATAATTGAGACATTCTAGTGAATTATCATTCAGTCCCCCAAGGTTTGAGACTGTTTGCCACAATAAGGGTCATTTTAATCGATCGATATTTGTCATCATCCCTACAATTATTACTACTAAAACCACCACATCATCTATCTATCATATATGCGGCTATGTGGTCTTGTGGTATGACACTCGCTTATGGAATGGAAGGTCCTGGCTTCTAGCCTCGCTCGGCGCATAGTTGAACCCTTGGAAAAGGCTCTTTACTCACATTCTCTCACTGTACTCAAGTGTAAAATGAGTACCTGGTCGTTGACAGCGTTGTCTCTGTCAGAAAAAAATTGCAATATCGCCTAACAGGCGTTGTGTTTCGTTCTACATGTTACGTGTTGCTGTTAGTCAGGGACCCCTTGTGAAGCGCTCTGAGCACATTTAGTGGATATTGCGCTATTTTAAAATTATTTTTTTTTTATTATGAGTACTGCAACTACCACCTCACCATCATCTCTTCCGCTAGCACTACTACTATAATCTCCACCACATCATTCTAACACATCAACTGAGTATTTTTAAGTGAAAAATGGGTAAGGTGTTGTGGCTGTTGACACATGGTATGATCCCATGGTACTATTCTCTAAGTAGATATGTTTGTATATGTTGTAATTACCTACTCTTTCAACTTTTGAAATCCCTTCGAGGGGTGTCGGACATTGCTGAAAGATACATTTTGGATTGCATCTCATTAAATTTTAATGAAATTCAAATTTTTATAGTCGCATGGATGGGTCATGATCTACGCCCTGAAAAAAAATTTCCTCCTTTTTCTGACAAGTCATTCTCACCCCTGATTTGAAGAACGAGTTTTCTGGCGAAACTCGCGTTGTTGCTTTTTTTTTTCTTCTTCAGAGTATAGAATAAGATTGAGAGAGAGAGAGAGAGAGAGAGAGAGAGAGAGAGAGAGAGAGAGAGAGAGAGAGAGAGAGAGAATAAGGTTAGGTACAAAAAATATCTTGATAAATGAGAATATCGTTCCTGTGTCATTTGTCACAAATTACATTTACAATTTACATAATATTTAACTGAGACATCACATGTTTTCTTTTGACCTTTTTCGTGGGAGATATCAACACACCTCTTACGATTTACTTTGTTAAAGCGTAATTCTTGTCCTGCTTGAAGGGATTGGGTTAAATTATTTATTCATTCAGTTATTTATTTAATTACGTGAATGGCTCATTGAGAATTTTTGGTTATATATACCCTAGGGCTGCCTTGTTATAAAACGAATTATAGTTATCACAACAATGTTAAATTAAACATCCACTCTCTCTCTCTCTCTCTCTCTCTCTCTCTCTCTCTCTCTCTCTCTCTCTCTCTCTCTCTCTCTCGCTCTCTCTCGCTCTCTCTCTCTCTCACTCTTTCTCTTTCTCTCTCTTTCTCTTTCTCTCTTTCTCTCTCTCTCTCTCTCTCTCTCTCTCTCTCTCTCCACTAACTAGGATTTGTTTGTCATTTAAATAATGTATTTGTTTTCCCAGCTCTCCATTTTGCTGAGCTAGGTATTGACATGTAAGATAAATATCTCAGTGTATTATATGAAACAGTGATAGACAGTGTTTTGTCAGACTTTTTTCATACACACGTTTTCAAAAAAAAGAAAAAGAAAAAACAAAAACAAAAACAAGAAAAATAAATAAATGAATAACTTGAGCTTTTATATAGCACAATTTCCTCTAAACATGCTCAGAGCGCTTTACAAAGGGTCCCTGACCAACAGCAACACGTAACATGTAGAACGAGACATGATGCCTGATAGGCGATTTTTCTTTCCTCTTTCTCCTCCTCCTCCTCCTCCTCCTCCTCCTCTTCTTCTTCTTCTTCTTCTTCTTCTTCTTCTTCTTCTTCTTCTTCTTCTTCTTCTTCTTCTTCTTCTTCTTCTTCTTCTTCTTCTTCTTCTTCTTCTTCTTCTTCTTCTTCTTCTTCTTCTTCTTCTTCTTCTTCTTCAAGTACCAAGTCTGTGCCAGACACCGGTGATCATGGTACGCCATTCATATCTCTGATCAGATAACCTCAAAAAAATATTATTACTCTTCTCTTTCTTTGTCACCCAGCTGTTGAAGCTATTCAAATATGTTTGTCTTGGTCTACCTTTACTCTTTTGCCTTCCATCTTTCCTGTAAGAGCAAGATGTTCAATACATTTATGTCGATATAAATTGACATAAATCGACATCCTTACTATAGGGAATGAGATTAGCGAAAGAGTAGCGTCCCTTGATTGGACGTCACCCATAGTCTATGACGTCACCCGCGGAAAAGTTGTTAGAGAGAGAGAGCGTCATGTTGGTTGTGCGTATGCGTCTCTCGTCCTCGCTTCCGGTGAAAGCGGCTTGAGACACTTCAAAACCAAATTGACGTTCTCTCTGTAAGGTGACGTCCAATCAAGGGACGCTACTCTTCCGCTAATCTCATTCCCTATAGTATCTAGTAATAATGTTTTCATCTAGATCATTTCGACCTATCACCAGATTGACGCAATGGATCACCATTATGGGTTTTGCTTTTTTTTTTAAGGCTGACATTGTTTAAAATGCATTGTGATTGATTTGGGCCAAAGATTGTAAACAACATCTAGGCCTGGCTCAGCGGTACGGTCTTTGCTTCGTACCCGAAAGGTGCCGAGTTCGATCACCCGCCACTACGCTGTGTGGCCTTGAGCAAGTCACCTCGCCCTAGCTCAATTTGCGGCGCTGCACTGCGGCTGACGCCTGGGTTATTCCAGTCTCCCCTTGGAATAGACCCGAGAGACAATTTTCCCCTATGGGATGAATAAAGGGAATTTTATTTATTTATTTATTTATTTATTATGATATAACCTGGTGACTGTCGACATCAACATGAACACCAGTCTGTCATGCATCCGTAATCAGTTTCCCGCTTACCATCCTCACTGTGTTTTTGTTATGACATAAAAACAATAGTACATCATGGTAATTTAGTATACATAAAGGAAACACGAGAAGGTGTTTCAACTACGAAAGTGAAAAATTTGAGAGCAGGCACAGCTTTAGGAGAGTTTTGTCTAAAAGATGTAGCTATGCAGGCTTATTGTTAGGAAAATTATTTATGAATTCCTGTACTTAGTCATTTTGATGCTTGTCTTATAATGTTTCATACACACCTTTACAGATTTATATTGTAAAAGTTTACGATGTGTACGACATTTTAGAAGCCAGGTCTAGTTAAAAACGATAATATAATATCAATGATGTGTGTAAAAAATAAAATAAATGAAAGCGACCTTCCAGAGTCCTATGACCCATAGAGCCGGAGTTTGTCCCTGTTTCTGTAACGTTAAACAAATCCCTCCACTCTCGTCTTTACCCGGGATAGATACCGGTCCCTTTTCTTGTGAGTCACCTGCCCTACCAATTGAGTTATTGGGGCCAATATATATATATTTATATTATATATTATATAATATATATATATATATATATATATATATATATATATATTGTGTGTTATATATCGACGATATGATATGTGATATGATGGAATAAATTCTAAAACTATTTATAACGCCTTTATTTATCACGCGATATGTATCTATCCAAATTGATGATTTGTGACCATAAATATTGTTATAACACAGAACGTATACACGCATAGTGTCAAGAAATGTATTGATTGAAAATGATAGCAGAAACACCGTGAAAAAATTCCAACCAGCATACCAGCATAATTTAATAAACATGCTGGTCACGTTGTAGGAAATCGTGTTTGTTGGTTTCAATCCTATTCACCATTTTTGCCAAACAAGTCTTTTTAACCAGTTAACTGTCGCACTCTGGTAAAACGTGTATTTAAAAAATTTTGCCAGAAAACACGTCCTTCAAATATCGATCGATTTAAATGACACTCATCTTGGCAAAAACTCTTAAACCTGGGACTTCACGAAGTCCCAGGTTTGAGAGTTTTTGTCAAGATGTAGGCCATTTATATCAATCGATATTTGAAGGACGAGTTTCCTGGCCAAATCTTTTTAATACGTGTTTTCCCGAGTACGGTAGTTAACTGGGAAATGCCAATCGTCAATAATACATGACTTAAAACTTAACAAAGTGTTAAAAATATAAGCAGTAACTATAAATTTCTTATACGTTTTATTCCTTTTCAGGAGCCCAACTCGAATGCCCGTGCTGCCCACTCTTTCTACATGCTCCACGTAACTCTCAAGGAAGGAAGAGATTTGGTCGTCAGAGACAGTTGTGGTAAGTAAGACTCTTAGATCATCTTCTTCTTTCAACTTATCCCGCATTTTGCAGGGTTGCCATAATGAATGCCAAATCTCCATGCATCTCGGTTCAGCGCATCATCTTCCTCAAGGCCCAGTTCTTTCATATTATCCTTTACCCTTTTTCCTCTTTCCCGCTATTTGTAGGTCCAATACTTTCCTTCCCACTTACTCCCTCTCTCATCTCTTTACATGTCCGAACCTTTGGTAAGACTCTTATATATAATCTGTTATCCATTCACACACATCAAATAAACAAATAAATTAAGATGTGAATAGATAATGAATGAATGAATGTATGTGTATATATATATATATATATATATATATATATATATATATATATATATATATATATATATATAAAATTCCCGTTATTTATCTTTAAGGAAAATGTTCCTTATGGTCTACTCAAGAAGAGCAAGACGCCAGCCGCAATGCAGCGCCTCAAAGTGCTCAATACATGTGCCAAATACTTCTCTACCGTATCCGATTTTAAGTAATGCATTTATATTGTTACCGTTTTTGTTGTTGGCTGAAGATGGGTTTTGACTCCGAAACATTCCATATTTTGTTTTGAAGCTGTCATATTCATTTTTGTTTATTACTTTTTTTACAGCGCACAACTTATGACAGCTTAGCATTACTTTGTATAAAATTGTGTCTCACAACCTGACAAGAAAGTGTAGCTCCAGTATAATTGGCATGACGCCTTACTCTTGCCATAACGTTTTTATTAAGAAAAAATGAAGTGAGTAGGAACGTGCCAGAAGACAATAATAGAGAATAAAAAATTCGCGGTGGCGATGGGGCTGGAGAGTGGTGGATAGCTCAAACGTTAAAAGTCACGCTCTCCCCGGCCAGGCGGAATTGTCGTACCAGTAAGGTCTTGGGTTCGAGCCCCCATCGCCGCCACAAAAATGTTATTCTCTATTGTCTTCTGGTATTTTCCTACTCACTTCATTTCTTGTTTTTATCGGCATAAGTGCCTGCATCACCCGCTTTTCTGAAACGTTTATAGATAGTATGCGCTTGGCTTAGAAGCTCATAACATTGCCATCCGGAAGTATAACGGACCAACACACAAAACGGTGTGTATCCATGAACGTTAATAGTCGGGTTAATACAGTTCAGTGAGCATTACTCATAAACGCGGATGGCAAAAAACAATAACGAAGACCTGAGTGACGTCATCTGCATACTATCTATATTCCAATCTTGATAGGAATGAACCATAATGGTGCACGGCAATTTGCTCCTTGCTATTTAAAACAAGTTATTCATAATTACAAAGAGGCATGACACATATATGACACATTGACTAAATATCACTGATTAATTATGCAGGGTAGGCTATATAATTGTAGAATAAAATTATGTGAGCATCAATCAACTGTTTAAAGTTAATGTCGGTGCAGTTAAATACACCCACACACGTGACGAATTATGGAGCATGCGATGGTGTAAGATAAAAGTTTGAAAAAGAGTGTATGAAACAGTCCTAAACAAAGCAGATATAGAAAAATACAAGAAAAAAACTACCCCCCCCCCCTTTCCCACCCCCAAAATATAAGCCTACCTCGACTGGCGGGCTGATTATTTTGTTGGGATTTGTTTGTTTTATGTTGGGGTTTTTTTTTTTTTTGGTGTTTTTTTTTTTTCGCTTTTCTTTTTTGTCTGGCACTAATTCTAACTCACACTTTTTTTCCGATTGTAAAAATAGTACACCCAAGAAGTGTTCACGTTTTATTGAACCACCCTGCATCTATATATTATAGTCAATACTAAGCGATCAAAATGTATCGAAATATTTAACCCATAACAAGCAGCGCCCGATTTTATCTAGCCTCGTACCATATTAATATTATTGTCTATCACGTTCAGTAAGAGAACAGAAACAGCGATGCGACTGAGTTTCATTGACATCACCCAACCATCCTATATTATTCCAAGTGTGCTCTCGTCTTCCTGTGTTTTGAGTCACATGTTTTTATATTCCCAAAGGCACCTGGTTTAAAATAGAAACATCAGTCAGCTGTCTAGTTGAACCAATGTTATCGTACATTACCAAAACCAATTATTGATTTTGGCAAGAATTTTTATGCTTCAAATATTGACTAAGATTATCTTCTTCTTCTTCTTCTTCTTCTTCTTCTTCTTCTTCTTCTTCTTCTTCTTCTTCTTCTTCTTCTTCTTCTTCTTCTTCTTCATATTTAGAGCAGCCAATGCCACCACGCTGCTAACAAGTGCTGCACCGTGTTGTATGCGCTAAATTCGGCCAGGAATAGTTAATGACTTGGTGCTGTCACTATTTCTTCTCGCAGAGTTATTGTTCCAATTCTTTGTGGGTCGTGGAAAAAGCCCCGTTGTTTATAATATTATTATCGTATTGTTGTTATTTTTTAATATGTTTATTGTGTGTGTCAAGGAGCAGGTGGCTCGAGTGCTATGCCTGCCTGTTGACAGTTGTGACAGTTTGCCCATAGTGATATTTGTAGATGACAGATAGACAGACCTGGATTTCTTTAAATTGTCTTCATGCAAATGTCACTGTTTGACGCTCAAAGAACTAAATAACTATAGTGAAATGGAATGGTCGTGTCAATTTAATTAACGAAAACAAATGATTTGCACGTTTCGGGTTTCCCCTTTGTCAACAAAAACAATCAAAATCATCAAACACCAAACACGAATGCGATTGGATAGAAAGGCGTTGTTTAGACGAATAAACAAAATAATATCACATTTCATACTTTATTTTGCCGATTGAACTATCGGTTTCACCACCTCCAACCCAGAACATGCGGCGTTAAGGTCATCTGGCCCTTTTGATCGATTCAGGTCCTGCTCTGACTGATTGGTGGAGTCATTGGCAGACCTGCCTATTATTACAAAAATTTCGTAGAAAAACGAAATATTGGCTCCAATTTCAGAACTTTATGAGCATTTCTCAGTCATTAAAACTTATTGAAAATGAAAGTTGACGCCACAGAACATAATCTTAAGGATTTCTGAGTGTTATGTTTTCCTTGTGAGGGTAATTCTTGATTTTTAAGTTCATTCGCGAGTACATTTTTATTTCTCATAAAAAATTAGGAATTTTTAAGTTTTCAAGTAGGCAGGTCTGCATTGGAGAAATATCTTTACTCACGTTCTGTCACTGCACCCAGGTGTAAAATGAATACTCCGTCGGTAACATCATTTTCTCATTGGAAAAGAAAAAAAACTAACATAGGCCTTATAGTGTTGCTATTGGCTTGGTGGCTTGAAAGGCGTTTTGATCATATTTTGTGGATGAAACTTTGAAGTTGTTTTTTAATGTATTGGTAGCTGCACGGGTAATGAGGTAATGCAAATTTAAGGGAAGTTGCCAGGATAGTAAGGTTAAAGCGGAATATATTACTCTTAAAGAACAAACCAGACACACACACAAAAATAACAGATGAAGGTTTTCGATGATTGTCTGGAGTTTCGAAATTGTATATGCTTACCATTTATATCTAGTTTTGTCTTTCAAATCGTCAGACTGTCTCTGATTTTTTTGAGTGTTGTCATCTGGGGAAAGAATGCGATGTACTTAAATGCCCTTTTGATAGAATATCCCTTGTGTTAGATGTCGTGTTGGAAAATATGGAGACATGCTATAGAGATAAAGGTTATAAATCGGGCGTCGTGCTTTTAACCAAATGGCAAGAGGCAGGTTTGGTCCATACGTGATGCAATGCGTATACCGTGTCGTATCATATAAAAAGTATGGTTACTATAGAATGAATGAAGTTGACGTCACTCAGCTCTGTTATCGCTTTTTAGACCGCCAGAAAGATGATCTGTTTACACTGAATTCGTTCGAATAACTAAGAGACTAGACCATAAAGAAAGCTTACACACACCATCGTCTTGATGAGCATTGTACTCAGTTGTGCGGCTATATGGTCTAGTGGTATGACACTCTCTTTCGGATCGGAATGTCCTGGGGTTCGAGCCTCGCTCGGCGCATAGTTGGGCCCTTGGAAAAGGCTCTTTACTCCCTTTCTCTCACCGTACTCAGGTGTAAAATAAGTACTTGGTCGTTAACAGCGTTGTCTCTGTCCGAAAAAAGTGTAATTTCGTTAACAGGCGTCATATCCCGCCCTACATGTTAAGTGTTGCTGTTGACCAGGGACTTGTAAAACGCTTTGAGCACGTTTAGTGGATATTGCGCTATATAAATGCTCTAGTTAAAATACTCTAGTATTTCACCGCATATCAACAATAGGATATTTCACTCGACATTTATCGTTCATTTGATTATACCTTCAAACTATGAAGAAAAAAAGAAACATCATATATATAATTTTGGCCAGAAAACTTGCGCTTCGAATGTCAATCGATTAAAATGACCACAATTTTTTTTTTTAAACTGAATTCTTTTGACTGAACATCCTCTTTCATGTCATTTTATTATAGCAAATTTTTCGACCCTAGTTCCCCATACTTTGGTTCTCTCAACTGTTTTTTTTTTTTATATATATTTAATAAAAATGTGGCGCGGGTGGTTGATGGGAGCATCACTCTTGAATCATATACCTATGATGTTCGCATGGGTGTACGATCCGATAGTGATGTCGTTTCTTCTCTTCTTTACTAGCCTATCCTGCTTCTTTGGTTTGTGATTGTATTTTTGACAGGGGATATTTTTTTTTTCTGTAAATCTTCTGCCTGTTTGTTCTTGGTTATTTACAATTTAGCTTATGATATCTTTAGGTTATGATTTTGATTTACATTTGTACTATTTTTGTTAGATTGCTTGTTTTTTTGTTTCAGCGGTCTCTCATATAACCTCAATTGTGTTGGAAGAG
>NC_088361.1:8955232-8965232 GCF_034508935.2 Berghia stephanieae | reverse complement strand
CCACCATCATCATCATTATGGACCGTCCTCGTACATGTAACAACAATAAATGATAATTATTTCCAAACAAGATCTTGACTCATTCTTCCGACTTCATTTTCCTGGTCATCGATTTAACAACCATCTGTGGACTTTGTCTCAAGAGCTTTGGATTTCGCGATAATTTCTATTGTGTTTCCTCATCTCTCCAGCTTAGGGCTCATTCAGACTCCTTGCTCTCCACTTGTGGATTCTTGACATTTCTTATTTCTCTATTATCCCCTGTAAAAAGGATTGAAGAAGGGAGAGGCATCTGATTCATTGTTGGTGATTTATATAGGCTATCGAGTTGGAGAGGATTGAGAAAGAAAGAAACAGCCTCTCGTTCTGTTACGTAATTTCGTCGTGGCTGCTTCAATAAATCGTATAGAAACTGTTTTGTCTTTATCCTGACAACCAAATAAGATTGTCAATAAAATTATGTCCCTTGATTTGTTCTTACTTTGTTTTTCTTGGAAACTGTTCATATACTACTACTTTGACGGGAAGACACCCCCTCATTAAAGATGAATTATTCCTGGGTATCTACCATTATTATCTGCTTGTCATATTATTGTCTATAAATTGCTATTTCAAGCTTTTAAGTAAATCTTTAGCGGCCTAAATCTTTGGACTGAAGTTATTTGGGGGGGGGGAATAGAATTGTTTCAAGAAGAAACAAAGAACAATACGTAACAAGGAAAATTTCGGGCTCTAACCTCTCCTTAGCCACTAGCAAAAATAATTTGGATTCTTTTTACTCTTTATTTTCTGCAACTAATGGAGAGCCTGCGATATTTGCGATGAGTTAAAGGCTATTACTAACTAACAGACAGTCATCGATTTTAATTACTATACCTGTGTATTGTGGAAATTGACACAGGTCGAGACGACTATTTTGAGCCATCAACTATCACCATCGGTAATAAAAAGTCTGTCAATGAGCGCCGTTGAATCTGACAATAGATAGTATGCGCTTGGCTTAGAAGCTCATAACATTGCCATCCGGAAGTATAACGGACCAACACACAAAACTGTGTGTATCCATGAACGTTTATAGTCGGGTTAATACAGTTCAGTGAGCATTACTCATAAACGCGGATGGCAAAAAACAATAACAAAGACATGAGTGACGTCATCTTCGAACTATCTATAGGGGGTGGTCAGACGGCAATTCCCAAGGTCGAATTAATGATCGATCATTTTGCCTAAGCAGATTTTCTAATTAATCATTTGAATCAAGGGGTGATAGTATTACCCTTATTTTTTTTTAAGGTTTGCAAGTTACTCGTATATCAATCTGTAAAAAAAAAAAAATTAAAAAATTATATTGTTTAGATTTGCCACTAATTCTGTAAATAACAAATGTGAAATTGAATGTAAGCTTCAATTTAATAAACCTTAACAGATAATAAAATAATTGAGCTTTATATAGCGCAATATTCACTAAATGTGCTCAAAGCGCTTTACAAGAGGTCCCTGGTCAACAGCAACATTTAACAAGTAGGACGGGACATGACGCCTGTTAGGCGATATTACAATTTTTCGGACAAAGACAACGCTGTTAACGGCCAGGTACTCATTTTACACCTGAGTACGGTGAGAGAATGTGAATAAAAATTTTGAATATTTCATATGGTACAGAAAAACCAAGGATTGATTCGTTGACTGATTAACTGATTAATTTATTTAATGTAAGATTAACTGACCAATTGATAATGATGATAATTTTTGGTGTCGAATTGCCACAATCGTAACAAATTGAAAACGAAATGAATATGTTTATGTTGTGTATATCGCACGTGTGAAAGAAAGAAAGAGAGAGAGAGAGAGAGAGAGAGAGAGAGAGAGAGAGAGAGAGAGAGAGAGAGAGAAAATAAGTAGGAGAGAAATATCTGTTCAATCTTAGTTATCGTTTAACATTATAACAAGTGTAACTAAATGACAAATTGCCATATTTATGGACAATAAAGATCTATTATTATTATTATTATTATTATTATTATTATTATTATTATTATTATTATTATTATTATTATTAAAGAGACTCAACTATGCGCCGAGCGCGAGGCTCGAACCCAGGACCTTCCGATCCGAAAGCGAGTGTCATACCACTAGACCACATAGCCGCACAATAATCTGTTTTCGTTTATTAAATTGAAGCTTACATTCAATTTCACATCGTTATTTATTTCTTCGAGCTTCGAGCAGCAACATACCCACTAATTACCCACTAATTCTGTGTTCCTTGGCAAAAAATTAAGATGGACTTTACGGAACACTCTTGACCCCCAACCTATTTTTCTTTTTAAAAGAACATAGAATTGGTCGGTAGTTGTTTACCGCCTATTAGGCTTTCTATTCTTTACCCCTTTCTGAAGTTTTGACGAACTTTAGAAAGTGTGAACCAACAAAGATGCAAAGTAATTTTTATTTAATTTAGAACGAGTGGAACTATTGATATAATATATTATACAATACAAGATCTTGAGCTTTCCTATAGCATTTAGAACTGATGATCCACGCACACACACGCAAAAAAAAAACCCTCATATACACATCCTCACACACACAAACACACACATACATCGAATACACACTCTACTCTGAGAACGTCAAACAGCGAAAAGGAAGTTTATTTACGAAGATTTGAAGAAATAAACAATATAAGTGGAGTTTACTCGTATGTCATTTGGAGTCATTCTTCTCCTATCAATGTGGGTGTGTAAGTTTCTGTATTTGGGTCTTTTTGGCAAGTTTTAATAAAAAAAATGTTTTCCCTGTAAATCACAAGTCTTCTCTAATAATTTTACAGGAAATAAAAGCTAATAATGCTTTTAAAGCTGAATTAATTTCTATGCCATTTTACTGAAGGCTGAGGAGTTGCCAAGTGTCTAAATTAAGAGCACTTTCTTGCGTCACCTCCTAATATAAGAGTAGTCTATTGATGCTATGCGTTTAAGTAAAATATTTACAACAGTTGCCCGGTAGATGAAACATACCAAAATACACAACTATGAGTAACCTTTAACGTTTATAGTTCGATTACTAGATATGCTCAGTGTAAATCAACCACTCAACTGGCGCTCTTAACTTATTTTTTAAAAAGCTACACAAAAAAAAAATTTAATTAAACACTTGAGCTTTTTTATAGCGGATTATCCACGTAAGGTGCTCAAAGTGCATTACAAAGGGTTCCTAGCCAAAAGCAACACTTAACATGTAGCATGACCAACTACGCCTTTAAGGCAATATTACATTTTTTTCCCCCGACAGAGGCAACGCTGTTATCGGCCAGGTACTCATTTTACATCTGAGTCCAATGAGAGTGAGTAAAGAGCCTTTTCCAAATAGAACCGCTCAGAGTTTGACTCGAGCCCAGGACCTTCAGATCCGAGGGTGACTGCCATACCCCTAGACCACATAGCCGCACGCAAAAAAGAGCTGAATGAAGTCAACTGTTTATTCTAGACACTCTCATTAAATTGACCTTTTTAATTGCGTGAGACTCGAAAAAAATATGATAAAAGACATCCTTATCTTATATTCGGCATGATTAAAGGCCCATGGAGACGCAATTAGATTATGGAAGTCATTTCCAAGACAGGCCCGCCCGACAGGCAGACAAAACAGGCAAATTTCTAAATCAGATAAGAGAGCATTCGTATAAATGGAGCCGTTATGTTTATTGACAGGGAGGGCGATGCACGCAGACCTTATCCCTGCAATGTATAATATTATATTATAACGCTGGTGGTTATCTTCAAGCCTGAAAAAAACGAAGTCTAAACATAGAATTGCTTTGAATCTGGGATGAAATCGAGACAAGAGATAATTTGCTTTAAAATCCGAATATAATTTGCCTATTGGATAAGCAAATAAGATATGATTTGGACATCAACACCAACAACAACAACAAATGAAGGATAAAAAAAGATAAGGAAGGAAAAAGTTTCCGTATTCTGTCTGTTTCTTTTTTGTTGCTACGAACACATCTTTCTTTCTTTCTTTCTTTTTTTTCGAAAATCTATTTCAAGCGGCGGTCGGCGATAGCTCAGTTGGCAGAGAGAAAAGGAACCGATATCAAACCTTGGTGCATTCTAGATTTTTCTTTTACTTATAATTCCATGGTAAATTGATAAGCATAAGCTTACCATCAAAACAGTAACGCTCCTGCAAGCGATTACGATTACGTCCGTTAAAAAAAACTATGGTTAAACAGAAGAGGAAGAGGAGGTCATCTCGATCCATCCATTTATCCGTCCTTTCCTCCTTCCCTCCCACACCCATTTTTTATTCATTATCCATTTATTCTTTCATGCATTTATCTATAGATAGTTCGAATATGACGTCACTCAGGTCTTTGTTGATGCTTTTTGCCATCCGCGTTTGTGAGTTGTTCTCACTAAACTGTATTAACCAGACTATAAAAGTTCATGGTTACACAGAGTTTGTGTGTTGGTCCGTTATACTTCCGGATGGCAATGTTGTGAACTCCTTGGCCAAGCGCATTCTATCTATAGATAGTTCGAAGATGACGTCACTCAGGTCTTTGTTGATGTTTTTTGCCATCCGCGTATATGATTAATGCTCACTGAACTGTATTAACCCGACTATATACGTTCATGGATACACACAGTTTTGTGTGTTGGTCCGTTATACTTCCGGATGGCAATGTTATGAGCTTCTTAGCCAAGCGCATACTATCTATAGGGGATCCCGGTAGCTCAGGTTGTAGCGCACTCACTACACACGCAAAGGGACCGAGATTGAACCAGGGTGCTGTCGAGATTTTTTTCTGACACCCCCCCCCCACCACACACACACACACACTAGCCACCCGGTAGTGATTGGGAAGAAGGGTCTGTTCTATCTGGCGGAAAGAAATTTGCGATAGACTAGTGTCCTATCAAAAGGGTAGCAAGTAATTGCTATTGTCCGTTTCACTCTATGGATAAATTCCGGCTCCATGGGCCGAATGGCTCCGAAGGACTTTTATTTTTGTAATGCATTCATCTATCCATCCATCAACCCAACCCACTCCATCTAATCATCATTCTTCACCCATTCTTTCATTGTCCACTTAACACGGCCATTTCTCCATCTATCCATTGTACGGCTATGTGGTCTAGTGGTATGACACTCGCTTTCGGGTCGGAAGGTCCTGGGTTCGAGCCTCACTCGGTGCATAGTTGAATCCTTGGAAAAGGTTCTTTACTCACATTCTCTCACCGTACTCAGGTGTAAAATGCATACCTGGCCGTTAACAGAGTTGTCTCTGTCCGAGAGAAAAAAAATTGTAATATCGCAAACAGGCGTCATGTCCTGTCTTAAATTGTTAAATGTTGCTGTTGGCTAGGGACCCTTTTATAAAGCACTTTGAGCACATTTAGTGAATTTTGGTCTATATAAAAGCTCAATTTTTTTTTTCAATTTATTCATCTATCCTTCCATCCGCCATCTGAACATTAATTTATAATACGAAACAATTCTCCTATCATTCTCAGGTGTACGACTATGACAGAGCGTGGAATGACGATCCGATGGGCGCGGCTGATGTTGACCTGTCCTCTTTGGAAATAGACAAGTGAGCGTCTCTTTTATGGATTCAAATGATACAAATTTGATACTTTCAACAACAAAATGACAATAACAAAATGAAAGCCTTGGTTCAATTGTCACTTTAGTTAAGTTCTATTTTGGGGGGTTGATGAAACATTGTGAAATGCATTGAGCATGGTAAATCCGTAGGAATGCTCTATTTAAGACGTTCATGTTTATTTTTTAAATATAGTTTAGTGGTGGTAGTGGTAGTAGAGGTGGTAGTAGTAGTAGTAGTAGTAGTAGTAGTAGTAGTAGTAGTAGTAGTAGTAGTAGTAGTGGTGGTGTTAGTTGTAGCAGTAGCAGCAGGAGAACGATGATGCTGATGAGCATGGTAATGAAGAAGATAGTGACAATAAAATAGAGGATGATGATGATGAAGATCATCGTGGTGGTAGTGGTGTGATGTGGTGGTGGTGGTGTGATGTGGCGGTGGTGATTGTGGTAGCAATAATGATATTCGCCTATCACGTGTCTTATGGAAAACTTGGTGTTCGGTCGGGGTGGGGAGAGTATAGTTTCAAAAATCGATTCCAGTCTTGGGGTATTGCTGTGCATACAACAGAAAATGAGCTGTTTTCGTACAGATTAAGACAAATTTTGAAATGTTGAATGTTATAGTTGCACTTAACGTTTATAATATCGATTAGAACTGCATTTCGTAAAGGTGTGATTAAGTTATTGGTCATTTGTGAATACTCAAAAGAGTTGGAAAAGTCCACCTTCATACATAATTCATTTGATATGAATATTCATATCAGGCAAATGTTTACCTTTTTGTTTCGTTTCTTTTTATCCAGGGAGGTCGAGCTCAAGTTGCTTCTTAGTGAGAGGGGAAAGTCAGAGTACATGGGGTATCTGCTGCTAGCTTGTAACCTCGTGCCGAAATCCGAGGAGGACAAGGACCAAGTGAGTAGATTATAGATAGTATGCGCTTGGCTAAGAAGCTCACAACATGGCCATTCGGAAGTCTAACGGGCCAATGCACAAAACTATGTGTGATAACCATGAACTTTTATAGTCTATTTAATACGGTTTAGTGAGAATAACTCATAAACGTGGATGGCAAAAAAACAATAACAAAGACCTGAGTGACGTCAACTTCGATCTATCTATAGGATATTTTGACTGGAGTTCAAGTGTGATTTTTTTCCCTTCAAAATAAGAGTTGGGACTGGTAGCGGTGCTAATCAAAAGTCACCACTGGCATTTTTGTTTAAAACATGAAGCACAAGCATTGAAGAAAATACATGAAATATATGCGCATTATTTGTGAACTGTTTTGGTGTTGTTTTTTGTTCAAGACCGCTGTTTAATTATTTTAGGAGCTTAATGGTATTAGTCACACTTTAAAGTCATGTTGTCACTTCATATGAAATGACTTTGTTCTACATTCACGACTTATCTTCCGTGTTTTTTTTTTGTTTTTTTTGTTTTTGTTTTTTTGTTTGGGGGGGGGGGGGGGGGGTTCATTTCGGCCATGCGCCAGGAAATTAAAATTTTACTTCAATACTATTCGATAAAAATAATCGTCAGCTTGTCATAAGTCTTATCCCCGGGCCATTCTCTCTGAAATCTCAATTGTGAAACTTTTTGGCACGTGGATGGTCATTTTAATTGACTAGTGTTTTGAGTTAGAGTTTTCTGGCCAAATTTTTTTTTAAAAGACATATTTTGCTAGAATATTCCATTAATGATCAGTTTTAAAAGTAACTCGAGGACAGCGCCACCAAACTACTGGCTATAGATTAAATTACAAATTTGTTGGAATTCATTTACACGAAATGGCCTTGATGTTGTTGTTGTTGTTGTTGTTATTGGTTTTGTTATTGTTGTTGTTGTTTGGGGGGGAGAGGTTAATTTGTTTTTGTATTTTTTGTTTGTTTTGTTGTTTTTTCAAGTGCTTTAAAAACAACAATACATTCATATGTTTTGTTTTTGTTTTTTTTTTGTTTTTTTTTTAATCCTTTGTCACATTTTCACCTCCTCCCGCTGATTCTCAGTCATCATCAACATGAATTCCTCACAATGTACCTACTTATACTGTACGATTAGTTAATTATTTCTTTTTATTTTCAAGTTATGTTTTATGTTGTTAGTGTATGATTCTGTGTTAGACACTCCTAACCTCATGAAATGCTTAGCTGGAATAACTAATATCGTATTTCACGTTGGGTTTTTTTTTTAACAATTAATTCCAATGCCTGAATTCTGTGTCAACTTGTTTGTAGATTTGACAATATTTTTACGCTGATTAAACATCTGCCTTTCACGACATGTACATATATGCAGGTCTGACATCCGAACCCCCTTATGGGCTTAGATTAACTTTGTTTTAATGGACAGTGTTTTGCGTCATTTTTTTGTTCTTTTTGAGATTTCCATGACAATAACAATGAGCCCATAAGGAAATGGGTTAATAGACCTGGAAATAAGTGCACGTCGGCCTTTCATAATTGACATGCGCTCCTTGAAAAGCATTATACAACACATTGCCTCAAATCATCGGTGTTAAGCCTAATTATGTATATCATAATAAGCTGAAAGTTTGAATTTATATTGAGAAATATGAAACCCTGATTAAGTGTACACGTTTTATTTATCTCTGGCTCGGCGCATAGATGAGTCCTTGGAAAAAGGTTCTTTAATCTCACCGTACTCAGGTGTAAAATGAGTACCTGGCCGTTAACAATGTTGTCTCTGTCGGAAAAAAATTGTATTATCGCCTCGCGTCATGTCTCGTTCTACATGTTACGTATTGCTGTTGGTCGGTGACCCTTTGTAAAGCGCTTTGAGCTCGTTTAGGATAGGTCTAGCGGCTCTTCCCTTTATTCTTAGTATTTTGTCCGTGCCTGGCGTCTTTATCCGGACGACGGCAGAGGACGGCAGTTCCGGGTCGTGGGAGTCGGTCTTCGGTGTGGGTTAGCCCTTATAGCACCAGGCAAACAAATGATGCCATCTAAACTATAGTCATCGACAATACATGAATTTATTCCTCAGGTCAGAAAGAAGGTGTGGTGAGATACCTCCAGACTTATTCCTTGCATGGAATATCATTTCACTATATTTTCTTATGGTCTGTCTTCTTTTTGATTATGTAAAAAAAAAGTTTTATAATTTGATTTATTCCTTTTCAGAATATGATTATGCATATATTTCTCCCCCCTAGAAGTGTAGAATGTTGATATTATTCGTTTTCTCCTGCCATCCTCATTAATAATATGTAGTAGAATAGAATATGTATTAGAGGCCACAGTCAAATTATTGTATTTTTTAACTGTGGACAGTAATAGCTCCCCCATCCCTCCATTTTAGGCTTGTTTTTTTTTAAATTTTCATACGTCTGCCATTTTATCATACAAATATTATGATTGATAATATATACTCAATTTTGAAAACATATAATTAGTTCTGAAACATTTTTTCATGATTTACTTAAAAGATGTACATTGCGAATAGTTTTATCAGCCCGCCCTATTTGATACCATTTATTATTGGTGATGGGACAAAAATTCATAATTGTAGAACCGAAAAAAAAACTTATGATGACCAACATTTTGCCCTATCATCATCATCATCATCATCATCATCATCATCATCATCATCATCATCATCATCATCTGCATCTATTTTCCCGTCTCGTATGTATATCAGTACTAATCAACTAATAATTGAATATTGTTTAAATTGAGACCAATACTCACTATTGAAGTTCAGTTTAAACCGAAAATTGGGTGAGAATTTGATAGGAAACCACTACCCCGTATTGAAAGAATGTTTAATTAGGGATTCCTTTATATCCGGAGCCGGAAAACAGGCTTTATGAAATTTTCCGGCTAGTCATGTTTTGCATTGGTGAGGTGATTATTTTTTAAAGATCAAAGCATTGCTTCTTTAAAGGCAACAGTTTGAGACAAGCTAGATGATAGGTATCGTTTTGATGGAGAAAGCTTTGCACGAAATATTTTCATATATTATGCTCTTTAAGTGAAATATTTTCAGGCTTTAAAATTGTTTTTTAGCAAAAGATATCCGTGTTTAATTAGTATATTTAGATCTGCTGTCGGCACTAAAATGAGCCTATTTTTCAAAAACCACAATATCTCAATGACAACAAAACATGGGGTTTTGGATGCCTTTGTAAGGTCATTGTTATGATATGGCTGTGAAAGTTGGACAATTACAGAAGACATTAGAAAGAAACTGGAGGCAGCAGAAATGTGGTTTCTTAGAAGAATGTTAAGAATCTCATGGACAGAGAAGAAAACTAATGAGGAAGTATTAGAGCAAGGTGAAACTAAAAGGTTACTAATTTGTACAATAAGAAAATGACAAATGCAATTTTAGGGCACCTAAATCGACATAAATGTATTGAACATCT
>NC_088361.1:8890232-8950232 GCF_034508935.2 Berghia stephanieae | reverse complement strand
ACTAATCACAATGGCTGTCTAAAACTAATTCAATGTAGTGAGACCTAATCACAATGGCTGTCTAAAACTAATTCAATATAGTGCGACCTAATCACAATGGCTGTCTAAAACTAATTCAATATAGTGCGACCTAATCACAATGGCTGTCTAAAACTAATTCAATATAGTGAGACCTAATCACAATGGCTGTCTAAAACTAATTCAATATAGTGAGACCTAATCACAATGGCTGTCTAAAACTAATTCAATATAGTGAGACCTAATCACAATGGCTGTCTAAAACTAATTCAATATAGTGCGACCTAATCACAATGGCTGTCTAAAACTAATTCAATATAGTGAGACCTAATCACAATGGCTGTCTAAAACTAATTCAATATAGTGAGACCTAATCACAATGGTTGTCTAAAAACAATGACAAAGAGCAGAGCGACGTCAGTTGCGTTCCTAATATACCTTTTTTATTTATTTTTCTCTATAATTTCCTCACAGAGCTGTTGTGGACATTAGCCAGTTGGACAAGGAGAAAACACACGAAATAGAACAGTCCTTGGAAGATGGCGCTGGGACCATTAAAATCCTTCTCACCATTAGCGGTACTTACGGCAGCGAAACGGCCTCAGACCTGGCGTGCTACACGCCTAGTGCCAGAGATAAAGATGCCATGGTCAATAAATATGTAAGTCATTTTATATTGATGTTATGCATTTAGGTAGACTACTCACAACATCCGCCAGACAGATTGAATATAATATATATATATATATATATATATATATATATATATATATATATATATATATATATATATATATATATATATATAATATTATAAAAAATTGCCTGTAACTTTTTAACGTTTATAAGCTGATTGATATAATTTAGTGAGAACTAATCACAAACAAGCTGTGTAAAAATAATGACAAAGAGCTGAGTGATGTAATGTCATTCCTTCTGTAAATTCCTATATTTGTGACCATCTCCTTGGATCTGGTATGAGATTAGTTCCCTTGTGCCATTCGGCCTATGGAGCACGGAGTTTGTCCCACTTTCTATAGCGTCAAATGGACAAAAGTGATTGCTTGTTACCCTTTGGATAGGATGCTGGTTTATCGCAAAGTATTTTCCACCAGATGTAACAGACCCAATCACAAAAACACTGTTGGATGGACAGGGGTCAGAAGAAAAAAAAAGACAAGATAAATATTGACTTTTCCATGCAATGGATCTCGGTCCCTTTGCATGTGAAGCAAGTGCTCCACCAACTGAGCTGAGTATTTTAATGTCATTCAAATTTTATCATCTTAGCTCTAAATTCAATTTTTGCGTACTAGAAATGTGGGTTAAGGCCACAGCCTTTTTCTTTGGTCATTGACCATAGATCTATTATTGAAAGTGTTTAATTTTACAATATTGTGAATCCCAAGGCGTTTGTATATTTTGTGATTTTCAAATTTGTAAAAAAAATTTGGTCTTTTTCCAGAACCTGTTCAACTCGGTGTCCAATATGGGAGATGTAGGTCATCTTCAAGTCAAAGGTGAGACCAGGCCTTTTTTCCAGTTTTTTTTTTTTTTTAATTCCTCTTATCGATTGACACCTATTTGTTTTCTTATTGATTGTAATAATTTGGAAGATTTTTCTGTAGTGTTGTTTGAATATTTACTGGGGATTTTTGTGATTTGTTTTTTTGTTTGTTTTTTGTTTTGGTTTATGTTTGTTTGGGGTTTTTTTGTCTTTGGGGGGGGGGGTTTAAAATTTATTTATTTATTTTCAATAGATCTGTCCTTAGAAATAATTACTTTGTTGCAAGTTTGTCTGAGTTAGTGATACAAATTCAGTGTGTGTGATTACTTCTCATTTGTAACCACTGTACTGTAATAGCTTCAGCAAATTTGATAGTTTTAGCTGTCTTCTAAAAAGTTAGAAATTTCTACTTTTCAAAAAGGCATAGTGTTGATGGGTTCGTTTATTTTGTTGTTTTTTTTTGTTTTTTTCTTGTGTTTGTTAAATGTTTACAAGGATGATCCTTTGGTACATCCTCTTGTCATAAAAGTTTAACATTTGTCTATACATTAATGATACACGACCAATTTTATTAGATTTAACCACTAGTTAAATCATGGTATTGAATGGATAGTTGGCTTATGACCCTTGAATATGATTAAGCCTTGAACATGATGTGATCAGATTTGAAAAGTTTTAATTTAACACTTTCTTAAACAAATTAAAATTATTTCAAAGTTGACGCCTCTTTTGAGGTCTATTTGTGATTTGTTTATTTTTTGTGAAGAAATATAGATGATAATCCATCAACCAATTAATGAGCAAATTGGCCGTTATTCTTGCCCAAAAAAGAGCAACAAAAAGAACGAAAGTGGGGAAAGCAAGGCACTAATCCAAGATTTTCCAGGTCACAGTGCAATGTCTTTACCACTCAGCAACCACTCCCGCCCACCCCATGCTTTATTCATAACAGCACTAGTTCAATTCAGAACGCTTAACGACATACCCATTAACTATCTGTTCAGCACAAGATCCTCTTAAATTATATTAAGAATAAAAATGTGAATGGGAAAAAAATAAGAAATGAAATACATTTAAATTATTACAAACAAATAATGTCTTCTTCCCCAGTTTTTCGAGCCCATGGTCTTTCTTCTGCTGATTTTGGAGGTTTTAGTGACCCATTCTGTGTTTTAGAATTGGTCAACGACAGAGTTCAGACACAAACAGAATACAAGACACTCAATCCAGAGTGGGCCAAAGTCTTTACGTTGTAAGTGGGAAATTTTGACTCCTTTTCCTTGTACATCTACACAATGACAATATTACAACCATTAACTCTCTCCTTACCAGACATTTTCAGAATTTCCACCGAATCCTTGCACATACCCAACAAAAAAATATATAATTTTCATACAACAAGTACGTTCTATACATAATATTGTTCATCGAAATGAGCTATACAACACAGTGTCAAGTTTTTATAACTACAGTATAACAATAAATTTTCATTAAATTTTGTGATGTGCAAAAGAGATCAGAAAGATAATATTGTTTGTTGCATCATACCGAATGTGACGATTTTCCGATGGTTTTTAGGAGAGGGTTAAATTGAGACACGCATGATTTGTGATAGAAATTTTAAACATGTATTTAACAACAATTTAGAAAATAAATATTTATTAAGCCCTTTTTTTTTTTTTAGAAAAAGCACATATTTATAAAATTACTCCTCTGAGATATTCACTAGAATAGGAGGAAGCCATCCAAATTTATGGTTCCCACTCAAGAGTGGATGCCCGCGTGTACTCGTTCATATCATTTACTTTGAGACAGTGTAATAGAGTTACATTTATAATGAAAGTAAAATACTGAGGTCTGTGGAATCTTCATAATTTTAAGGAAAAAGGAGAAGAAGAAGAAGAAGAAGAAGATACTTGCGGGGTCAGTAAACTGGATGAATTTGAAAGAAGTGTTAGAGATATTCATATAATTTAATACATTGTTTTGAAGACAGAATTGGAGTTTTAAAATATGAATGCTTATATAACGTGAACAAACATATTTTGCTGTTTTCTTTAAATGATAAAAAACTTTGTTTTCAGCGATGTTAAAGATATTCATTCAGTATTGGAAGTGACTGTGTACGATGAAGACAGAAACAAAAAGACAGAATTTCTTGGGAAGATTGCAATACCTTTGTTGAGGGTAAGGCCAGATCTTTTTGTACTAATCAAAATGAGGGCTTTAATTAATCTAAATGCTATTTTTTATTTGCTCTACAAACAAAATTATGAACCAGCGCCTCAAATTGATGTTATGTCGGGGTGGACTGTGTGCTGAAAATTTAATTTACAATCAACAGTACAAAACTTGGGCAACTTTTTAATGCTTTCTTGAGGGGGATTGTAGTCTCTTTTGTTACATAATGTAGGGGATCCCAATAGCTCAGTTGGTAGAGCACTCTCTTCACACACAATGGGACAGAGATCAATCTCAGTGATCGGCTAGCTGGGTCAGTTAGGTCAGGTGGAAAGTACTGTCTGATAGACTAATGTCTGATTGTTCATTTCACGCTGTAGAAACTGGAAAAAACTCCAGCTCCATCGGCCTAATGGCTCTGAAATACAACTACAATATGTGATCATTTACCTTTAATTATCACTTTTCAGCATCTCCTTCACTCCATCCAAAATAATACCAGCTAGAGGTAAGCTGGAGTTTCTATAGCGTGAAATGGAAAATAGCAATTCCGGCATTCTACAAGTCTTAAGTCAAGAGATACTGCAACAGCAACAGTTGTAAGGTCGTTTTCAGAGTGAGATTAAAAGCTCAAGATTTTAGTTGTTAGAATTTAGGATTTTTTAAATTAAAAGAAATGAATATTAAAATATTGCATGAAATGAGGTTATAATATTTCCTTTTAACCTCCACAGATACGGAGTGGGGAAAGACGCTGGTATGCTCTCAAAGACAAAAAACTTTTGCATAAAACAAAAGGAGCCATCTTGTTAGAGATGGATGTCATTTTTAATCAGGTTTGACAACATTTCATATTAAAACAACATTCGTAAAATAGAAATGATATAATTGCAAGGAGAAAATAAAAGGAATGAAGAGTATCACAGCTGTAAAGAATTACATATTTTGGATAGTTGAAAAATAATAAAACAAAAGCAAAACAATAATATGACTTCCATTATTTGCATGACTATTGCTTTGAGTCATTGGACTTTTAAAGGTTTTTAAAGCCTATTAGCTCTTCAAAGATACAATAATTATGCAATATATTCAGTATAAATGACTGGAAAAATGTTACCTTTTAATAAAGCCCTTCTTGCAGGTTATATTCTTTATTTCTTATTAGTTTTTAAAAAGTGTTTTCTTTTTTCTTTCTTTTTTTTTTCTTTTTTTTTTTTTTTTCAAAAAAATAGGTGGGATATAAACGTGATGGGTTTTAATTTTATTTGAAAAAAATAATGCTTTAAACCAAGTTTACAGTTTTTAATGAATGTACTTTTCTTATTCATTTATGGCTTCAGTTTAAGGCAGCTATTCGCACAGTCAATCCAAGAGAAGAAAAGGTCATGGAGCCAGAACAAAAATTCAAAATCTCAGTAAGTGTTCATTCTTTTTCCATTTTTCAATCTAAATTGAATATTGAGTAAAATTAACCAGTTGTGCAAATAGTCTTGTAAAGTTTTTATAATTAACCGTAAAATTCAATTGAGAGGGGAGAAGAGGATTTTATCTTGTTTAGGAATTCTCAGAACATTTGAAAGGTGCTAGCACAATAAGTTGAGTATTTGCATCATATACAAATTAGACCTGGTTTTATCTGCTTTTTGTATGTAAGATTATATGGTTCCTTTATTATTATTTGTCGAAATAATATAGTATTTATTCAGAAACGTTAATTCTTGCATGCATCTTATTATTTTTTATTTTTTTTGATAGTGTAATTTAAATTTTCATTACACTGATAAATATTCTGAAGGTTAAAATAAACCTATTTTATGCAAGACATAGCAGAGAATCAAAAAGACAAATGTTATCGATAAATTAGAAATAATATGGGTGAGGTTGTTGAAGCAGTATTATTTACACCCAAAAAAAAGTAGTCCATCGGAGCCATAAGTCTCATAGGGTATATCCTGGTTTCTATAATGAGAAACGGACAATAACAAATGCTTGCTATCCTTTGGATAGGATGCTAGTCTATTGCCTATGAGATCTAACAGATCCAGCTACCCATTTACCGCTGGGTAGACAGGGAGGTCAGTTTTAAAAAACCTCGACTGCACCCAGGGTCGACCTCGGTCCCTTTGCACGTGAAGTAAGTGCTCTACCAACTGAGCTATCGGGACCCCCCCGGTATTATTAAGATATTCTTGAATTTTTTCATTTTAAATTTCAAACTCGTTCAAGAATCCCTTAGACTTTTTCTCATGGTATGAGTTCTCAAATGTTTTGTGGAAATGAATAATTATTGTAAACAATCTTCTACCATCTTTGAATTGTCTGTATTTTTCATTTGATGAAACAAAATGTTAATCGTTGACTCATGTACTGTCTGTATTTTTCGTTTGATGAAACAAAATGTTAATCGTTTGACTCATGTACTGTGTCTATGTTTCATTTGATGTTGACTCTTGTACTATCTGTATTTTGCAGTTGATGAAACAAAATGTTAATCGTTGACTCATGTACTATCTGTATTTTGCAGTTGATGAAACAAAATGTTAATCGTTGACTCGTGTACTATCTGTATTTTGCAGTTGATGAAACAAAATGTTAATCGTTGACTCATGTACTATCTGTATTTTGCAGTTGCTGAAACAAAATGTTAATCGTTGACTCATGTACTATCTGTATTTTTCAGTTGATGAAACAAAATGTTAATCGTTTGACTCAATTAATAAGTGTCTTCATGGAGACTGGTAGATTTGTACAGAGTTGTTTTGATTGGCAATCACCCCCTAGAACGATCACCGCCTTTATTGTGAGTAGCATTTCAATGTAGTCCCATGATTGTTATTTTTTATATATATATATATATATATATATATATATATATATATATATATATATATATATATATATATATATATATATATATATATATTTTAATAATAAAAATTTGAGCATTTATATAATGGAATATCCACTAAATGTACCCAAAGTGCTCTACCGGGGGTCCTTAGCCAGCAGTAACACTAAACATGTAGGATGAAACATGAAGCTTGTTCGGCGATATTTCAATTTTTTCCTGAGTATGGTAAGAGAATGTGAATAAATGGCCTTCTCCAAGGATCCAACTATGTGCTGCTCAGAGCAGGACTCGAACTCAGGACGATCTGCTATGACACCAAGTGCCATACCACAAGGCCTTACAACGAAATGAGTTTTGAAAGTTTAACCTTTTCCTTGCCAACCATTTTCAGAATATTTCAAAATTTCACACACCACCCAACACAAAAATAGTTTTTTCTTACTCACACATTAAAGCAACATATACATTCTATGGATAATATTGATCAGCAAAATAACTCTCCAAGAGTATAAAACATTTTTCATTAAATTGTATGATTTACAAAAGAAATCTAAATGAGAAAAGTGCTGGCTGTATTTTGACGAATGTGACGATTTTCATATGGTTGGTAAGGAGAGAGAGTTAAGTCTTTAACAAACTGTCAAAGTACATATATAAATTATTGCTGTAATTTTATTTTTTTCAGGTTTACCTTGTGATAGTGTGGAATTTTGAACTCTACATGCTTCCCATTACATTACTTCTTATTTTCATGAAAAACCTTTTGGTGGCTCAGATAGTTGGCAGCTTCAAGAGAGAACCGGTGGAGGATGTAAGTTTTTCATTACGTCCATTTGAGGCAAACTTTATAATGCCTAACATTACATATGACAAAGTAGTTAATGAAAAGATTATTTTTCTGCTATAAGACTCAATATATGACTATTATTATTACAAGATATAATAATAATAATAATAATAATAATAATAATAATAATAATAATAATTGATAGTGGTACATAGCATTTGTATAGCGCATTACTATGATTAGGTCATGCTCTATGCATTTCACAACCTAATTAGCACTCTTACAGACATGCAGGCACGAACAAACTTCCAATCACTCCCAGCTCTGTCATCTATCTGGAATTTAGTAATGTATTTATATCTTTATTGTTTTTTGTTGTTGGCTGAAGAAGCGTTTTGAACCCAAAACGTTCGGTATTTGGTATTTTGTTCTGTTTTGAAGCTGTTATATTAATTTTTGTTTATTACATTGATTGGAGAGTGATCTTGTCTGAAAGATAGAAAACTAAAAATTCTTGTATGGTGTCGCTATGAACATCATTGAATTAAAAGATTTTTTTTTCATAGGGAAATAATTTGAAGCATAAATTTATTCTTTGAAACATTTTGTGGTTTTATCTCCCTTTTTTTTTTCCTTCCAGGAATATCCAGAGGAAGATGAAGACGACGATGACGAGGATAAAGATAAGGTATGAATTGGAATAATGATGGATTATGACGGATCCCATATTGTAAATGCATGTTTCTTGTTAAATCATCTCTCCCCTCCGTCATGTGTTAGATTGTAGTCTGCATCATCATTGTCATGGTCTTATTTTGAATTGTTTTGTGAATATCAGTGACTGCCATGGCTGTTACGACTTGTCATTGACCTTTGTGCTTTGTTCGTGACACGGGATAATAATATCTCAATTAATGCATTTGTTTTCAAAGAAAATACTCTTGAGCTTTTTTCTAAACAAACATTTTACAAAGTGTCATGCAGTCACTTTCTTTTATATTAAAAAAAATATTACATTTATATATAATTTCACTCACTGATGAGTGGAATTTGAAGGTAGGTTTAATTTCAGTTCAATTAAAAAGAGATACCCATAAAACCCCACATTAGAATGCTTAATTAAAGTCCAATAATAAGGCAAATTTAGCTGTCAATCAAAAAAAAAGGAAATTTTTTCATCCTCAGAAACAAGTTAACATACAACAAAAGTTCATTTTACCACAGCGTCTTCACCCCTTTGTATATTTTCAGACCCCAATGATAGTTAATTGTGAATGTGAAGTATGGTTAAGAGTGGTCAATGGGTTACTATGTATTCTCCAATTTGCCCGTGACATCCTTGTGGTAAACAAATTGGCTGAACGATTTGGTCGCCTTTTGACTCTAGTCTAATGACTTATATCCGCTTTCAGAGCTTGACAACTGACTGCTCCCTGCACTGCTCTTATGAAGAAGCGTTAAAGCATATGACACCTACCTAGTGGTTTTCCACCTGCATGTCTTGTTATGAGAGTGAAAATTGATGAATGATGTTACAAATTAAATCTGGAAAAAAGTATTTTGATTATATCATCCAGAAAAAAAAATCAAGTTAAACAACAAAAAAGAAACAAAACAAAATGAATAAAACTTTAATTTTGTGGATATTTTATTGATCCGTTTTATGTTATTAGCATTGGATGTAACTGAATCATAATTAAATTAATAAAACCTTAATTGATTTTGGAAAGCTGATCTCAAATCTTTTCTTAAAAAACATTTTATTGATGAGTACATTATTTTTTTACCCCAAATTCAAAATTTATCTCTACTTCGAAAAAGTTTTTGATATTTATGATACATTGACATTATTTGCTCTCAATTTATTTTATCTATAGAATGGCGCATCTAAGATGGCCCTTAACCACTTCATTGTTAGTCATGATGCAGATCATTTGATTAACAATATTTCTATATCTGCATCTGTGGACCGTATATTGTCCACCTTCATTGTAAAGATTTGGATAAATGTTACGTTCCCAGTTGGAGTTATAAAAAAATATCATCTTAAATCAATAGCTGTGTAGAGGACAATTTAGAAATAAATTTTGCATAAAATATTATAACAAATGTAATAAGAGATGTAATAACAGTCTTATGACCTTATGATTGTTGCAGCATGATTGTACGTCATTGTTGTTATGCCCTGCCTAATGATCTGTTCATGCCTGTGAGGATAGATTAGAAACCAATCCATTCTGAAATGACATTTAAGCTGTCGAGAGGTTTCATTTTATACATTTAACCTTTAAAGGTGGTGTTACTTTCTTCTTTCACCCGACATTTCCACAGATAAAGCTTTAATTTCTACACTCTTGATAAAAATAAGGCAAATAAAGGGAGAAAATACAGCATTTCAAGAACATTTTTTATATATAATGAAAGACAGCCGACCATAAACTTCAACAGTAAAATCAGTAAATTGGGGTCCTGATCACAAGGAAAAAGGAAGATTAATATCAAGATGGATTGGTCTATTGTAGAATTATAACACATTAACAGCTTGGTATCAAATTTACAAAAAAAAATTTAATTTTCTCTATTTCTTTTCTTTTTCTTTTCATAAGCAGAAAAAGGTAAATTCTGGTGTTGAAAACTTAGCTAATACTTCTACAAATGATTATCTTTCCTCTTTCTTTTGTGTTTAACATAGTTTGTACTGAGCTTACTATCATTTTATGTGTGTTAGATTTTTTGTTTCATTTATTGCTATACTATGTTTATTCTAATAACATATTGCAAATTAATATTTCACATCTCACTTTAAAATTTGCGAGAAAAAAAATGATGATTAAAAATAAACAAATAATTTTAATTTTAAACATGCTCTTTATAAAAACTAACATTTCTTATTTATAATCCATATGAAATTTAATATTACGTGAAATACAAACATAAGCTTGAGGTACATTTAACTCTATCATTGTCTTTCAAAATATCCACAATCGAATGTAAATTGCTAGCCAGGATGGACGGAGCCTAATTTCTTTATCGCTTATAGTTTGTAAGAAAGTTATTCAACTTTGATATATTGTATTCAATCCTGTCAACGACTCTCACCTTTTAATTATATCTCTGGAGAAGCGGTACAGTCTTTGCTTCGTACCCGAAAGGTATCAAGTTTGAAGAAAATCCACTGAGTTGTGTGGCCTTAAGAAAGTCACCTTGCCCTATCTTAATTTGCACCGCTGCACTGCAGCTGATGCCTGGGTGATTCCAGTTTTCCCTTAGAATAGACCCGAAGGACACATTTCCCCTCTGGGATGAATGAAGGCAGTTTTAGTTTTAGTTTAGTTTCCTGACCTTGGCAATGATCTACAATCTACTATCATGAATCATGCTTATGTGTGTGTGTGTGTGTTTGTGTTCGTGTGTAATGTGTAGAAATTTACCTTCTTAATTTTTTATTTTTTATTTTCTACCCCATGAAACTATCACGTCTACAACAACAAAATGTATTTGTTTTATTATACATATGGATGGTTGTTGTGGGAATATTCCATCCCTGTTTGAAGTCTTAAAACAATGTCTCCAAAATAAGATATGCCCTCTTTCTGAGTCTTTATAGTTTATATATTTATTTATTTATTTATTTATGTATTTATTTATTTTTTTATTTATTTATTTATTTATTTGTTTTGTTATTGTCTTTCTTTTGTTTTTCTTATTATTTATCTTTTGTCTTTTGTATTTCTTTTTACACTGATTTCTTGTCCTTTTCATGTAATTTTAGTGGTAAGACTCTTCCTGTTAAAACCGTGTTACTTCTTCTTGAAAGCTTTTATTTATTCTCAAGATCATTTTATTAAACTAAAGCCTTAATCCTCCTTATTTTAATATTTTCCTTGTACATCTGTCATTTCACCATTTCACTGTGATATGTGCCATATATACATCACATTACATGCAACTCATGTTCTCAAAAAGAGATAAAGACTTCGTGACGACAACAACAAAAAAAGGAAATTTTTAAAAATGTTACTATATTTATGAAGCTGTCATTATTATTCCGCATGAGATCGCAAAGAATTTGTTTTATCCCATAAATTAAAGATTCACTTTATTTTTGTTGTTTTGTTTGTTTGTTTTTTAACAATTAAACAATAGTGCTTGTGATTGTTTTAGTGCATATCAGTTTATACAAGAGTAGCTTTGCGAATAAAGAATTGGTGATAAAATTTTTCGCCTATATTTATTCAGAGAGTAAGCAGTATTTTATTAATTTTTTTTTCATTAATTAGTTACTAAACTAATCGTGTTTGCTTGTGTGCTAATCACTAGTTTTTTTTGTTTCATGTTTGAAATCCTAAACAACAAGTTTGCCAGATTGGTTATTACATTAATTCATGATAAGTAACTAAATGACATTAATTTTAGTAAAATCAGAATCATTACAAATTTCCTTTCACCGTTTCAGAACGTCATCTCAATTCTTAAGACTCTTTATATCATTATTGGTCATTGTCAATACTTTTCCATTTTTGCTGGATTACTGTCACTAATTGGTGTAGCATTGATTTAGAGATCAATTGATATTTAGATAGGTAAAATATTCTCCAATTGTTTTTACATCAATCTGATGGAAATAAGTTATTACTTATTTGACAATTTGAACATGTAAGAAATGACATGGCTAAAGCGGTGAATTTTTATGGAATCGCAAGAGGCCAATCAGACTCATATGCGACCTACTGTCTCAAAATGGTATTAAATAAATTGGACATTGCTTGAAAAGTGAATTTAGAATATAAATTTAACATAAATGAGAACTAATCAAGTTGGTTTTGTGCTAAATAATCACTGGCTTTTCATTGAATGTTTCTTAACAAGACGTTTGCTAGACAATGTTATTACATAATTCATGTTGAGAGTGCCTAACTAATGATAATAAGTACCGAAATGAGCTGAGATATACAATTTAAAATTATAAGAAATAAATGGCTATTTCAATGCATTTGAATTGAATGGATGCAAATGAGACCGATCAGACTCTTAGATACTAAATGTGACCAACTATCTCAAATGGTATTACTGAATTGGACCCTGAAAAGTGAATTCAGAATTTAGAATTGAAATCATAAGAAATACGAACTTTTGAGTTTCCAATAACTGCATGTATTTTTCCCACCGTAACTCTCTCCTTACCAGCCATTTTCAGGATTTTCCCCAAAACTTCACACTCAACTAACACAAAAATAGATTTTTATCACTCTGACATAATAGCAGTAAAGTTCTTGCCATACATGATTGCTTTAGCAAAACATGCTCTACAACACAGTTAATGTTCTTTAAATGTTATGATATGCAAAAGGAATTTGAATAAGAAAAATGTTGGTTGTATCGTAACGAACGTGATGATTTTCATATAGTTGGTAAGGAAAGGGTTAATGAATAGAAATGAACTTCCCAGTTTCCTATTCGTGACTATGAATTTGATTTCCTGCATCAAGTTCATCCCAACGTAATACCACTTTGAACCAGTGAGTCACATAATATTTTATACGAAATTTCCATCAATGGTTTATGCTGGAATAATGTAAATGGTGCTGCTCGAAGCTCGAGGAAATAAATATGACAATATGAAATTGAATGTAAGCTTCAATTTAATTTTCGAAAACAGATAAAATGGACGTTTCAGCGTTCCCCTTTATCAACAAAACAGGATGAATGAATCATTACAGACGAATGAGTTTCATTCATCCTGTTTTGTTGATAAAGGGGAAACCCGAAACATCCATTTTATCTGTTTTCGTATATCAAATTGAAGCTTACATTCAATTTAACATTGTTATTCATTTATGGAGTGCATTTTTAAATGGCATTTATTTCCCTTTCTGACATAAGCAAACCCTCTCTTTCTAAAATTTTATCTACGACACTTTCTTTCTTTCTCATTACCCCCTCCTTTTCTTCCACCCCTATACCCACTTTACTATACTCGCCTTAATCCCAATTATTTTTTTTTTCCAGTTTTGAAATGAATATACCTAGTAAGTTTTATCGTAGACGATGCGAATGGTATCATTTGTGAACAGTTTACAACCTCTATAATTATCTGTTTTTCACTTCAGTACATAATTGTCCCAATTAGCCGAGTCTCACTATTTCCTGGTTGACAGGATTAGCTTCTCCCCTAATATTTAAGCCTTCAAAGCAAGCAATGGTTGAATGAGGTTGTATCTTTTGCAGTGCTGAAAAAGTCCCAGAAAATTACTTAAAGCCAATGATTGGTATTGTTGTCAATCAACAAAGTGCTTTGCAGTCTTGCAGCTTGAATTATCCAAACTTTCATAGAAATTAAGAGGATTTTGCCTGATTCATTTTCATCAAATGTAATATTATCATCTCCAAACTTGGCCCTTCATACGCTATCCCTATATTCCCACTTATTTTACCTAATGGGACTAATACATTTGTAGCTTTGAGCAGTTTGCCTCCATTTAAATATTTAAATATAAGAAGACTAGGGGTTCTTGATAAGTGACACGCATAATAAAACGAGAAACTAAGATTTCCAATTTACTGGGTTTCCCAATTATCCAAGTCTCTGGTGTTATTGTATTTGATTAAGAATATTTACCGTTGAGACCATACCAAATTCAAACGAGATAATTGTATTAACATATTAATACATAAAACTTATAATATTTTTTGAACATTGATGTCATAATATTAATATACTTGCTAATTGTTTTAACGTTTTGTTGTGCGTATTTTTGTGTTTTTTTTTATTGTTTGAGTTTTTTGGGTTTTTATTTGTTTGTTTTTTGTTTTTTGTTTGTTTGTTTTTTTGTTTTGTTTTTTTTTTTTGGGGGGGGGGTTATCCTTTACCATAATCATACTTAATAATTTATTTTACCGTATACTTTAGTCTACAGATTACCAATATTACATAATTCCATATATAAGTTATGTGATAGAAGGATAATTTTTCTTTTCTTTTTTTCATTTTTCCTTCATACATATAATGGTCATAGGAAATGTTTAACAATTTTTGAAAATATTATGCATAGCCTTATATTGTTAATGCACTCCATTTTTTTCTTTTATTCGTATAGTGGTCATTCGAAATATGCTGTTCAAAATATTTTGGATAATACTATGCAAATCTTTATAAATACATGTTTGTTTTTTTTTTTGGTTTATGTTTTGAATAGAATGAAGAAAAGAAGAGCATAATGGAAAGATATCACGCCATACAGGAGGTCTGTCTTCAGGTCCAGCAGGGTATTGATGCCATTGCATCTTTGGGGGAAAGGGTTAAAAAGTAAGTACATTCACCTTTTCTGTAAATTAATAGTAAGTACATACAATATCACTTAATTCAACGAGCACTTACTTGCAGGTCTGATAATCCAAATTGTTATGGGCTCACCATTGTAATGGAAATACTCTCAAACAGAACCAAAATATTGTCCATTACAACAATGTTAAATCAAGCCCATTATTGTGTTCGGTTATCAGACCTGCTTATATATGAAATTGTACTTAACGTGAGAGAAAATAATAATTTTTTAAATTTTATTTTATTTTAAATCTCCATGAAGAATAATATAGGATTTTTTTTTATTTAATTTTTTTTTAAAACAACAACTGGAATATTATTATCTGGCTCCCATTAAGTGCATTTTCCATGCTAAATGAATCTTCAGTAATATTCATTATGGACTAGAAGTTGCAGTTTTTAAAAAGGCAACAATCATTCTTTTCCTATGGCAAAAGTGACCATGGAGATATAATATTGATTTTGACATAGAATGTGTAAAATTGAAAAAAATGGTAATTTTTTTTCCATGGTTTTTCGAGGAGTGTTGATTGCTTGAGCAAATGTTGATTAAAAATAATTTTAAAAATCTTTCTTCCACAGTACATTTAATTGGAGTGTCCCGTGGTTATCGGCCTTGGCTGTGGTGGCCTTGACTGGAGCTACCATCGTTCTTTTCTACATTCCGCTCCGTTATTTACTATTAGCATGGGGTAAGTTGTAGTATATAGTAGTCCTTCAGAGCCGTTGGGCCCATGGAGCCGGAGTTTATCTTGGTTTCTGTAGTATGAAATGGACAAGAGCAATTGTTTGCTACCTTTGATATAGGACTCTAGTCTATCACAAAGAACTTTCAACCAGATCCAACAGACCCATCACTGCTGGGTGGACTGGGGGGGGGGGGGGGGGGGGATCCAAAAAAAAACAATTTGACTGCACCCGGGATCGCTCTTGGTCCCCTTGCATATGAAGCTAGTGCTCTATCAACTAAGCTATCAGGACTCTCAAGTTGTAGTATCAAACCTCATATCCATTAAAAATATCAATTAGTAACAATTGTTTGGTGTGCTATGGATAAAGTGAGTCATGGTTCACTATGTTTGTCGCTCATTAGTGCTGTAGAAGTTGTTACATTAAAGTGTTAAATGCATTTAATTTTTGTAATTGAATATATATATATATATATATATATATATATATATATATATATATATATATATATATATATATATATATATATATATATATATACCAGACCCCTATAAATCACAGGTATTGGTATCCACGGTTTAGCTGATGAACTTGATGAACTTTCATTCATGGATAATGCTGATCTCATGATATTCAATTCTATTGATTATTTTTTGTTGCTGTTTGTCTTTTGGATGTGTTTTTGTTCTTTCTTTTTTTCTCTCTTGATAAAAAAAAATTGTTTTTCTTTTTGTTTGTTTGTGTGTGTGGGGGGTGGGGGGGGGTGGGAGGTGGTTATTTTCAGGTTTCAAAGTATTTTTTTTGTTTTGTTATTAAATGTAGATTTATTCATTGCTATTTTATTTTTCATATCTTCTCTACAGAACTGTAGTGAAGTGATGCTTGTCATTTATCTATATCCACACTTAGTGATATTGATTCTTCATCATATTTTGTTCTTACAGGTATTAATAAATTCACAAAAAAGCTAAGGAAGCCGAATGCAATTGCCAACAATGAATTATTGGATTACTTGTCTCGTGTCCCATCAGATATTGAATTGGTAAGGCTTTCTCTTCTTGTCAGCTTATGTTTTTAATGAAAATCTATTATTTGAAAGGGTCTAAGAATGACACAATTTCATGATTTATCTTTCTAAAATTATTAAATATTAATTATTCATTGAGAGCCAGGTGCACATATTTGAAGGTCTGATAACCAAATGCAATTATGAGCTTGATTAACATTGTTGTAATGGACAATATTTTGCGTTGGTTTGAGACTTTTTTGATTACAACAATGAACCCATAAAGATTTGGGTTATCAGACATGCAAATAAGAGAGGCAGGGTGAGAGGCAGCAATCAGCCTTTCTAGAGATCTTTTTACCGGAAGTGAGAAAATAGATTGATCTTATTTGTGTGTGTGTGTGTGTGTGTATGTATGTGTGTGTGTGTGTGTATGTGTGTGTGTAATGTTTGTATATCAAATGCTTATGTATCCACAGGTGTCCGGACTTGTTACATGTTAAATGTTGCTGTTGGTTAGGGACCCCTTGTAAAGCGCTTTGAGCATGCACATTAAGTGGATATTGCGCTATATAAAAGCTCAAGATTTTTTTTGTTATTTGTTTTTTATTTTTTTGTGGTGTGACAATTTTCTTTGGATCCGAAGATCCTGGATTTGAGTCCTGCTCTGAACAGCATTTAATTGATGCCTGGGAAAAGGTTCCTTTACTCACATTCTTTTACTCAGATGAGTCGCATAACATTTGAAATGTGAAATGTTCAACTACATTCCTTTTTTTCTCTCTTACATTATCTTACAGATACATTACCGAGAACTCCGACCTGACATTCCTGCCAATACGATATCAACCAAGAAGAAACGCTCATAGCACAAAGAGTGAATAACGACGTATTCCCTACTGTGCCTTCTCAATCATACCAGTACTGTACTATAGAAAGGGATGTTTGCTTATAGTCAAAAGTTTGTTATTTTGCTTTTTGTTGTTTTTTTTTTTTTTTTTGTTTTTTTTTTTTTTTTTTTTTTTTTGTTTTGTTTTTTTTTTGGGGGGGGGGTTCTTTTTGTTGTTATCTTGTACCTAGAAGTACATAGTTATTGTTGTTTTGTTTGGGTTTTGTTGTTGTTTGTTTCTTTTTTGTGTTATTTTGTGTATGTGTGTGTGATTTTTTTTTTTAATAAAAAGAAAATCAAAATATTTTTTATTAATATAATGAGAAGCTTTACTTTTCCCTAAAGAACACTAACAATGGATATAGGCAGTAATTAAACTAAACTATTAAATAAAGCACAACTGATTTGTCTACAGTTAACTTTTAGACTTGGCTAGATTGAAACAAATGGGCAGATTTTGCCTGGAGTTGCATGTACTTTTTAACTTTTTGGTTTAATATCAGCTAAATCCCTTTCCATAGAATGGATGTAAAGACACATAGTCTCTCCAAAAGGGAGACACTTGTAATTACTCATTTCGTAACATGATATAATTAATCATATTTCATCATTTCTCAATAAATTGTACATATATTTCATTTCTCTTCATCTAAAATACTTCCTCTTTAAAATACTGAGTCATTGCTAAACGATGATGATAATGATGATAAATTATCAATAACTCTTATGGTTGTTCATAATGCTCTTGTTTCTTATTCGAACATAAAATTGAATTTCACTCTTTTTGTTGTTTGTTTTCATTTCACTACCTGCCTTCATAGGAGTCTGAACGATCTCACCATTTGTGTTTTATGATTATGATTGTTATTATTATTATTATTTTTTTTATCACTTCTTATTTACATAGTCATTTCATCCACTTCATCCCCGCTTGCAGGCATTTATGAATGTGCTTAATTACTTTGGTGATTGATAATGATATTGATAGGTCATTGAAAGGAACTGGTGTCAGATATGAAATTGAAAACAACCAATGTTGGTAAATAAAATGATTATTACCCAAGTCATACAGGCAAATAGAGGTTATTTCAAATTGTAATGATTTTGATTACATAATAGTTTGATGTCAAATCTACTTGATTTAAGGACTCATATAAGTAAGGAGAAATATTAAAGTGAATGGCCCTTTGGAGGAAAAGGTTGTAGTTTGTTGAAGCTGTAAGAAATTTATCTTTGATTTTGGGAGTACACTGTAATATCCAATAACCTCTTATAGCAGACAGACATTCGAATTACGGTAAAATTTAAATGTTGAAATGGCTGTTTAAACCAAAACGAGGATTTTTTGTTCTTGTTGATATTTATATTATAAATGGTTCTGATGATAAATATGATGATTGAGGTATTGATAAAGAATGTCTACAAAATTGTAAGTCAGTTTTATGAAAAATGATTATTTGATCACAAAAAGGGAATGATACTCGCCTGCTCATTGCTGCCATTATCAAAGTGAATCTATGCTTTGAAAGTCTTTGTTCGAAGCTTTGAACCCTAAAGGGCATTTAACAAAAACAGTAAAGAAGAAGAGGAAAAGTTTTTTTTTGTTTTTTTCTCTTTTTTCATTTTTGTCATGAACACAATATCCATATATATATTTTTTTTTAATTTAGATATTTTCAATATTGAACTGAAACATTGAAGAGATTATCATTATTATATTTGGAGGTTTTACATCCAAGAAGCAAATTTACCTTAATCCTATGATGATTTTATAATACGTTTCTCACACATGAGAATACTTTTCCAGTTTTGAGTCCACATTCCTGACTACTTCCTCTGCGGGACCAAAATCAGTTTGAGAAATAACCAAAAACGGGCATTTTCATTAATGAATTGATATTTTTATTCTCGTGCTGCCATCTGTCATGTCGTTATTTACAGCATTAACTTTTGACTGTCGATTTCAAGTAATGGATGCTTTTCACGGTTGTGATGATACATATAATATTATGACACACGGTCTCAAAACTGTATTAATGCCGGGTTAAATTAGACCCTGAAAAGTGAATTTACAATTAAAATGATAAGATATATGAACTGAAGGTCTTTTGTAATGTAAGAAATTTTATTTGTTTTCTATTGTAAAGAATATAAATTTACAACAAAGTTCATATTATTATTATTGTTTGTATTATTATTGTATTATTGTTTATTATTATTGTTTATGGTTATAGATTCAATTTTCAATGCTTAGTTCATCCCAACATAATACTGCTTTGTGACGATGGGTCATATATTATGATGTATTTTGAGCCATAAAGAGACGTGTTCCGTATGATAACGATGTGATAGTTTATTATTTGTTTGACAATAACAATGATGTACAGCAATTTCTTACCCAAAGTTAGCTCAATGCGCTTAACATTCATTCGTAAACATTCTTAAACATCTTGCCCAAGAAGATGGTTCATGTTTTTATTAATTTCAGAAATGATGGAAAGAAAAAAAAAAAGATTAAAATGGTGTGCATAAGTTGCATCATTCAATTTAATGGCTGGGAATGGATATATATACGTTGGGTATAAAATGTCATCTTTTTTTTTTTGTTTTATTGAAGAGAGTTACTCTTTGCAACTCATTGAGATTACATAATGTTCAATTGAAGTTTGAATAATTCAATTGGCATTTATACTCTTATTTGGACAGTTAATGTATTCCATACTCGTTGAGCTGCATGGTGAAAAACGTTTGTATTAAGTGCTTGGTGGAATGAAATAAGATTATTTCTCTCTCTAAGACCAAAACACCATTATTTTACCTCTAATAGGTCTGTTCAAGTTTCAATAAGTAGAGATTTGAACCCTTACCAGAATACAATTTTCTCGTATGTTGTGATTAAACAATGGGGGGAAAACTAGATCTGTGAAAAGAAACACAGATTTTGTTAATCTTCAAACTCCAATAATTGTGTTGGCTATTTGCCTAATAAATTGACTTGGTATTTCTTAGCCTGATAATGTACATGTTGCTGCTCGAAGCTCAAAGAAAGAAATAACAGTGTGAAATTGAATGTAAGCTTCAATTTAATATACGAAAACAGATAAAATGGACGTTTCAGGTTTCCCCTTTATCAACAAAACAGGATTAATGAAACACTACAGGATAATGAGATAATGTGGTGGCATGAACAACGCCTGTAGTGTTTCACCTTTTTTGTTGATAAAGGGAAACCTGAAACGTCCATTTTATCTGTTTTCATATATTAAATTGAAGCTTACATTCAATTTCACATTGTTATTTATTTCTTAGTCAGATTACTTTTGTGGAATTTCAAAGAAGCTTGATTACATGGATTATGAGTGAGTGAATGATTGATTGCCATGAAAGGCCTTCAGTGGCAATGTATGATATTTTGAGGAACTCATAAGCATTTTAGCGCCTTTTCAACCAATTATTCTTTGCCTAAGGTGTTGCATTTTAACTTAAATTCATTATTTGCTAAAAATTTCTGTATTTTGATATGTATTCGAAGGTTCAAAATAACTCTTTGATTATTATATTCTTAAACCAATCTTGCTATGTAAAAGCTATCATTTTCATTGCTGCTTCTTGTAGATTATTGTTCTTCTAGCTTTTTCTCCATCTTTTCTTCTTTCAGACTTAATACTCGTAGTTCCAGTTATCAATAAATTGAGTTGGATTTAAATATTTTCTTATTAATGCCAACAAATTTTACTCGGTACAGCACGAGCATCTTGAACAGATTGGCATTGATTCAATTCATTTGTTCAGATATAAGTAAATTCAAGATTTCTTCGTTTATCATTTCTATCGACATAAGTGCTTCTAAAGTTACTTTATTGAGATAACAATACATCATTTGTGTATCGTAGTGACTTTAAACCTTTAAGCTAAAAATTATAGTGTGACTTTGCCTCAAAGGGTGACTATACCTCTACTAATGTGAAGCGTTTTTTAGTATTTTGAGGCGTGTTGCGGTTTGTTCCGTTGTTAGAGGACTTTTTTTTTTTTTTTTAATCAAAAGAAATAACTCACAAAACTAGATATAATCTAATTTGTCCAAATCTATAGAGGCAAAGTCACCTCTTCAGGAAAAGTAACCCCGGTTGACGGTATTAGACAAGTCAGGAAAAGTAACCCCGGTTGACGGTATTAGACAAGTCAGGAAAAGTAACCCCGGTTGACGGTATTAGACAAGTCAGGAAAAGTAACCCCGGTTGACGAGTATTAGAAAGTCAGAAAAGTACCCGGTTGTATGTATTAGACAAGTCAGGAAAAGTAACCCCGGTTGACGGTATTAGACAAGGTACAATGAAAGCGTTGACAATTTTCTCTCACAAAAGAAAAAAAAGAAATTAAAAAGCAGAACATTCAGTTCGTTTCGTTTGCATAATTTTATTATTTTGCTAATTAAAAATAAAAGGATTGATACTGGATCTGGGAAGTGAGGTGGATTTGAGATTATTTTTTTTTTTGGTATGATTTCAAGTGATACCTGTTTGAGATTCCTGTGCTGTACTGTTTTTGCTGCAAGTATTACCAATTCTCTTGAAGGTTTGTGACATGAGATTCATTTATAATGCCCTTTGTTGTACTTAACGCTTCCGAATGTGATACTTTATCTGTGTTTGCAAACTTTAAATTATTGCTTTGAGGTTTGTTGATGTTACTTGTGATGGTTTGTTGTTTTGTCCTTGTTTGTCTTGGGGTTTTTTTTGTTGTTGTTGTTTTCATTAGTTTTATCATTGATGTTGTTTGTATAATTACTAATATTATTATTCCTGACCTCCCATAGTGGGCAGGGAGGTACATACTGTTTCTTCTATCCCCTTATATCTGTTTTCCAACATGCTTTCTGTCCTTGTCTTGTAATGAGATTACTTGGTTTTGTCCTAGCCCTGGCGGAGTCCTAGCTGGGAGGGAAACAATTAAATGCATAGTACATTGGTGGTGTGCTCTTGGAATCTACATCTGATCCCTATTTGTTCCCAGTTCCCCTTTGTCCTACTTTCTCTTGGGTGCTTTAATTGTAATTCTATAACTTTTTACTATCCAATTTTCTTCCTTTTTACTGGCGCTGATATAACCTAAATGTGTTGCAAGCGCCGTAAAACCCTTAAAAACAAACAACAACAACTAATATTATTATTATTATTATTATTATTATTATTATTATTATTATTATTGTTATTGTTGTTGTTGTTGTTGTTGTTGTTGTTGTTGTTGTTGTTGTTGTTGTTGTTGTTGTTGTTGTTGTTGTTGTTGTTGTTGTTATCATCATCATCATTATTTTTATTTTATTATTTGATTTTTAATTATATTTTTTTTGAAGGGGTGGGGATTGTTTTGGTTTTGTTTTCTTTGTAAAACAGATCCCTGTTATGTATTATTGCTTTGAAAAGTGTGAGGTATTTTATGTGAATGTCTGAGTGGAATTATATTGGACTGGGTTCCAACCAGATTCATTGACACAGATTGTTCCCAGAATCTACATCTAACATTTGTTTCACCTGGTCCTCTTGTCTAATGTTGTTTTTTGTTTTTTGTTGGGTTTTTTTTTTTGTTTTGTTATTTTTTTTTTATTTTTTTTTGGGGGGGGGGGGGGGGGGGGGGAAGGGATTGTAAGTCCGGTTTTAATTCTAGGACTATAATATTTTGATTCTCCCTAAAATTAAAATGATCTGAATGTGTTGTTAGAGCTATTAGGCTCATAAATTTAAATAAATAAATAAATAAATACAATGTAATAAAATCAAATCATGAACCAAAATTGTTCATGAGCTATGCATTGCATGTTCATATTTTTTTCTTCTTTTCATAAAGATGATATATAATGGTTAATGAATTCATATAATTTTTTTTTTTTAACTGAAAATATTCCTAGGCAGCATTTTCCTATTCTTAGTCCGTGCCATACTGGACTTACTTTTAAAAATAAACTTTTTTCTTTCTTTAAATTGCGTATTTGTTTGCTACTCTTGTTTTTATAATGCAAATACCTTTCCGCTGCACTAGTTGCAATTTGTTCCATCACATTCATAAGCCCGAAATTGAGAGTTCTAGGGAAAAAATAATAAAATTGCCCTGTACATTCTCTAGTACTATTTTTTTTTTTTAATTGGTCGTATTTTAGTCATAAAGTTGCCTGTCTGTTTGTTTTAGGCTTAATAACATTCTCTCTTCCTAATGCATTGAAGAAAACCACTTATGTGCGGGTGGTTGGATGGGAGCATCACCCTTGAATCATATACCTATGATGTTCGCATGGGTGTGCGGTCCGATAGTGATGTCGTTTCTTCTTCTCTTTACTAGCCTATCCTGCTTCTTTGGTTTGTGATTGTATTTTTGACAGGGGATATTTTTTTTTCTGTAAATCTTCTGCCTGTTTGTTCTTGGTTATTTATAATTTAGCTTATGATATCTTTAGGTTATGATTTTGATTTACATTTGTACTATTTTTGTTAGATTGCTTGTTTTTTTGTTTCAGCGGTCTCTCATATAACCTCAATTGTGTTGGAAGAGACCTAAAGCAACAAACAAACAAAAAATCTCTAGTACTATTTTTGTTTTTTTTTTTTTTTTTATTGGTCGTATTTTAGTCATAAAGTTGCCTATTTGTTTATTTTAGGCTGAATAACATTCTCTCTTCCTAATGCATTGAAGAAAACCGCTTATGTCACCAAATTGCATTCCTGATTTATTTTTTTTAATTTTGGGGGGTATCATTATTGAGTGTAACTAATATGGGCATAAGGGAAAACTATATTTGGTTTTTGTAATTGAGCCAGTCTTTAATGGTTGATAACTGTTTGATTCAAGGTGTGGAAATAAAATATTTATTTTGAAAATGACTTGTAACTCCGGATTTGAATAGATTATCATAATCATACATTATATTATATAGATACATACATATAATCTGTCATTGCCATAGTTGCTAAAGAGATAACTACACTAATACTTTGAGATGTGCTAATAGCAAGCGTTTTTAAAAGCAAGCATTTATAAGTTGTTTCTTTATAAACTGTTCACTGACCTCAGAAGTGCAATATTGTCTCTATTTTTTGTTTTTAGAGACTTGAGAATCTCATTTTCAAATATGCGCTTATATCATTTAAATGCTTTTTTTCTGGAAAACATGCTAACCCACCCCCACCCCCCTCTCCATCTGCCCCTGGAAACAATTCCAATCGTGATTTTACGTTACCCTTGAAGCACACATAATTCAAACTTAATTGATTTTACGTTACCCTTGAAGCACACATAATTCAAACTTAATTAAAGGACAGATTAATTGGTTGCTCTTTGCTAACTTTCTTTTTGCATAGCTCTAAGCCTTTCAGATTATGTATATATATATATATATATATTTATATGTATATAAATAAATCGAATTTCGAATCAAGGTCTATTTAATCGGACGCTGAAAGAACCAGACAGTTTTGCAAATGTCTGAATTTCCTGAAAAGCAAACAAAACAAAACAAAGTCTTTTCTCTGGCTGGAATAATACCTTTGCTGTTTTTGTGGACATTTGCTAGTGCAGCTAAGATAATTTTGACTTTACACACAATATTTTTCCATCTTTCAAATTCCAACTCAACACCAGCTTGATGCAGGGAGTCACACATTCTAGTTTAGAATTCATTCAACCAAGCAGTAATTCTTCTATGCAGACCTGCCTATCAGGACAAAAAATGCGTATTTCTACGAATATTTGGCTTCAATCTTATAGCTTTATGGAGATCGTTATTTCTATAAAACTTATTGAAAAATAAATTTTGGTGCCAGTCATATAAAATAAAGGAATTTCAAGTATTGTTTTACGAACCTGTTAAGGCTTCAATCTCATAGCTGTATGAAGATTATTATTTCAATAAAACCTATTAAAATATAAGTTTTAATACCAGTCTTATAAATAAAGGAATTTCAAGTATTGTTTTACTTTCTGAGGCAGATTCGTATGTTACAAGGTTCGTTACGTTGCATGTTATTTTTCCGCTCTGAAAACTACTAAAACTCTTCCAATTTCAAGGGGCCAGGTCTGTCACTGACAACAGATCTATGTTCATTTACTCTTTACTCTGCTGTCATTGGGATTTCTAAGTTTTGTGTGCAAAGAATATCAATACAATAATTAAGCAATAAATGCAGAATTTTGAATGAGGCGATAGTCGTATTATTTGTGCCCTGAATTTTATAAACATATGTATTTTGCCGTTTTATTAAAGTACATAGTATGTGCTATTTGGTTACCATTGCATATACTGCATTTTTTTTTTTAAACAACGGCAGTATTATAATGCGATTCATAAATCTACTTTGCATTTGCTTTCTTTTCAATTTTTCTACCACCCCCAAACAGTTGTATACGTCAACAGCATTAGATTTAATTTTTTTAATTTAAATACTCGCTAAAGACCTTTTAAGTTGTTGTAGATGACATATTTACTTACTCAGTTTGCATCCCACGGGATATTCAAGCTACAATGTTGAGATGTGCATTTGTTGTCATGTCTATATTATTCTTTTATGAATATTTATTCCATCACATTTTTGCTATTATGTTGAGTGATATGTTTAACGCAATTTCATAGTGTTAAAGAATATATATGCCAATGTTCTATTTTATCAGAAGCATACAGAAAGGTCTGGGTCAGAATGATAATTGCTGTTCTGATCATAACTACTCTTATTTTTATATTCACAATTCTAAGGCGTTTCCTTGTGCAGGGTTTTGCCTAGTGTAGATAGAATATAAGCTTGGTATTTACAAGATTTCTGTTTGTAACAGGGTCCGGTTTTGGGTTATTATTGATATCATTTGTTCTTGTTTGTTCGATTGTGTAATTTTTCCCCCATTATACACCACTGCACATACACAAGAAATTCATAGCAGTAAGTTCACCATTCCAACACACAGAACCAACACATATAAAAACAGTTTTTTTTCCCCCCAAGAACTATGGAGGAATGGAACATTCTCCCAGCAGAAATCCAAGATATTACCAACAACAACAAAGTTGATCGAACATTAAACAATGTTTTTTTCAACTCAATGACACAATAATAGAGAAATCCATCACACGGTTTGTATGAAATCTGCAGTGATGGATAATTTATCTTTTGCAGATAAAGAGGTTGAACTTGAATACAATTGTACTTCCTATCATGTTATTTTCTACGGTTGATTTGTTTATTCCCCGATGACATTTGTAAATTAAGTTCATGATGATAATTGATCAATGTTTTAATGAATTAGAGACCATTGTTTCTGTGACATAATGTGTCACGCGCAGGCCTTAGATTTATCCTAGACTAATGTTTTTGTTACTAAGCTGATTGTTTGACATTGCATAATAACTACATTCGTTCTTAATATTTTCATTCTTATGATCAAATAAAACTACACCTATTTCGAGAGAAATGTGTAAAAACTTACATTGTTTTCCTTTTTTTGTATAATAATAATAATAATAATAATAATAATAATAATAATAATAATAATAATAATAATAATGATAATGATAATGATAATAATGATAATGGTAATAATGATAATGATAATAATAATAATAATAATAATAATAATAATAATAATAATAATAATAATGATGATGATGATGATGGTGATGATAATAATGATAATAATAATGATAATGATAATGATAATAATAATGATAATAATAATAATGATGATGATGATGATGATGATGATAATAATAATATCATATGAAGAGCGATTCAACCCTTGGAGTTGGAGCCTGATAGGGTTTCCAACCTCCCATAGTGGTCAGGCAGGGAGGTCGCTTACTGTGTCTTCTATACCCCACTTGAATGACATTACTTGGTTTTGTCTTTTCCTTTGCTGGAGTCCTTGGCTGAGAGGGAAACAGTCAAATGTATAGTGTTCGTTTTGGGACATGATCTTTTTAAATTTTATTTTATATGGTTGGTAAACATTTACGTGTATTCTTCTTAGTGGAGACTGTGCTTGTGTCAGGATAAGACTTTTAGGTGATCTCAGACTAAGTACACTGATAATAGGCTCTTGGAATTTACTACATCTTTTCCCTATTTGAACCACCCCCTTAGTCTTACATTCTGGGTGGGGTTCCTACCTCCCATAGCGGGCAGGGAGGTACTTGCTGTGTCTTCTATCCCCTCTTATCTGTTTTCCAATTGCTTTCTGTCTTTGTCTTGGAGTGAGATTGCTTGGTTTTGTCCTGACCTTGGTCGGAGTCCTTGGTTGAGAGGGAAACAGTCGAATGTATAGTTATAGTTTTGGGAGATGATATTTTTTTCCTTGTAAATCATCTCTCTGTTATGAATTGTATTATGTTTAGTTTACATATTATATTATATGATTTATAAACATTTGAGTGTGTTCCTCTTAGTTGGGACCTGTGCTTGTGTCTGGATGAGACTTTTAGGTGATCTCAAACTAAGTACTTTGATGGTGTGCTCTTGGAATCTACATCTGTTCCCTATTTGAACCAATTCCCCTTTGTCTTACCTTTTCTTTTGTGCTTTAATTGTAATTCTAGAACTTTTTACTATCCCATTTTCTTCCTTTTTACTGGCGCTTATATGACCTTAATGTGTTGCAAGCGCCGTAAAACCCTTAAAAACAAAAACATTAGTCTTACATTTTCTTGGGTCCTTTCATTGTAATTCTATAATTTTTTGACTATCCTGTTTTCTTCCTTCTTCCTGGCGCTGATTTGACCTAAATGTGTCGCAAGCGCCGTAAAACGCATAAAAACAAACTAGAATGTTTTGATAATAATCCCATCACTTCCTTAGCTATGGTCATTTTTATACCATTGTCATTGAAACTGAAGATGACCTTATTCTATTTAATAAAAAAAAAAAAAAAAATCAACTGAACAAAGGAAACATTACAGTTAGTAAAAATGTTAGCTTTATTTACCAAAACAATCTGATGAGCATTTTAATTAAATGCATAGTCGTACGCGTCACAACAGCAACCTGTAAGTTCTTTTCTTCTCTTCTTCTTTTTTTTTTTTAATATCTCAAGACTTCAACACTAATACGTGCTACACAATCACAGGACTGGATATGAATCGCGTATGATATAAAAACATGGATTAAAGCTCAATAACAATATCTTTTTACGGAACTGACAAAAACGTTGAGAGATGAATATACAGACGGTATTAAGTAGTACAACAGTGAAGTATTAACAGTTTTTACAATTTCTACTAAACATTTGTTATAATATAGTTTTGGTGATAATTATAATTATTCTACACTGAACGGCAACACCGTTATCTGGTTTGAAAACGTTGCTTGATTCAAAATGCACACATTTAACTAGTTGCAGATGATCTCAGGTATTCGCTATGATAGGCTTTTGATGGTGATGACTCTCAGCTGAGGGGCAGGGGTTGGGAGGGCGCCAAGTGGCTGAGTGGTTAAGGCATTGCATTATGACCCAATGGTCCAGGGTTCGAGCCCCACATCGGGACACGTCTGCTCGTCTTGGACAACATAAATGATTTCTTTTGAATCAGACATAATTTGTTTGATGGATTATCTATATTCTTTCGTGGAATACCTAAGAGATGGCATCACAGAAGGGCGTACACTGCTTGTCTGTTTTAGCTGAGGTTATGACTCAAAAGCGATTTCACTTCTTGTATAACGATAGAACAAGTCTGGATAAAATTAATGGCATAAAACGTGTTTTCATTTTTAAAAATAATTCACAGTATATTCTGACGAATTGCCCATAATCTTGGCATGAAGAACAGCTCGTATTTCATGCCATTAATAATTGACAAATTATATATATACGAATGCGACTGAAAATTTCTGTAAAAATATAGCAACAATTTGTTTCTTTCACATACTTGACTAAATCGAGAAGAGTTTTAAAATTATTACAGTTTTTAGACTTTTTAAATCAAATGATGATCAAATTGAATTTTAATGCTCTCATCACTTTCAAAGGCAATGTCCATTTGTCACAACCTTAGATTCTCAATTTATATCATATGAATAGTATAATGGCTTTGATATTTATCACTCAATGTATCTTACTTTTGAAAATATACAACAATTATTGAATTAATTTATTGTTCGATGGGCTACATTATCTCTCATTATGAATAGAACATAGTTTTCTTTAGATGTATCATTTAAGCAGACCTGCCAACCTGAAAATTAAAAACATAGTGTTTAGGTGGAAAAAAAATGTAGTTGTTAAAGTTAACTTTACAGATTAATAATTTAACCACAAAATGACTAAACAAAACTCCAAATTCATTAAAATTATGCACACTTGGCATCAACTTTCATTTTCAATTAGTGACAATGACTTCGGAAAGCTCACGAAGTGCTGAAATTGGTGCCAAAATGTCGTAACTCTACGAATTGTTCGTAGTACTAGACGGGTCTGATTTACGTCTACTCTTATGACTGGTAGAAAGAGCCAAGTATCATGATGTAACATTTAGCACTCGGATTTGTAACCGGTTGTTGTATTCATTAAGCAAACAAGTAGATTTATGTATTGCCTCTTATGAGACAAGAATAGTATGTCTTCGGCATACAAGGATATCAATATTAAGGCACATTTTTCATTGTACTTGAAATCAATAAGCTACACAATACAAATTAAATACACATTAACAACAGTTTGATATAGTAATATTTATGCACGTATTATTACATTTACATGTTATAATCTTTCTCGCATCACATTGTCTGTTTTACAGTACTTTCATTTACAAAACAGCAGTAAATGTTTGTAGCTTATGTTTATTTTTTTTAATTTAAAAAACCTAAATAAAATAGCAATAACGAAAAATAACGAAAACTTAGAGATTGCTTCATCTCATGTCATTATATTTAACTTAATAAAATGATGGTTATTAACTTAAAGAAAGACACACTTTGTTACAATTTTTTTTAAACAACCGCTTTACTGGCCAAACGAAAGAAAATAAAAACGATTTTAACACAAAATATAGAATAAAGTAACATTTTTAAAATCTACCCTCTCTCATACGCCACTGCTTACTACATGTATGACGACCTTATAATAGTAAGACTCTAAATGGACTATTTTGTCTCCAATATGCTCGTCACTGTGGACCGGCCGACACTCAATCTGTAGATGGAATGTCTTCGGCTCTTCAACGTGGCGAGTGAAATGAAGGGAGCTCACTCCTTTCTTCTTGTGCATGTCAAAGTATCCGTCCTCATTGCCGGAAATGATGTCATAGCGCACGTTGTGACGTAGAGCGGACAAGGCCGGAATCATTTTCACCAATTTGGTTCTGGGTTTGGTCTCGTTCAGCGCGAGGTACATCACGATTGTCTCCGATTCCAGGCTTGGGGTGAACAAAGTACTATTGTCGGGTACATTGACAGAAAGCTGAAGATGATAGGGAGTATTGATACGTCGAATTGGTTAGAAGAAACACGATGAGGAGAGCATAAAATATAATCGTGAATTAGCAATCTCTGGCATAAACAGTTTTTTTTTTTTTTTTAAAAGCTCATGACTGGGAGTATGTATTCTCATTTTTAAAATCATTAATAATATCTTACTCTGATTTTTCAAGACAAAAAGAAAAGAAGAAAAAAATAATAAAAAGAAAAAAAAAAAAAAAAAAAAAAAAAAAAAAAAAAAGAATTATCCCAATAGTGACCAGAAGCAGCGAACAGGGTGGATGATATCTAACTGCGATTTCTATGACTGTATTAATATTATTTACAAGAAAAATATTGTACTTAGTATTAATCATGGCACCCCGTGTGGTGTCCGGGGTCCCTCAACTGAGAGGGTCAAGAATAGCCCAACGCCAAGCCAGCGTGTCGTAAAAGGCGACTAATGGTGTGTGATTCCCCCATCTTTGAGTCACCTGGTCCTCCAGGTTGGGGGTTGGCAAAGGGTTAACACCCCTTTCCGTTAAACTCAAACCGTTACAGAAACACAGACACAAACTAAATCCTTTTTTTAGCTTGGGCGACCGAAGAGTTTCTGGAATTACAGAATTTATGAAGGACAACAGACAAAGCCGAAAGGACTCTGCTGACCCGATGACGTCTTCGCCAAACAAGCAGCTTCGAATTGCGTCGTGGAACGTTGGCACCATGTATGAAGCAGGAAAAAGCTCTCAAGTTGTGACTGAGATGAGAAGATACAGGCTGCATATACTTGGAGTAAGCGAAACCCACTGGATACAATCCGGACATAAACACCTCAAGTCTGGGGAGAAGATTTTATATTCAGGGAGGGGACGGGATTCATACACAGGGAGTAGGAATAATTCTAAGCAAGTTTGCCCAGAAGTCACTGAGAGGATGGGAACAATGCGGAGAAAGGATCATCATGGCGTCCTTTACAACACGGAGTAAGAAGATCAGCATGAACATTGTACAGATCTATGCCCCAACAAATGATGCAACAGATGAGGACAAAGATACATTTTATGGTCTGCTACAACAAGTCATTGACAAGTTGCCAAGGAAAGACATCAACATATTGATGGGAGATGCTAATGCAAAAGTGGGACAGGATTACGTAGGCTATGAAGGTATCATGGGACGTCATGGCATGGGAGAAATGAATGATAATGGAGAGAGATTTGCAAATTTCTGTGCATTCAACAGTTTGGTGATTGGAGGATCAGTGTTCCCCCATAAGAGGATCCACAAAGCAACTTGGGTCTCACCAGATGGTGTGACAGAGAATCAGATTGATCATTTTTGTATCTCTCGTAGATTCAGACGTTCATTGGAAGATGTGACAGTACGGAGTGGGGCAGATGTTGGATCAGACCACCACCTGCTATTGGCAAAGCTTAAGCTCCGACTCAGAAAACACGGGGCCAGATCACATACAAGAAGAAAATTCGAGGTGAATGCACTTGATGGGGAAAAGAATGAGGAATTCAAACTACAATTGAGTAATAGATTCCAACCTCTAACTGAGCTCGAGGAGGACATAGATGTAGAGTCACATTGGGCAAAGATCAAGGAAGTCTACATAACAACTTGCCACGAGGTATTGGGGGTAAAGAAATCGGAACATAAAGAATGGATAAGTCCAACCACCTTGGACCTTATTGAAAAGAGGAGAACAAGGAAGGAACAAGTGAATGCAAGCCGAACAAGGGCTTCAAGACTGGAGGCACAAGAGCAGTATCAAGCCACAGCTAAGGAAGTCAAAAGATCTGTGAAGAAAGACAAGGAAGCATTCATGAACAGACTTGCAGAGAAAGCAGAAGCAGCAGCGACTGGAGGACACATGAGGATCCTTTATCAAACTACCAAGACACTTGCTGGAAAATATGGGAAACCAGAGGTACCAGTCAAAGACAAAGATGGGAAAACTATTTTTGGAAAAGAGGCTCAATCTGAACGATGGAGGGAACATTTCAACTGCCTTCTGAACAGACCACCACCAGACAACCAGCCAGAAATTTTGCCTGCAAGGAATGAGCTACCAATTAGCTGTGATCCACCATCGATAGCAGAGATTGTGGGTGCCATTAACAAGATGAAAAGGGGGAAAGCTGCTGGACCAGACCAGATTCCACCGGAGGCTCTAAAAGTTGATGCGAAAAGAAATGCTGAGGCCCTGCACCCACTATTTGAGAGAATCTGGAATGACGGGATATTCCCAAAGGATTGGAAGGAAGGACATCTTATCAAGCTTCCAAAGAAAGGGGACCTCAGTAATTGTAATAATTATCGAGGCATCACTCTTCTTTCTATCCCAGGAAAGGTTTTCAACCGTATTATTTTAGAGAGAATTAAGAATGCAACAGATGCTAAACTGCGGGACGAACAGGCAGGTTTTCGGAAAAACCGTTCAACCACCGACCAGATTGCCTCTCTGCGAGTCATAGTAGAACAGTCTATAGAATGGAACTCTCCTCTTATTGTCAACTTTCTGGATTACGAGAAGGCTTTCGACAGTATTGACAGAGCAACATTGTGGAAAATTCTGGCACATTATGGACTCCCTGAAAAGATAGTAAACCTCATTAAGGAAATGTATGAAGGATCAAGTTGCAGGGTTGTACATGAAGATCAGCTTACTGACAGCTTTGAAATTAAGACTGGTGTCAAGCAGGGATGCTTGCTCTCACCATTCCTGTTCATCCTTGCCATTGATTGGCTAATGAAGGAAACCTCCAAAGGGAGAAGAAATGGGATACAGTGGACCCCCTGGACACAGTTGGATGATCTGGATTTTGCAGATGATCTGGCTCTTCTGTCCCACACCCAGGACCAGATGCAAGCAAAAACCACAATTATAAACAGCCTCTCGGAATCAATTGGTCTAAGAATTCACCCTGCAAAGTCAAAGGTCTTGAGGATAGGTACGCGTCAAACGGAGCAGATCAAAGTAAAAGATCAGGAACTCGAAGATATAGACACTTTCTGCTATCTCGGAAGTATAATTGACAAGGATGGAGGCACGGAAGCAGAGGTGAAAGCACGAATAGGAAAGGCACAGGCTGCATTCACATATTTGAACAGAGTTTGGAGAACTAAAGATATCTCCCTTCAACTAAAGCTAAGACTTTTTAACTCAAACGTGAAGTCTGTCCTACTGTATGGATGTGAAACTTGGAACGCATCACAGACATGTATAAGGAGGGTACAGATTTTCGTAAACAGGTGCATGCGTAAGCTACTCAGAATAAAATGGATGGATAGAATAAAAAATGAAGAAGTATGGAAAAGAGCACAGCAGAAACCAGTGGGAGAGAATATAGGAAGAAGACGATGGAGGTGGATTGGACACACGCTTAGAAAGAATGACTCAACTATAACAAAGAAAGTATTGGACTGGAACCCTCAGGGCAGAAGATCAAGGGGAAGGCCACGAGGAACATGGAGAAGAATTAAAGAAGCTGATATACAGAGAAGTGGTAAGACCTGGAATGAGATAAAAAAGTTGGCTCAGGATAGAGAAGGATGGAAACTGTTTGTCTGTGGCCTATACCCTGACCCAGGGTGAAAAAGGCAATGATGATGATGATTAATCATGGCATGTGCCCAAGACCATGTGGTAAAATTGCTATGTCAATTTACAAATTAAGAGTTACCTTTTTATGTCGAAGACGGTGAGAAACACTTCGTCTCTTACGGATGCCTTGTCCAACTTCACCCTTCTTGGCCAATCCCACTGATCCAGTGTAGTGGTCCACTAGCTCGTCCAAACTGTGAGCCTCTCTGAAGTCTCTGGATGGTTGAACACAAAACATTTGTAATTCTTTTAGTAGGAATATCATAATTTGTGGTGTATTTGGTGTTATTCGAATGAGTCATAATTTTAAAAAGTAAATCTGATGATGTTGGTGAAGGTGGTGATGATGATGATGATGATGACGATGATGATGATGATAATGATGATGAGCTTTGAGTACGTTTAGTGAATATTGCGATAGATAAATGGTCGAGTAAAAAAACATGATGATGATGATGATGGATATGGTGGTTTTGGGGTGGTAATAGTGATGGTGGTGGGAAGGATGCTTATGATTATGATAATGATCACACGACGACGATGATGATGATGACAATAGTGATGATGATAATGATGATGATGATAGTGATAACAACAACAGATCATGATATTAAGATTCCAAATAATATTAGGTCTGATAAACACAAAAAAATGTATTCTTCTCTTCGTTTGTTTTTGTTTCTCCCTCGATACTATATTTTTTCTCAAAGAACATGCAATGTGTATTGTACACTATATTGTTACTTATGTTTTAAGGGCATTTCAGGAACTCTTTGTCCATTTTAAAGTCATGTTACTGATACAATATTATGATACAAGTTGCATTCTTATACGGTTCACAGAAAATGATGAAGCAAAATATTACACTTGGTGATTTTTAAAAGATAATCTTTTATCAATTTTTAATACATGGCCATGATTTTTTCCTGGAATTTTTTTACACTCGTTAAATTCATTTGAACAAAACACCAACTCGGGGACAAGACAACAATATAATATAATAAATGCAAAAGTGGACATACTTTCCGGTGCTTCGCCTTGCTCTCTTAGACAGAGGGATCTCCCCAAAGTCGTGATCGCACTGATAGCAACCTTCGCCTGGTGGTAGATCGGTGTTGGAATTGGGTCCTGGAACGTGAGGCAGCTCCACGCCAGATGGGTAGGTTGTGCTGGCAGATGCTGTGCTGATGCAGTGACTGGAGATGGGAAGGTCAAAATGTAAATTAATCGTTTTTCTATGAAATTTATTCTAGATAGATAGGAAAATAAACACCACAAAAGATGTGTTATTTCAACGCGTGTAAGAGAGCATACGATGTTGTTTAAAAGTAGTCCCATATGAAAATGTCACGTTTGAAAATCATAATCTTTTGAGAGTGCTACTTACTCTTTATCATAGAATGGTATTTATTGCTTGGCTCTTTTCTCACATTTTCTCACAGTACTCAGTGTATAATGAGAACCTGGCCGTCAACAGCCGGTCTTTATCAGAAAAAAATGCAATATCGTCTAAAAGGCGTCATATCATGTCTTGTCCTACATGTAAAGGGCTGTTTTTGGCTAGGGGCCAATTGTAAAACACCATGAGCACGTTTTGTGGATACTGCACTAAATAAATGCTCAATGTTTTGGTGTAGTTTTTTTTTTTTCTTGCTTTTAAAAAAAAATTCTCCAGCAGATCATTTAGAGCCAAATGTTCAATTTCACACAGTACAATTTTCAAGTCTCCTGCTAGGTGTCATTTTACACTAGCATTCGTCCTAAAATCAGATGAAACTCATGCACGCATGAATCCAGTGGAGTAATGTGCATAAAAGAGGAGCTCAACGTCATGGCCAGAATTTTGTAATCGTTGCGATAGAATTACCACTGAATTAGTCGGTATGCATGGATTAACCCTAAAAAAAATTTACTTTCTATTTATACTTATTTATGTTGGTGTTTTTTTTTTTTTGGTGTTTTTATTTTTTTATTTTTTTTTTTCTTATTGTTGTGGATTTGGGGGGCGGGGGGTGCTAGGAGGGGTGTTGGGTGGTGGTTAATGAGATGTAATGCATGGAACTTCCATTTTATATGACGTCAGACGCCTTATTTGGTATGCATTATAATCTTACCCTTTTCCAATAGGTTCATATCCAGGAGGACAACCACAGACATAGGAACCGCCACCATCTGTAGGTGTACAGCCAAACAGGCACGGGTGACTTCCACATACATTGCCATCTAGGATCAATAAAGAACAAAAAATGATTGAATCACTGCCTCAAAATGGTGTTGTGCCGAGGTGAATCTGATGATTAAAACTGGATTTCAATCTTAACCTATAAAATAGAACTTGAAATAAATGACTTCTCAACGTGCTTTAGAAAACAATAGAAGAAACATACACAGCCATCATATTTACGGAGTGTCAATTCAAAATGGCCAGTGATTATCTGCCCATAAATTAATAACTGTTGGTCAGATTGTTATGATTCATACACCATTAGAAAGTTAAGAGTATCTCAGGTATGATAGTATGATAGACAATAGGCCATTGACACCTTGCAATCGTGTGGTGTTATTTGACTAACATTCTGACTCGTAATCGTCAGCATTTCAATCGTGCCTCTCTGAATCTTCTTCTCACATTTGATAATACTACATTGTTTCTGGAATTCATCTCTGGCGGGTTGTAAAGGGATGTCATCATGATGTTGGTCTAATTGTCTATCATCGTCAACAGAAGTCCTTTTCTTCCCAAGACCCGGGAAGTTGGAGACAGTACTGTAATCGTAATAAGAAACCAAGAAGCAGGCACCAGTATAAGATAAAGATCTGAAGAAGTGTGTATGATAGGTGTCATCGTAATATTATTAGCTTATAATGATACTCGTATTATTGACACTGGATTCTAAACAATGGTAGAACATTGCAATATCTCTTACTGGAATACCAGCAGCCTCCATGCCAATAAGTAGGCTTCTGACAACGTCGGAAATTCTAAGCATGACTAAAATACAGTTTATAAGAGGCTATCTGAGTACATTGAATTGTTTTACAGATTAAAATGTTTTCTATATATTGTCGTTATGTATTCCCACATTACATCACTATTTCTCCCCAATAGCGATGTTCAGTGCGCAATGATACGTAGCATATACGATCCAAACAATGTCAATTTTTCATTCATTTTGAGCTGTCGATTGTCTTTGCTCTCTTTTGTAGCTTTGATAAAAGTACGAAAAATGTAATTAATCTTGTAGATCCCCGAGACAAATAGAGTAGAATTTTATTAGCTTTCACATTAATGTCAGCAATTTTAAATGTGACACTTTGTTATGTTAGGCGGTAAAGTTCTGGCCAGTATATATTGACGCTCAGGACACAAAAATGATAATAATAGAATTCTATATTTAAAACCCCAACACCTCTCCTGGTCATTATGTGCCATCTTTTTACATTACTATCAATTTACATTACTTCATAGCTTCTTCTACGTTTACTTGGATAATGCACAGATCTTAAATACGTCTTACCAATACAGCTAAGGGATCCGAGGTCAAAATCAAGACTTCCTCCACACTGACAGTCAAAACTGCCTTGAAGGTTGACACACAGGGCAACAAAGCCACACACGTAGTCACTTGCACATTCGTTCTCATCTGTTGGACACAAGAAATCAGTCGAATAAAAATCATGTATTTTTTTCCCTCTGAGAACCAGATTTATCAAACATTTGTTACACGACGGCGTTTATATCATGACACATTTTCAAGCGTCTGTACTTACCATAACATTGTCCACCAGGCCTCAGGGTAAATCCATCAGGACATTCACACCTGTAACTGCCTGGAATGTTCTCACAATCTCCTTCACACTTCCCGTCCGTGCACTCGTCCAAGTCTGTAATCATTCGAAATTATAAAAACGATAAATGTCAAATTATTAATCCACTCTGTGATAAATATAAAATTTCATTCATTTTCACTTCATTTATCTATATTAAATTAAACTTAGCATTCAACTTCATCATTTGTATAATTGATCAAACCATCGAGAGCTTCAAGGAGCATCGTCAAAAATATGTATATATAATAAAGAACAAACTTTAAAAACCTGGAAAATTGGCCTCTCGCCAAAGAAAAGTAAGGCCAAGGCAAAAAGCTGATAAACACTTTTCAACCTCTTGGGTAGCCAAATGATTTTAGAGGATACATTTATTTTAAGTTATGAATTAAGTGTTTTAAATCATTGATAAATGGAAAAAAAAACAAATCAAATCGTTCAACAATGTTTGAGTAAATACGTTTTGCAAGTAGGCTTTTATAATAATTTAGTAAAAATAATGTATCTGGCAAGTTATTTAAAGATAATTCATGCCTGAAAGAATTTCAATTAAAACATTTGTTGGAATAGATATAATTTCTCTTCTGTAAGATTTTGTTTGTTTGGGGGTTTTTTTGTTTGCCTGTTTACTAGCTGTTATCTGCATCCAAATTATGATATAATAATGTCAGTCTTTAAATTTACCAAATTGATTAGTATCTTTGGAGGAACTCACCGATACATTTGGTTCCAGTTTTGTCCCTTCTGTATCCTCTGGGACAAATACAGCTGAAACTTCCACGAGTGTTTTGACATGTCCCAGCGGGGCCACATAGATGGGCTGATTCCACGCATTCATTGATGTCTGATGTATAGAACAATATAAACAACTACTATATGACCAAAAAAATTGACATAAAGTACTATATGTTGCATTGTTGCGATGATAAAACGGACAAGACAGGCACAAACGTAAAAGCCCTTTTGGAGAAAAAAGAGTGCTTTACCTTGTTTTACATAAAATGTCTCAAGCGTTTGTTTTAGAATTTCCTCAATCGTTAATTATTGACTTATTTCGGATTCTATTATTACATTTTGATTAGCAAAAATATTAGAGACGTTTTTGCAAATACAGTATTAACGTTTATTACATTAACCCTATCTGATGAAAATACATTTACTATCTTAGAGTAATGTATAAGAGGAAAAAGCTAGAAATATATTATAACAGATACCTATGGTCTGTAGACAGAAATATCGAGGATATGTGAAATATTGCAGCCTCAAAAACACAAAAGCAAATAAAAAAACACCTAAAAATATAATAAAAAACATTTCAGGCTCTACGCTTGCTTTGGTTTGCAAAAATAACTAATTAATTAATAATAAATAAAACAATGTAAAAGGTAGTAAAGCTTTTATGGCAGTTATATTATTTTTCGTTATTGACAGGTGGAGTATATGATCCCAGGATGTTTTCATGTATTTTGTTATTTTAAAAGCTCTTGTATTCAATTTTGTTCAATATTGAAACATGAGACAAAGAAAAGAAAAAAAATTACCTTCACAGTTGTTTCCCCTTGTCTTTCTCATTCCATCCGGGCATTCACAGACGAAACTGCCTGGTGTGTTGACACATTTACCGGAACAATCGTGACGCATCGTGGTACATTCATCCAAATCTTGAGTGTTTCAATTATAAAAGAAATAATATATTAATCACGTTGATGAAAAGCAACACCAACCATACTGACAAAATGTGACTCCTTGCCTCAAAACGGTATTAAGTCGGGATGGTAAAGAAGCTGAAAATTGAATTTATAGCCAGAATTATCAGTCTGACGTCGAATTTCTATGCTTTATTGAGGAGAATGAATATCATATTGTAGAATGCTAAATAGCAACAATTCAAATGTTTGACCAGTTTAACTGTAATCTTACTTTTTAGCGTCTGGTTAATCCGGATGTCATACCGTTTTGGGTCACAAATGACAGCAATAAACTGTACTTTCACTGTAAAATACTACCCGTTGCAGACTTTAATTTTATGAATGTTTACTCAGCACATCAATCAAAAATATTTTCAACTTGAATACACTACACAACTCATCTATATAATTGTTTATTTGTATAACAGTTTGAAGCATTATAATTTCAAAAGCTATATGATATAAAACGAAAATAAAATCAATATGTTTAAAATAATGAATATATCTTTTTAAAGTTAAGGGTACGTGTTTCAGATTCCAAAGTCTCAGTGGTGTTATTAGACATGCAAAAGTCAAAAACAAAAAAGAAAAACGGAATATAAGCTCCAACCCCCCCCCCCCCCCCCCACACACACACACACACACACAATTTTTTTAAAAATATCTGTACCAACCAAAAATGCATTATTTCCATCGTTTAAACATCTTATTTTAGACGAGGTATTGTGAATCTTCACTTTGATTACATATCTGTGTAAAATAACAATATTACCAATAAATATCCCAATAACTTGGTTAAAAATCCGATTCGAGATGAAAAATCCTAATTTCGTCAGTTTTAACCTTTAAAAATCTGTGTAATAGAATTACTCTGCATTAATGGTATGTCTATACACGAGAATTTTAATAATCTACCTAGTCTTTTCGTGATGTCAATTTTAAAATGAATATTATGCTAAATAACTTAGAAACAAAACTTTTTTTTTAAATCTAGAGACAAATACAGCTTTTGAAAAGCTATGAGAGATCACTGTGTAAGATCATAAACTCTACACATGTTATTAAATATATTATTTTCTGTACAATCGGTGTGATTCATCTTACCTCTGCAAGTTAGTCCGTCCATATTGAGCACATAACCAGGAGGACAGCCGCAGACAAAACTACCTTCTGTATTGGAACATGTGAACTCACATGGCTTGGGACTCTGTCTACACTCATTCACATCTTGTGATTATAAAAAAGTATGACTTATGTCATGAATGTGATTCAACTACAACATTTTTATAACCCATTCCGGCAAAAAAAAACTGTTTATTATAAGGACAGTTAATATATGGAACAGTTTGAAATTTATAACCCAAGACTCCGAAAGTATAAATCACTTTTAAAATGCAATAGGGATCTCTATAGCTTAAATGTGAATTCGATGAATGAGTTTTTAATTAATATATTTTTGATTGTTTGTAAAATAAATAAATAAATTCCCTTTATTCATCCCTAGGGGGACATTTTTTAAGGATCTATTCCAAGGGAAGTCTGGAATAACCCAGGCGTCAACCGCAGTGCAGCGTCGCAGAGGGAGCTAAGACTAGGTGACTTGCTCAAGGCCACACAGCGCGATGGGTAGTCGAATTCGATATCTTTTGGGTATGAAGCAAAGACCATCTCGCTGAGCCACGCTGTTCCATGATGAGGCAAATGATGATCATAGTTATGATTATATCAGGGAATTTTTAACCTGAACTGAACCTTTCTTTTTTTTTTTCACAGTATATTTAAAGGCCTTTGACCTAAGCAACCCTTACAAGGCTATGTTTTGTTAATGCTATAAATTCTATTTATAACCTATGAAAAGTGCCTCCGGATTTAATAAATTAAACCCTTACAATGCTATGTTTTGTTAATGCTATAAATTATATTTATGACCTATGAAAAGTGCCTCCTGATTTAATAAATTAAACCCTTACAATGCTATGTTTTGTTAATGCTATAAATTATATTTATGACCTATGAAAAGTGCCTCCTGATTTAATAAATTAAACCCTCCCTCCTTGTTTAAATTAATTAATCAAGTAACTGTTCCTCTGCCTTCACTGCTTTTGAGCGGGAAAAAAACCAATTGGGCTATTTCTATCTAGATCGTTTTGTAAACTAGCACAGTTAAATGTATTTGTTTATGTAAATCGATTCAATATAAAAACACATTGAGCTGACGTCATAAAATTACGTCAAAAATTCCCACTAACTTATATTAAGCCACAAAACGAACCTATGCATCTCTTGCCGCTGATATCTGCCTTGTATCCATTGTTGCAAACACATCGATAAGATCCCATGGTATTCAAACAGCGGCCATTGCTACAGGCACCTGGCATGCTGGCACATTCGTCAATGTCTAGAATATGATATCATTGAGGGTAAACATAAGTTTGTCGACTAGGCTAGGTTTAAATAATTTGTTTTTAACTTCATTTAGATCTTATTAACCTCATTATAGAGAATAAAAGAGTACGAGATGAAGGCAGTATGAGAGAAAAAGAACATGTGTTTGTGTAAGTGTGTGTGTGTGTGTGTGTGTCTGTGCGTGTGTGTGTGCGTATGTGTGTGTGAGAGAGAGAGAGTGAGGGAGTGAGAGAGAGAAAGGTGGGGGGGGGGGGAGAGAGAGAGAGAGAAGAAGGTCGAGTGAAATTCGGGGGCTGTAAGAGATCGTACTTTTAATGTCTTTAGTCTTGTTAAGCTTTTTCTTAATTTATTTGATTGTATGTAATTTTTATTGCTTAATTATCGTTTAAAATTGATTAGTCTATAACATTACTTACTGTAAATAAAGTTCATCTTATCTTATCTAATTGTGACCATGCAATGAGTATTTATGAGCATTGAAAATAAACTTACTCAGCTAAATCTTTGCTGTACTGCGCTAAATGGGGGAGGGGGGGGGGAGTGCCATCCCCACCTTCTTGAAATCCAATTCATAGGTTATGCTTTAATACATTTCCTTGACTTAATTATAATTCTTGATAACTGACAGATTCACCCTTAAAATAAATACAATAATGATTTTAGAAAAAAAAAATTATTACCTTTTCCATCAGGTTTTAGACCAGGACCTTGTGGACACAGCATGTTGAACGCCACTGAAGAGAAAGGAAAGCCAGATAGTATTAAATATTTGATAACTGAGACAATGAGATCGTAATACGATGGAATGATTAAACATCTTTTGAAGGGTATTCCCTACTTTAAACCTTCTACTTTATCAATTAATTTTTCACCTTTACATAAAGACTAAAAGTGTAGTTATGTTGTCTTGAAATCCTCATTATTACAACAAAAAAAGGTTTTACTGTCATAACTTATCACTTATATGGATAGAATGGAGATGATGTCACTCAGGTCTTTGTTATTGTTTTTTTTTTTTGCCATCCACGTTTGTGAGTAATTCTCACTAAACTGTTTTAACCAGACTATAAACGTTCAAGGTTACACATCGTTTTGTGTTTTGGTCCGTTATACTTCCGGATGTCAATATTGTGAGTTTCTTAGCCAAAAGCACAGCATCTATAGGCTTACTTGATGTCTGAGGTGGGCATCTCTCACAACCTCTTCCCCAAGCTACAGATAGAGAGCAACAACACTCTGCCCTGGAAAGACGTGCCAAGTCAGAGGATTGCACACAACGACCACCCTGGAGTTCTAGGTAACAATAGTCTTGTCTCACATCTGTTGAGAATGAATAGCGTCATCAAATATAAGAGAATACAATGGGGGGTTTTTGTACCAAAATAACAAAAAGGAAAAATTGCTCAAAAATGCAGTTTAAAAAATATCAAACATTTGATAAGTGAGTTACAACCAACCATCTATACAAAACATTGAACATTCTATTCCACTAGCTGTTTACACTTTCCATATGAGTCAGACAAGGAGGGCATATTTGCAAGATATATGTTCGGAGGCTTCTCATTTCTAGCAGGATTTGATTTATTGTGATGCATCAAATTTCCTATCACCTTTTGGCATAATAGTTAATTACAAAATTTCCTTGATTGCAGTCATGATATTTTCTTTCAACTCAAGAATATTTTTAAGGCTATATTATTTCTCACAACATTTATATTTTTGATTATACCCCAAATTCACAAAATCAAATGACAGAATGTTTTGTTCATGTTATCAAAACATTATCAATCATGATTTTTTGCATAAGTTACCCACAAATATGAAGAATATTTTCATTCGACATCGCATTACAAAACATAATTTTACAGATTTTATGAGTACACTATCTAATTAGGTTATTATTTATCGATTTTTGGTTTGGAAAATTAAATATGGAAATTGGGAACGAAGTAGATAAAGCTGATTAATAAATTCTTTCTGTTTTTTTGCATCAGGTGGAATTCATCAATAATTTTTCTATATGAGAGAATGCATAAATATTAAAATCTCAGTTTTCAAGGAATGACCAAATATCAACATTTTGAGGTGACCTAGCGATATTTTTTCATTGAACTCGTCGCACCTTTTGATATCCACGTAGACAATTAATTAAGCTGTTTTCTATGCCAAAGCAATGTCATATTGCTGTAGCCAAAACATGTGAAATAACTTAAACAGCTCAAAAGAACATAATTTTCCATATTAGTGTACTTGTTCTTACGATAGATTCAATAGAAGCCATTAAGTCTACATACCAAAACATGCTTTCTTATCCTCAGTAGCTTGGAACCCAGGATAGCAGTCACATCTAAAACCTCCATCCGTGTTAGAGCAGCGCCCATTTTGACACACACCAGGCTGTTCTCTACATTCGTCAATATCTAGGATAAATTAATATAACTTATTTTAAGTTTTAAAATTTGTCTGTTTACACATTTAATTTCAATGTTTTTACCACATTCAAAGTGTTTGGTGCCATGATGTTTCTTTTGTCCCCAAACAGACCATGAGGATACAAATTTAAATTTCATACAGTGCAATTTGCCTGTTAGACACCTTTTGATACTAGTAATCTAACGTTGTCCATCACTACCTAAGGCTAGGTCATAATATGGAAACCCAACAGTCCTTATTAATTTTCTTGTTATCTCAACAAGAGGCGATTAATTTAGTTCTTCATGTCGTTAATATTTTGAATAACGTTAAAATTGAAACAGAAAACACTAGCTTTGTTGAACAATTTAATAAATCGATTGACGAAAAATTGAATTGCGTTCTTTGTTTGAAGTTATGATATTCATCTTCGGACACTGCTTGAGGACAAATGACGGGAGTAATCACAAAGTTTGTTGTTTTGGTTTACTGTTTTTTCATTTGGGGAGGGGTGTTTAGACATGGTCTGAACCCTTAATTCTCTCCTTACCAGCCCTTTTCAGTATTTCCCCCAAAATGCCATACATACCTAACACTAAAATAGATTTTTAAAACTCAAACCTAAAAGCATGCCAAAGATAATATTGTTCTACAAAACAACATTATTTTTTCATAAACTAAACACAGATTTTTCTTCCAATTTTTTGATGTACAAAATAAAAATCTGAATAATTAATGTCCATTGTATCGTAACAACTGTGACGATTTTCTTGTAGTTGGTAAGGAGAGGGTTAAAAGTCATCTCCAAGGTCTGAAAAACCATTAATTCATATTAACAGGTGATTGAATATATTGAATAAGAATAAACAATATATTTTCAAAGCAACATCGTTGTTTTTTTACCTCTGCATTCATCTCTTCCAACTTGTTTGTACCCCTCAGGACAGACACACAAGAACGATCCAACAATGTTCTTACACGCATATCTGCAAGTATTGGCCGGCGTTGCACATTCGTCCACATCTAAAAGCAAGAAACATTACAATGTTTTAATAATGTTAGAATGAAAATATAAAGGCAGAGAGAGCTAGATCTGGCTATGAGATTGATAACAAGGGATAGCTGTGATCTACGGACCCAAAACGGTATTATAAATGTTTTGTTTTTTTTAATTTAAAAAATAAAAACCTAAGCATTTATATGGAGCAAAATCCACTAAATGCTCAAAGCGCTTTACAACCACCCCCCCCCCCCCCCCCAACTAATAACAACACTTAATAATTAGGACGAGACATGACGATATTACATTCTTTTTCTAATAGAGACACCACTGTTAACGGCCAGGTACTCATTCTACACCTGAAAACGGTGACAGAATGTGAGTAAAGAGTCTTTTCCAAGGACTCAACTATGGGCTGCTCAAAGCGTGATCAAACCTTGGACTTTCCTGACCAAAGGCGAGTGTCATATCACTGGACCACATAGCCACACGATTATATTCATAATCATAAGAATAAAAATTCAGTTAAGTTTATACGATTTATTGCAGACATTGCTTCTTTAACTTAGAAAAAGTGTTTTTTTAAACGCCCCTTTGTGTGGAATCATGTGATGCCACAAGCGTCTCATGTCAGCAGGCATCTTGTTATTTACATTTTTAAAATACATATTTACTCGATCTTAGTTCTTTCTCTCCTTCCCCCTCTCCTCCCCCTCCATTCTTGTAGTCGCATTTAAGACCAACTACTAATTTATTAGTTATTAATATATTTACCTTCACAATGGACTTGGTCACCAGCCACTTTGTAACCCATTGGACAAATACATCTAAATGTACCTGGCAAGTTGGCACAACGGAAGGCGCATTGGTTCATAGGAGTTCGACATTCATTGATATCTGAAGATAAACAAAGAAATAAAATCATTTTCAACTCACCTCCTTTTAACTCCCTCCTTACCAGTCATTTTCAGAATTTTCAACAAATATTCACACCCACCCAACACAAAAATAGACTATTCTTACTCATACAGAAAAACAACACGTACATTCTTTCTATACATAATATTGTATTGCGAAATGAACTATACAACACAGTGTCTAATTTTTACAACTATAATAAGAAAAAAAAATTGTGACGTACAAAAGAAATGAGAGTGAGAAAACTGTTGATTGCATCGTAACAAATGTGACGATTTTTCCATAGTTGATAAGGAGGGAGTTAAAATGATATGTAAACGACTATGAAGATACGAGTATTCTAACTTGCTTAACCCTAACCCTCTACCTCTGTGCTATTCGCTTTCCCTAGATATTTTTAGTACCTACTTTTCAAAATTGATGAAGAAAATGTATTACTATATTACCATATTTCATTTTCTCACTTTAAAAATAAATAGAAAAAAAAAACATGTTAAACAAAAAAAGACAAATAACAGATTGAATGATAACAGTGGTAAATATTGAAATGAAAAGTATATCTATATCTAATATATATCTAATCAAATTAAAAATATATTAACCTAACTTTCATTCATACCAACGACTACCAGGTTCAACCCTTTACCGCTGTGATGTTCGCTTTCCATAGATATTTTGAGTACCTACTTTTCAAGATTGGAGAAGAAAATGTATTGTATTACCTGTAACTAATATATATATATACATTATATATATTAATATATATAATATATATATAATATATATATATATATATATATATATATATATAAATATATATATCCAATCAAATTAAAAATACATTATGTTAGTTTGACCTCCGTTTTCTACATACCAACACATTTTCCTTGACGCCCAGGTTCAAATCCTGTGTTACAGGAGCAATCAAAGCTACCGACTGTGTTATCACAGGTACCATTGCCACAAATGCCAGGGGTTTCACACTCGTTGTTGTCTGAATTCAAGATGGGTATAAACAGAAAACGTTGGTAACGTTGAGGAAAAGAATACATTTTTATAAAAAGATTAAATGGAACAATAAATAGAATGATCAATATGAAAAGAGTTTATAATATTTTGAACAATATCTCACTGTGTTACTCAAGTTAACACCAGTATTTAAACGTCGCATCTTATTATAACAAGTTGCTTATTTTACAATATCCATTAAAATCTTCTGTTAAACGGAGCCTTTATGATTCTTTCAATTATAATGTTACTATCATCATCATCATCATCATCATCATCATCATCATCATCATCATCATCACATCATCATCATCAGCTCGAACCCGGGACCTTCCGGATCACAGTGCAATGCCTTAACCACTCGGTCACGACGTCCCCTAGGGTAAATGCATCCTACCTTTTTTTAATGAACTCTTTAAAAAAAAAAAAAAGCAATACTCACCAACGCAGTTCCTTCCGCTGGCATCGAGTTTGAATCCCTTCTCACACTGACACCTAAAGGACCCGTCGTTGTTGATACAGATTCCATTGACGCATATACCAGGATGTACCACACACTCATTGACGTCTACATGGAAGATGGAGAAAAGAAGAAAAAAAAAGAGTAACGCACAATATAAAAAAATAACAATAATTCAAAAAATAATTCCCTTTATTTTTCCAATAAGGGAAATGTGTCTTTAGGGTCTATTTCCAAAGGAAGACTGGAATAACCTGAGCGTCAGCCGCAGTGCAGCGCCGCAAATTGAGTTGGGGCGATGTGACTTGCTCAAGGCAACACACTGCAGCGGGTATTCGAACTTCGGGTACGAAGCAAAGGCTGTACCGCTGAACCACGTTGACCCAACAACCAATGCCCTACAAAAATAAAACAGAAATTCTATAATAAATGTGTATATAATATTACTAATGGTGTTAAAACGATTTTATTATGGGTTGATTTCAACGTGTACTTATATGCAGGTCTGATAACCTAAAATGTTATGGGCTCAATGGTGTAAGGGAAATATTATCAAACCAACGCAACGTGTTGTCATTATAACAATGTGAAGTCAAGCCTGTGTGTAATTGTATTCGGTTATCAGACCTGAAATATGTGCACGTCGATAAAGAAAATTTTTATTTATAGCCTATAGCTTTATTGATGCAAATTATAACTAACGTCTCTGTTGAAAGTGAAGGAGAAATAAACTGCAATAAAATACCTGCAACGATTCCTCCAATGGTTGGAATGTATCCATAGCCCTCAGGACAAAGGTATTCAAATCCAGCTAAAATATAGAAGATAATGTGATATTATTTCTAAGTAAATAATTAAAAATAATAATAATAATAATAATAATAATAATAATAATAATAATAATAATAATAATAATAATAATAATAATAATAATAATAATAATAATAATAATAATAATAATAATAATAATAGGAAATTGAATGGAAGGTAGATAATGTGGATGTTTCAGGTTTCCCCTTTATCAACAAAACACGATGAATAGAACACAAAAGACAAAAGAGGGATATAAGTATGGCGTTGTTAAGATGAATAAACTAAACAATAAATAAATTTATTAATTATTAAATTGAAGCTTCCAATGGATTTCCTATTGTTATTTATTTCTTCGAGCCTCAAGCAGCAGCATTTTCATTATTATTTCTATGTGGCACAGACATTCCTGTGTACTTTGGTTTAGGGAAATAAACATTTTATGTCTTCAGAAAGTTGTTTAAATGATATTTATTTATGATAAACACACACACACACACACACACATATATATATATATATATATATATATATATATATATATATATATATATACACGTACCCACCAACATTCATAAATATATATATATATATATATATATATATATATATATATATATATATATATATATATATATATATATATATATATATATAATTTTAGATAAATCGATTGTATACATTGTGTAGTCCAGAAAAGAACTGAGAAGATAAATGTTGTAAACTTTTATTCATTTAATGATTTTGTCCATACTAAAGTATTCGCTGGATTCTAGCACGCTCTCGGGAGAAGCCAAAAAGCGTGCCAAAATTCGATGTTCATGAGAGACAACCGTGCAATCGGCCAGCCAGCTGCTCCAGTTTGTCATATTGCACAGTCTGCTGGAACTCAAGGTGCTAGAACTAGAATCCAGCGAGCAATGTAATATCCCATCAGTTTTAATTTCACTGCTAAAAAAAATTAGTATCTATCAATTATGAATATAAAAAAAAAAAGAATAAATTGAAGTCACCAGTGAGAAAGAGGATACATTTTTGGTGTCTATGTTCTTGCGCAGACTGATTTATAAATTTTTAAAAATCAAGAAGAAACAAAACTTACGGTCACCAGGATAGGGACAGATGTTGCACCGTCCCCTATGTCCCCATGCTGCACCTTCAGTACAACAGCATTCAGCTCTCGTCAAGTTGCTGTTCCTGGGATCAATGCACCGGCCAAATTCAAAGCCTTCGTAACAAGAACCAGGTCTCAAATCTATTGAATAAGATGATTAAAGACTTATTATGTATTCTCCCTATTAAACAAGATTTGTCGGTATTAATAAAGACATGTCAAGTGAAAACCATTCTTCTCTACCAAAAAAAAAGACGTATGTGTTTCCAAAGACGATGTCAATTGAAACAATCCCTCTAAAACAAATACAAGTTTCTTATAAAGACAATGTGTTATGCCTTGATGCTTAATAAACGGTTTTAAGTGGAAAAAAGTAGCGTGTGGTAGCGATTGTGTGTATAAGTTTGTGTGTATGTGTATCAGGAAGAGAGAAAGTGAAGAACAAAAGAGAGAGAGAGAGAGAGAGAGAGAGAGAGGATGTGGGGGATAGAGAGAGAGGGGGGGTCAAGAAAAAAGTATACACAGTTATACAAAATGTCATATTTACCAACACATGCCATTCCATCGGTGGTGACTTCATAGCCAGCAGGACAGGTACAATGGAAGCCACCAGCCACATTTCTGCACTGGCCTTCATAACAGGCGGATGGCAATTCCATGCACTCGTTGATATCTATGGAAAAAACACAAATAAAATTATTACTCCCTTCCTTGCGGTATTATATAAACACCTAAGCATTTGATGAAAGAATATAAATAACCCATCAAACACAACAACTGATGTAAGTAGGAGTCATTAGACCTGCCTATACTACGAAACAAATTGTAGAATTACGAAAGGTTGGCTCCAATTTCAGAACTTTTTGAGCATCTCGACGTCACTAAAATTTATTGAAAATGAAAGTTGATACCAGCCCAAATAATTCAAGGATTTTGAAGTGTTATTTACATGTGAGAGTAAACTGCTAATTTTCAAAGTTAACTGTAGCGACTTCAATTGTTATTGCCTGAACATTACGAATTTTTAAGTTTTCAAGTAGGTATGTCTGAATCAACTATGTTGTCCTATTGGTGAAAAATAATTTTGCCACAGAAAAGAAAAAACCAAAAGTGCCTAAAGTGGTGCAGGGTTGGGGGAGGGGGGGGGGGGGGGGGGGGCTTCCGGGTCACAGTGCAATGTCTTAACTCTTGATAATGATTAGAACAAAAATTCTTAAAAGCAACAATCAAACTCTTTAAATGCAAACATCAGTAACACTATATGGTTTAGCATCATCTTATCTTTCCTAATTGCTGAAAATATATTGGTACCCAAAATGTAATTTCAAATCTTCCCATGAGTTAAAAAAATACCCCGAGAAACAGACAAGCGTTGTGTGATAGATCCTTCTCTATTGATGATTTAAAAGTATGGAATTCCCAACCAAGCGTCAGAATTTATCACAATTTGATGGTTTGTTTTTGATTTGTTGGTTTTTTTTTTTTTTTTTTGGGTTTTTTTTTTTTTTTTTTTTTTTTTTTTTTTGGGGGGGGGGGTTTGTTAGTTTAATTTTCCTTTGTTATGTTTTTTTTTTTAATTCTCATACGTTTCTATCTGCTTCTCCCATTTTAATATTTTCATCTAAAAAATATATACAATGTGTAATGAACAATATATTGTAATTTGAGTGTTGAGGCTATTTAAGGAACAACTGGTCCATTTTGAAGTCATGTTACTGAAATGATATGACATGATATTATTATTTTTCTATCTGAATGTGATTTAGAAAGTTTTGAAATCACCTCCTTACATATTCTGCAATCCGTCCTACTTTGTAAGAATATTGGTGACCATATTGATGTAAAGATTAATTATATTTTTACCCAAGCACGTTTTCTTGTCTGGAGACAATCGGAATCCTTCAGGACATTCACAGATAAAACTTCCTTCGGAATTCTGACACGTTCCTTTATCACACATGGCGTTGAGCTCAACACATTCATCAATATCTGGTGAGATTTGATTTATGTGGATGGGATGAAGTTGGTGTTGATGACGATGATGATGATGATTGGTGGTAGTGGTGGTGGTGGTAGTGGTGGAGGTGGTAGTTGGTTTAATGACGATGCTGCTTCTGTTGCTGCATCTGCTGCTGCTGCTACTGATTATGATGATGATGATGATGATGATGATGATGGTGGTGGTGGTGATGGTGGTAGTTGTGATGGTGGTGGTGGTGGTGGTGGTGGTAGTTGGTGTAATGAAATGGCGATGCTGCTTCTGCTGCTGCTGCTGCTGCTGATGATGATGATGATGATGATGATGATGATGATGATGATGATGATGATGATGATGATGATGATGATGATGATGACTAGCATATTGATGATGATGATGATGATGATGATGATGAGGAGGAGGAGGAGGAGGAGGAAGAGGAGCAGAAATGGGAGGAGGATGGTGAAGATGAAGATAAAAAATCAATGACCTCTACAGTTCTGGCCGTCCTTGGACAGCGTGTAGCCATCTGGACACTGACATGTGAATCCACCTGGAGTGTTTATGCATCGCCCATTGGTACAGATGCCTATCATGGCCACACACTCATTTATATCTGGTTGAAATTGGAAAGTACATGTTCTTAGTCAATATAAGTACACCTCTTTCTTAACATACCGATGTTCAAGTAACCTTTAAACAAAATTTTATTAAAGTTTAAAGTAAAGACAATTATAGAGATTAACATAAAGCCGTCCAAAACAGACTTGGAGGAGAAGCCTTCGCCAAGATTTGTGCGTCTCAAATCTTACCTGGAGAGGGGCAAAGGACTGTGCCAAGGACAGAAGAAGATGGAAGAGTGCTGTTGAGGCCCCATGCTCCGCCAGGAGCCAAGAGGCATAAGTCAAGTAAATCAACATAAAGTATAAGAAAAGAAAATACTCATAAACCGAACTGTTTATATCAGGAATGATATAAGGTTCTAGACAAGAGGTTGAATGTTTTCTTAATTGGATTCAATATCCTGAAGTCACGTCCGCCCAGCAACGAGCAGCTTGGTTCTAAACAAAGAAAACCGGTACTCTTTATTCTTCATGCTGGCCAGAACTTTTTCACATGTCATGAGATCAGAATGGATAAAAGTCAAAATATGAGCAGATTCATAATGCTTTTCTCCTCTAGATACACTTTTATTCTTGTCGGAGAAGTATTTCATAAGGGCGTCCCCCATTGTTCCGATAGTTTAAAACCAGTTACTAAGTAACTATGCGTTATTACGAGGGAAGTGACGTCGCGACTGTTGAAGCCTATTGTTTTCAAGTAAATATAGACTATTAAATTAAGAGGTTTAATGTTCCTGTATGAGCAACAACATCATTAATGGTGTCTGATACATTATTTTTGCTATTCACTGTTACGTTAAGTAAATTTGGTTAGTGATTATTATATTATAAAAAACCATGCCACTGCCAAAGGCATTATATGATTTAGTCCTAATATTCTTTCAGCATAAAATATGAGGGTATATGATATGATATAATAAGATATGACATATGATTTGATATTATAATGTATTTAAAATATACATGTTGAGAATACGCACTATTTGCGGGGAAATAAAGGCTATTCGTAACAGGCACTCATCTATGTCTATTATTATATTTCTGCATTATAAGAATTTAATATAGATCAAGACGAATCTTTAAAGCCAACACCGATCAAAATCGGCCCAGTAATAAAGTCTGTAGATGCGCGCAAATGAATCTGGCAACAGGGCGGCCAGATGGTAATTCCCAACACCAAATGACCGATCATTATGCCCTAGCAGATTTTATAAATAATAATTTGAGTCAATGGGTGATAAAATTCTTTTTTTTAAAAAGGTCTGTGAGTTACTACTATATCAATCTGTAAAAAATAGATTTATGATTTTTAGATTTGCCAGTAATTCTGTGCTCGTTGGCAACAATTTAACATGGGCTATAAGGAACGATCCTTTAGTTTGTTGGGGTTTTTTTTTAATTTCGATTCCGAGAAATTCTTAAAAGACAAATCCTTTCCTTTTGTTGTTTTTTTTTTTCAATTCCGAGTAATTCCTGAAAGACAAATATTTTTCTTTGGTAATTGTACCTGTGCAATCTCCCTGTGGCGTTAGGGTGAAGCCAGCACTGCAGTGACACTTGAACATTCCATTCATGTTATGACACGTTCCATTCCTACAGATTCCTGGTCGAGCCTCACACTCATTAATATCTGTAAATATACGAAAACGAAGCACCACAAACTTGAAGCATTTATTTTATATAGCAATATCCACATAACATTCTCAAAGCGCTTTACAAGGGGTCCCTGACCAACAGCAGCGCTTAACAGGTAGGATGAGGCATGACGCTATGCATACCAATATAAACTACTAATACAAAAAAATCACTGGCGCCGTGTACTCATCAGCTCAACTCTTTAAGTTGAATGTTAAACAAATAAATTTTATATATCTATAGCTATTGATGATAATACAGACTTTTTTCAATCACATTGGTCGTTGATATTTCTTTTATTGATTTATACGTTATACTTTATTTATCTATTTGATTATTTATCTATCTACCTGAATATTCCTTAGATTTCTTTTATTGATTTATTTATCATACCCTATTTATCTATTTGTTTATTTATCTATCTACCTGAATATTCCTTAGATTTCTTTTATTGATTTATTTATCATACCCTATTTATCTATTTGTTTATTTATCTATCTACCTGAATATTCCTTAGATTTCTTTTATTGATTTATTTATCATACCCTATTTATCTATTTGTTTATTTATCTATCTACCTGAATATTCCTTAGATTTCTTTTATTGATTTATTTATCATACCCTATTTATCTATTTGTTTATTTATCTATCTACCTGAATATTCCTTAGATTTCTTTTATTGATTTATTTATCATACCCTATTTATCTATTTGTTTATTTATCTATCTACCTGAATATTCCTTAGATTTCTTTTATTGATTTATTTATCATACCCTATTTATCTTTTTGTTTATTATCTTTTTAGCCGGTTATTTCTTGGTTAGAAAAGGGGAACTAACTCACCAATACAATCTTCTCTGTTGGGTGAGAGTCTGTATCCATCATTACAAATGCAAGTGTAGCTTCCGTCCAGATTGAGGCACTTTCCATGTTCACAAACACCCCGTACTTCTTCACATTCGTTTATATCTGGGAGGGGATGAGAGATTTGACCATTTAATTATAAGAACTTCTATTCAGCAAGTCGTGAGATAGAAATATTCAATAATCTGCCAGAAGAAACTCGATAGTCTTGTGATCTAAGTGATACAACATCATTGAGCTTGAACTTTTTTTATATAGCGCAAAATCCACTAAACATACTCAAAGCGCTTTACAGGGGGTCCCTGGCCAACAGCAACATTTAACATTTAGGACAGGACATGACGCCTGTTATGCGATATTACAATTTTTTTTTCGGACATAGACAACACTGTTATCGGCCAGGTACTCATTTTACACCTGAGTACGGGGAGAGATTGTGAGTAAAGAGCCTTCTCCAAGGACTCAACTATGCGCCGAGCGAGGCTCGAACCCTGGACCTTCCGATCCAAAAGCGAGTGTCATACCACAAGACCTCATAGTCGCTTAATAATCTGCCAGAAGATACTCGGTGGTCTTGTGATCTAAGCGATGCAACAACATAATAGGTAGAAAAAAGTAGATGCTCCAAGAAATTGTTCTATAGCAGTTAAGTTGTCCTATAAGAGTTAATAATAACCAAGACGCTCGGACAAGGAACAGCAACACGATAATTACTAAAGCTTACTCAGGAGAATTCTATTTATGTTCAGAACTGAATTACCTACTCTTTTATTCATCAATTCAGGTTTTTATACAGGGGGAATAATCAATACAAACATTTATATATGTATACAATAAAATCTAAAACATGGATTGTCTCTCTTACATTCATTAAAAGTAGAGGGAACAGCGTAAAGTCGTGGCCTTCGTAAACTAAAGGCTCGATAGTGACCCAAAAATGACGTCACAAAAGAGCGATGATCACCAAACGAAAGTAAAAAGTGAGTTGTTATTAGAAGCGCTCAAGAAAACAAAGGATTCCATTGGCTGAGCTATTGATTACAAATCATAATTAACTTTTCCATGTGATCTTCGTCTTCTTTTACGACGAATCTTTTAGGTTAGTATCAGGCTTGTAATTAACGAAGGCAAGGGTTAAGCCCTTTAAAATGTATTATACTGATTTTTTCTTTCAACTTAGGAGCACCATCATTATCACCAATATATGTGACCCAACGTCTCAAAACAGTATTATGTCGGAATGAACCAGATGCTATAACGTCATATTATAGTTACACTGGTCAAAAATAAGAATAATTGGTATTGAACACTCTAAAATATGATATTATGATATTCCTTCTCTATAAAGCATATAAACTCAACTTAAGTCTGATATTTCTGGCTACAAATTCAATTTTCAGCAACTTAATCATCCCGACTTAATACCGTTTTGAAACGAGGGGTCACATATTTGTTACCAACTCACACCTGTATTACACATGGTTGATTTAAATAATTAAAATGGAACCTATAATTCAAAAACAAGAGACTTATGTTAAGCTTATATCTTTTGTTTAGAAAAATGAATACTATAGTTTCATTATAATTGGAAATAGAGAGAAAGAAAAACATCCGATTACTGTAAATTTGAATTCATTTCCTTCTCACACGTTTAATCAGATAACGCATTATTTGACCATACTTTATATCAAATGAAATGTCTCCTTACCTTTACATCTCCTTCCATCGGGTCTCAAGTCGTAGCCATCTGGACAGCCACACGAGTAGTGACCAGGGGTATTGATACACTGGGCATTTCCCATGCAAGGGTCGATCTGCCTAAGACATTCGTTTTCATCTGAAATGAAAAAAAAAACAATAACATTTTAAATGAAAATATTTATTTATTTTTTTTTAAATTCAGCTTTTATATAGAGAAATATCCACTAAATGTGCTCAAAGCGATTTATAGGGGGTCCCTGACCAACAGCAACACGTCACATGTAGAACGAGACATGACGCCTGTCTTAACAACCAGGTACCATTTTACACCTACGGTGAGTACGGTGAGAGAATGTGAGTAAAGAGTCCTTTCCAAGGACTCAACTATGAGCCGAGCGAGGCTCGAACCCATGCCTTCCGATCCGAAAGCGAGTGTCATAACACTAGACCACATAGCCGCACAAATTAATTATTAAATACAATACAATACCTAATGAGAGCAAAACTAGGACAACAGTGTAACCTTTGGTGCCCTGTCACAGTGGTAAATAACTGGTATACATCAGCATGATATACAGTACTACCGTACTCTGGAAAAACCCACATTTAAAAATTTGGCCAGAAAACTCGTCCTTCAAATATTAACCGATTTAAATGACCCTCATCTTGGTAAAAACTCTCAAACATGAGATTTCGCGAAGCCCCAGGTTGGAGAGTTTTTGCCAAGATGAGGGTAATTTAAATCGATCAATACGGAGTTATAGTTAGACACCGAAGCTCGCCTAACGAACGACTTGCCCAACACGTGACCATTTTTTTTCTCGCGTCCTCTCGTCTAATCTCGTCACTCCGGAATAGAAAGAGGAGGCGGAGCTCATATGATATAACGCAATGAAAGTTCTGTCCGATGACGGGTGGGGGGATATCACCTCTCCAAAACTTACCTTATTATATGAGATCTTGAGATTCTTATCCAATCATCGATTGCTCGTTTGACAGTTCGCTTGTGAACAGTTAGGAGACCATCTCTTGATTTATGGGCAGGCGGCTTTGCGTAAAGGCGGTGAGTGTTGTATACATCAAAGAGTACCGCTGACCGATGGGTAAATAGTGGTTGTGTAACCCAAAAGCCCTGCCGTCTCGACTGCAAGGTCTTGTATGTAATAGTTGCGTCACCATCTCAAGGCTCAGGAATTAATTAGTGAGCTGATTCAAACAATGTGGGTTTCAAATTTATCGTATACGTAATCATTTGGAAGCTACAGAGAAAGGTGTTTTTGTGTAATCCCTTTCACACACACACGCGCGCGCGCGCGCACACACACACACACACACACACACACACACAAACATATACAAACAATACACATCCCTGGTCATCTATTGCCTATATTATTAATGTTAATATATACATCCCATGCTGATTGTCACTACCCCCCCCCCCCCCCCCAACCATTTCCACCATCCAAGTACCAGCGGCCTTTTCTCTTTGATTTCGTATCATGGTCTACCCGAAGCCCAACACCTCGATCGTTTGTGGGTCAACCCCCCCCCCCCCCCTCCCCCCACCTTCCCCCGTAATCAATTTATAATTTTCTCTCTGTATAGAGCGCCACATGCACAATTATATACTATTGAATGACACTGACCTTGCCCCTCCCCTAACACAAGCCAACAGCAACCCAAGCTATCCTCTATCACGTGACCTTAGATCCGATGCTGCATACCGCTTGAGAGTCTTCACTATCCAGATCTCGTTCATGGTCACGTGAGAAGGCTATATCCGTTCGGGTTCGGCGTTCGGGTTCGGCGTTCGACCCGATTTCGTTAAAAGCCTAATATTTATGGAAGGACGAGTTTTCTGGCCAAATTTTCAAATATGTGTTTTTCCGAAGTACGGTAGAGTACAGGATGTCAATTATAAAATAAATATAATATGTTACTCAACAAATTCAAACTTAAGGTGTTTTATATCTAAATTACTTACTTTATTAAGGACATTCTGATTTTATATCAGAAAATTATTAACACTAAAGTCCTCATCAAATAATTTTTTGCTATTTTGATTAACGACGGTAATTCACATTTTCAAATATCTACATAAATTACTTTAATAGGACATTCTAATGTTACTTCAGAAAATTATTGACACAAACTCCCTCAGCAAAGAAACTTTTTCTCCATTTTTGATTAACGACGGTGATTCACATTTTAAAATAAGTAAATTACTTTATTAAGGACCTTCTAATGTTAAATCAGAAAATTATTGGCACAAACTCCCTCATCAAAGATTTTTTTTTCTATTTTTGATCAACAACGGCGAGTCACATTTTCAAATAAGTAAATTACTTTATTAAGGACATTCTAATATGTTACATCAGAAAATTGTTGACACTAACACCCTCATCACAGAAACTTTTTTCAATTTTTTGATTGCCGATGGTGAGTCATATTTTCAAATACGTCAATAAATACAATGACATTTTGTCTACACATTACCTTCACAAACTTGTCTGAGGTTGTCATAGATGTAGCCTTGAAAGCATTCACACCTAAAGCTGTAGTCCAGATCGATGCAACGTCCGTTTTTACACAGGTCGGGATTCACGTCACATTCATTGATATCTGAAAAGAAAAAAAATAATACATAAAATAAAATACATAGAAGGAACCAAATTGACGTCATTTTGCTCTTTATTATTGTTATTATTGAAAGTCATTTTGGTGATAAGTTATCACTAAATCATACTATAACCGTTCAAAGTTATACATAGTTTAATGTATTGGTACTTTATATCCGGTGGTGGATTGCGTGAAGATTTTACCTAAATGCAAATCATCATTAATCAAACCAAAGCAAAAACAAAACAAACAAAAAAGAGACAAAACTATTCATTTTAATATCAGCACAATTTCATAGTGTATAAAGTTGTCTCAAAGTATAGATAGTTCGAAGGTGACGTCACTTGGGTCTTTGTTATTGTTTTTTTGCCATCCGCGTTTATGAGTGATGCTCACTGAACTGTATTAACCTGACTATAAACGTTCATGGATACACACAGTTTTGTGTGTTGGTCCGTTATACTTCCGGATGAGTATTATGAGCTTCTTAGCCAAGCCAATCTTTTGAAATGTGGTGTTTGAGAAGGATGCAGAGAATATCGTATACTGCACACAAAACGAACGAAGAAGTGCTAAAACAAACATACCAACAAAGGAAACTAATGCCCTTAATAGCGGATCGACAACTATCCTTTTTCGGACA
>NC_088361.1:8885232-8887732 GCF_034508935.2 Berghia stephanieae | reverse complement strand
CAAAGGTACGGGTCTGCAGCACACTCGTCAATATCTTGAGACGTAAAATCAATTTTCTTACTTTAAATTTCTATTTATTTTATAACATTCTAACAATTCATTAGATATAACAACCAAAATCATGGTAAAACAATAATATGTATTATAAAGATGTCTAATGGAAGGAAATGGGTACAGCTGGGGCGACCATCCCCAACCCAATGCCAAGGTGGGCCGAGAAAGAATAGAAGATATTGTGGGCCCACATGGTCTGGGAGACAAAAATGACAGAGGTGATCGTCTTATTCAATGGTGCCGTCAACATGATCTGACAATCACAAATACTTGGTCAACAAACCACAATAGAAGGAAGTGGACATGGAAAAGTCCTGGAGATGGAGTGAGAAACCAAATAGATTACATACTCATCAGCAAACGTTTCCGAAACTCGGTTTTGTATGCCAAATCTATGCCGGGGGCTGACTGTAACAGCGATCATATACCTGTGCTATGCCCCATACGAGTTAAATTGAAAATCTGCAAAAGAGCAAAGGCTAAACCTAAATACCAACTAGACATTCTCCGGGAGGAACAGAAGATACAAGAAAAATTTGAACTATCAGTAAGAAACAAGTTTGAAGTGCTTGGAGAACTAACAGATATAGAAGAGAAATATGAGCAGTTTAAAGACAGTGTTGCTGCATCATTAGAAGAAAATGTTCCAACCACACTTAAGTTGCAGAAGAAGAAATGGATTACTCCAGAGATATTAGAACTAATGAATGAGAGAAGAAAGGCCAAAAATCAGGAAGAAAAATACAAGACTCTGAACAGGCAGATAAAAAGAAAATGCAACGAAGCTAAAGAAGACTGGATAAATGAACAATGTCACTATATAATGTCCTGCAAAGAAAAAAAATGGCAAATTCTTCCATCAGAAAATCAAAGAAGTGACAAACAAAACTAAATCAGGTGCTAAAAGTGGATGCATCAAAGACAAGCGTGGAAACACCATCATGGACAAAGACTGCATTCTAAACAGATGGTCAGAATATATTGAAGAACTTTTCTTTGATAATCGAGGAGAAATGCCTATGATAAAAGAACTGGAAGGGCCTTCTATAATGAAAGATGAAGTTAGGAACGTCATGAAAAGCATGAAAAATGGAAAAGCTGCAGGACCTGATGCCATAACAATTGAAGCCTTGACTGGCCTGGGTGAATGGGGGATTGAATTCATCACAAACCTTCTAAATCAAGTGTATGACACAGGAAAAATGCCAACTGATATGAAACGATCCATTTTTATAGCACTACCAAAAAAGCCAGGGGCAGTTGATTGTGAACAACACAGAACTATTAGCCTAATGAGCCACCTCACAAAAATTCTTTTGAAGATAATTTTACTAAGAATAAGAAATAAAATACGACCTGAAATTGGGGAGATGCAATTTGGTTTTGTTGAGGACAAGGGTACCAGAAATGGAATATTCACATTATCAATGCTGATGGAAAGATGTATTGAAGTAAATAAAGATCTGTATATGTGTTTCATCGACTATTCAAAAGCCTTTGATAAAGTACAACACGAAAAACTATTCAAAATTCTATCATCCTTGGACATTGATGGTAAAGATTTAAGAATATTACGGAATTTGTACTGGGAACAAGAAGCAGCAATGCGTGTTGACAACGAACTAAGCAGTTTTACACCTATTAGAAGAGGAGTTAGGCAGGGGTGTGTTTTGTCTCCAGATTTATTCAACCTCTATAGTGAAATGATATTAAGAGATATCGAACATAAGAAGGGGGTGTGTATTGGAGGAAAGAATGTAACAAATCTGAGGTATGCAGATGATACGGTTCTACTGGCAGAATCTGAACATGAACTACAAGAATTACTGGATGTTGTAGTCAGGAGTAGTGAAAATATGGGACTGGAACTGAATATATCTAAAACAGAATGTATGACGGTATCTAAAAATAATAACCCACCAGCCTGTGTAATAACAAGCAGAGGACAAACAATACAACAAGTTGAATGTTTCAAATATTTAGGCTTCAATGTAACATCCAATGGAAAATCAGATTGTGAAATAAAGAAAAGAATAGGTATGGCGAAGAATGCATTCAACCAGCTGCATACAATTATGAAAAACAGGAATATTAGCATGAAAACAAAAATCAAAGTCCTGGATTGCTATGTACTGTCTGTGCTGCTATATGGTTGTGAGAGCTGGACCATAAACAAGACCATGGTTAAAAGACTGGAGGCAGTGGAAATGTGGTTTTACAGAAGAATGATGAGGGTGTCATGGATGGAAAGGAAAAGAAATGAAGAAATTTTAGAAATGGCAAACAGAAAAAGATCACTGATAACAAAAATCATCAAACGCCAAATGGAATTTTTAGGACACATTATCCGCCACCCTGGTTTGGAAATACTCGCCTTGACTGGAAAGATGAATGGAAAAAGAATAAGAGGAAGACAAAGAATAACGTATTTGAAAGGGATAAGAAC
>NC_088361.1:8865232-8877732 GCF_034508935.2 Berghia stephanieae | reverse complement strand
TGAGTGTCCACCTTACCTGTGCAGCCAGTGGCCCTGATCTCTGTCTTCACCGAGTAGCCCAGATCACATTTACAAGAAAATGAGCCGTGGGAGTTCTGGCATATTCCGTTGAGACAGAGGTTCTTGTTGAGCAGGCATTCGTCAATGTCTGAGAGGTTTGAGAAAATAAAATAATTACGATTAACTAAATCGGGCGTATCTACAATGAACGATTTTTACCTATTTATAAAGCATAGATTCGTTCGTTAAATCAAAGATATTAAATCGAAAGAAAACTGACAAATTCCCAAAGATTAGGGAATATCAGATTTTCAAAAGATAATCCTTTTTATCAGAAGAGTTAAGTATCTCTCTAAAAAGGGATCTAAAAGTTTGAATTTGTGTAAAAGTTAAAAGTAGTCATTGAGCATGAATCATACGAGAAAATCAAGGGATGTGACTCATACGTGACTACGAAAAGCATTCTTTTAAGACTGAGTTGCTCCCCTTCTATCATGAAAACGCTAAAACGACAAAACAATTCAGTTCAGTCAAAAGGTTTGTTATACTTAATTGCCAACAAAAATCATAAATTAATTTAGATTTATTATTTAACAAATGAAAACATAGTAAAATCAATAATAACACGAGTTTGAATGAGTCAGTTTATAAAAAAGAGTACGCCTCAGGAAGTTGACCTAACTCTATTCAAATCCATTTTATTTACATCAGTATCAAGAACAAAGTGAATACTTAATTGCTAAAATCAAATAACAAAAAAAAAAAACAGATTAAAGATTAATACATGAATTTAAAGTTATATATTAACGTTTTATTAGTGTGTGTTTTATATTTGGCTGAAGAAATTTTTGAGTCCGAAATGTTATCATATCATACCATATATATCATATGATGTAAAGGGTGATTTAGGCCAAATGGCATTTTAATACCCTTTGTATTTTTCAATGTTCCATGTCTGGTATTATTTTATTGTATTTTTAAAAATCATTGTTGTATTTTCTTTTCTTTTTATAAGCTGTTCTATTCGTTTAAGTAAATTGATATCAATAAATAATAATAATAATAGATCTTTATTGTCCATAAATATGGCAATTTGTCATTTAGTTACACTTGTTATAACTTGTGATAACTATAACATTGAACATATATTTCAGTCCTACTTAATTCTCTCTCTCTCTCTCTCTCTCTCTCTCTCTCTCTCTCTCTCTCTCTCTCTCTCTCTCTCTCTCTCTCTCTCTCTCTCTCTCTTCCTCTCTTTCTTTCACGCGTGCGATATACACAACATAAACATATTCATTTTCAATTCGTTACATTTGTGGCAATTCGACACCAAATATTATCATTATATTATTAGAGAAACGTTTATACATACCAAGACAGCGTTTCTGGTCTGGAGAGCCCGTCAAACCACCGTTACAAAGACATCGGTAGGCCCCTGGCAAGTTGTCACATCGACCTCCATCACAAATGTCTGGTTTTTCTTTACACTCATCCACGTCTACGGAACAAAATTAATAAGAAATGAGAAATACGACTATATTAGAAGGTATCTTTCAAAACTTGCTAATTCTCATTTTCATCATTTAGATGAAATCGGTATTTTTTGGTCAAATATTGAGTAATTCAAAGAGGGAAATACTTTACTTTCTTTGACTTATAAAAGATTACCATAGAAGTTAATATTTTACGGCGTAATTCCAAGGTGTAAAATACATTGAAAATATAAAAATAGTATTCGTTTATTTTCTATCTATATTTCACTTAGTATCATTTAAAACTCACTTCCTCATATATCATTATTTAATTTGCTGGAGAAATTCTTAATAAACATTCTGATATGAAATTTTATTTGGGCACAGGTTGTGGAAAATAGTTAAATAGCTATTTACACATAGCTTTGTGATTTTCTTTTCATAGAATGTTTTGAGTTACAAATACTAAAATTTCAATTTTCAATCTATAATAAATACTGCACGATTAGATATCATACAATTTTGTCTAGAGATATTTTATCAACACAATTCTTCAAAAATCTCAGATCTATGATCCAAGTCAAACAGAACCAAAATTGTTTTGTGAAATTAGAACTCAACACAAAGACTATGATACTTGTTTGTGTGTCAGATATTTATCTATCTAATGTTAAAACAGAGATATGTACCGAAAGTTGTCGAGTTAACAATGAATGCTGATTATTTAACTTTTTTAACTGTCATCGTCAATGCATGCAAGTTATAAATCATACCATATCAATAATAGGGATTTAAGGTGGATTACGTTTTCCGTAAATGCCCTTAAAACAAATGTAACTATAGATAGATAGTATGCAGTTAACATCACTCATGTCTTTGTTATTGCTTTTTGCCATCCGCTTTTATGAGTTATTCTCACTAAACTGCATTAACCAGACTATAGATAGTTTGCTCTTGGCTAAGGAGCTCACAACATTGCCACCCGGAAATATAAAGGACCAACACACAAACCTTTGGGTAACCATGATCGTTTATAGTCTGGTTAAGACAATTTAGTGAGGAGTACTCATAAACGGGGATGGCAAAAACCAATAACGAAGACCTGAGTGACGTCAACAACTAACTATCTATAAACGTTCAAGGTTGCACATAGTTTTGTGTATTGGTCCGTTATACTTCCGGATGGCAATGTTGTGAGCTTCTTAGCCAAGCGCATACTATTACACATGTCATATTCCTTGAGATAAAAAATATTTAAAAGAGCATTTAAAGGATTAAAAACCGATGAGGTCTTAAAGATACGATACAATACAATATGGAAAAGACATTATATTTTAGATTATCTTCTTATTCCTGTCATAAAATTTACAAATTCAAATAAAGTTATTGTTAAACATACCGATTGATTACACATTTCACAATGGAGCATTGTAGGAAAACAACTCACCAACACAGGACCGTCTGTCCGTCAAAAGGAGGTAACCCGTTTCACAAGCACACGAATGACTGCCAGGTGTGTTAATACAAACAGACTGACACCCTCCATTGTTGACGTCACACTCGTCGTTATCTGATGAAATACCACAGGCATTTTAACAAGAAAATTACACATTTTTACAATTTTAGTTCCAGCATGTCTTTATTTTCGGTTTTAGGTGCTTGTAAAATCTGCTTTCTTTTTTTTGTCCCGTTTGCTAAAATTGTATAGGAATTTGATAGACACTAATGTTATTAAATCTTAGGGGTTGAAAATGGTGATGGTGGTGATGATGATGATGATGATGATGATGATGATGATGATGATGATGATGATGATGATGATGATGATGATGGAGAAAGAGGAGGAGAGGAAGGAGGGAGAGAATGGGAAGAAAATGGTGATAGGATGGCGATGATGATGATGATGAGGATGAAGATGATGATGATGATGATGATGATGATGATGATGATGATGAAGATGATGGTGATGATGATAATGATGATGATGATGATGATGATGATGATGATGATGATGATGATGATGATGATGATGATGATGATGATGATGACGACACGACGATGATGATGTTGATGATAATGATAATGATGATGATGACGACGACGACGACGACGGCAAACCCTTCTTACCAACACAAGCAGACTTGAGATTGTTAGGTGAGTAGCCTTGATTACAAATACACTCGTACCCTCCCATGAAGTTCTCACAGTGGCCATTGGAACAAATACTGCTACTGAACGAGCATTCATCAATATCTGTTGGAAAACGAGATGAGATCATACAAAACAACGTGTACATGGTAGGAGGTCTGATAACCGAACGCAATGGGCATGATCTATATTACTATTCCATGTGGTCGACGTCATTGATCACATTGGAATATATGCTCAAAGTGACCGACATAGTGAAAATTGCTCACAGTTTTTGAAATATCTAACATCACGATTGGTCATTTTGTTCAACTTGACACATGTGTATGTTTACAACTTTCATAAACAAAGCAGCGTGTTTATATTTCTGAGGAAATATCCAATCGTTAGACAGCAACAGACCATGTGATTGATGACTTGGTTGGACGAAAACATGAATATAGATCGCTCCCATTGGGTGATCTATTTATTATTACGTGTGCTTGAGTCATTGGTCACATCGCTAAATGTGTTAAAATGACCTACATATTAAAAAGTGTTCACAATTTTCGAAACATCCAACATCACAATGGATCATTTTGTTCAACTTGACACTTGTGTATATTAACAATTCTTCTGTGGTTTGTCAGTGTGTTAATAAATAGGGATGGTGGTGCTTAGCTCCAAATATTTGCTTTTCTGTGTCTCGTCAAACCCGAGATGACACCGCATAGAGGCGGTAAGTCACATATCCGATTTGGAGGCTGCGTCACACTTTTTAAATTATATTATATATTAGATATGTGATATATTATTATGTAAATGAACGATTTAATTAACCAGTAGATCTTTTACCAATCAAAACATGGAATTTGTAACACACCTTCACACGTGCTCGGACAAACATAATTGGTTATTTATAAGCAATATCATGACTGAAATCTACCTCTCTCTGATCATTGTTATTATTTTTATACCACCGAAAGGGTGACTAGTTATCACACGATTATCTTGATCATATTATAGATAGTATGCAGATGACGTCACTCAGGCCTTTGTTATTGTTTTTGCCATCCGCGTTTGTGAGCTGTTCTCACTAAACTGTATTAACCAGACTATAAAAGTTCATGGTTACACAGAGTTTGTGTGTTGGTCCGTTATACTTCCGGATGGCAATGTTGTGAACTCCTTGGCCAAGCGCATTCTATCTATAAACGTTTAAGATTACTCAGTTTTCTATTTTGGTTCTTGGGTATTTTACTTAGACACATACTATTGCTGGTAAAACATGTATAGTTTGCTATGATTACCAATCAATGTCATTGCTTACATTATGACGATTGTCCGAGAGGCGTGAGTATCGAGGTGTCTATTGAAGGACTGAGGGTATCGAACAAAACTCATACCTTTACACATGCGTCCATCCTCAGCAAGCGTGTGTCCATCTGGGCACACACATTCATAGCTGCCATCTGTATTCATGCAGCTTCCTCCACGACAAAGTCCTTTGATCTCGGCACACTCGTTTATATCTGAGGAAAAGAAATAAATAATTCGTAACAGATTTCTGTTGTCAGTAGAGCGTATTATAGAAGGAACGAAATTGCCCCCACTCGGCTCCTTGTTGTTTTTTCTTGGGGGGGGGGGGGCGGAGTGTTTTTCGTTAATTTTTTTTTTTGTTTGATTTTTACAGCCATTTCAATGATTAGTTCTCACTTAACTATATCAATCAGACTATAAATGTTTAAAGTTACACATATTTTTGTGTGTTGGTATATCCGGGTTGGCGGAAGTTTAGAGTATTTTACCTATACCAATAGCACCAATAAATACTACTTTCTTTACTTTATTTAGTTAATCCCCTACTGCTTGGCATTAAATTTGTCCATTTTCAAGAAGCAATGATAGTGTGTGTAAAAAGGATTATGAATACCAAGCTAGATGATAATATTGACTGTTACAGTTACAGTAAAACGGTAAAATTAAATATAAAATGAAGTTTTTGTGATAAACAATGACAATGCATGCATATTATGTCCTTATTCCTATCTTCCATATTATAGGATAATGGTTGCTTAATGTCATCGCTGTCGTTGGTATCACCATCGTCATAAACGTCACCAATGTGAACAGCATCAGTATCATCTTCATCATAATCAACAAAACAATTACATCATAAGCAGCAGAGGTAGCAAAACAACAACAATCGTCTCCATCTTCCTCCTCCTCCTCCTCCACATCATCATTATCATCACCATCACCATCATCATCATCTTCGCCATCATCATTATCATCATCATCATCATCGTTGTCATCATTATCACCATCATCATCATCATCATCATCATCATCGTCGTCGTCGTCGTCGTCATCATCATCATCATCATCATCATCATCGTCGTCGTCATCATCATCATCATCATCATCATCATCATCATCATCATTATCATCCACAGCATCGTCACCACCATCATCATCATCATTATCCTCCACAGCATCGTCACCACCATCATCATCATCATCATCATTATCCTCCACAGCATCGTCACCACCATCATCATCATCTTCATTCAGCTCACCTACACACATCTGATTCATCATGACCCCCACAAAGCCAGGGTCACAGTCACACCGGAAGGAGCCTGGTTCGTTGACACATTTGCCACGCCCACACATGTCCACCATGGAAATACGGCATTCATCGATATCTGTAAAAGAAACAAAACAAAGGAGTCGATTACAAAATCATAAAACCCATGGAGCCGGAGCTTATCCCGGTTTCTATAGCGTGAAACGTACAGTCGTAACGTCACTTCCCTCGCAATGACGCATGGTAACTTAGTAACTGGCTCTAAACTATCGGAATAATGTCAGACGCCCTTATGAAATATTTCACCGATGAGCATAAAAGCGTATCCAGATGAAAAAAACATTATAAATCTGATCATGTTTTGACTTTTACACATTCTGATCACAAGGCATATGAAAAATTCTAGCCAGCATGAAGAATAAAAAGTACATATTTTCTTTGCTTAGAACAATGATGGCCGCCGTTGCTGGGCGACGTGACATCAGACTATTGAATCCAATTGATGCTACTATTTGGAGAGAACGCTAGTCTATAGCAGAGACTAGACCCAGCTATGTTGACAGGGGGTTCAGAAAAAAAATATCGACTGAATGCGGGTGACGTCACTCCCATGTGTTTTTGTAGAGGGCCAGTGGGGGCGGGTGGGCATGTGTGGTATTGTCCTATTTTAGGGAGGGGTTTAGATGTTGATAAGTTTGTATCATTTTGCTTTTCTTCAAATTTCTTCCCTTTTTTTTTTTCTTTACTAGCTAGATAGGTCGTACTTTATCCCTTTCCATTTTTTTTTTTTTTTGGTTTGTAAATGGTTAATGTTACATTTGAGATTGTGTGTTGTTGACAATAACTTGGTCTTTTTTACAATCTGTTCATCATCATCAACATCATCATCATTATCATTATCATCATCATCATCACAATCATCATCATCGTCATCATCATCATCCTCACCCCCATTATCATCATCATCTACATCATCATCATCACCATCATCATCATCATCATCATCATCATCATCACCCTAAATATTTCCCCTTAGAAAGTCTTCAAAATTATATTACTGATAACAGATTCTGTAAACTTAAGATAACCCCATAATTTTTTTTTACATTTCTTTCCTAAATCATACCTGTGCAATTTGTTCCAAAATTGTCGACGGCGTAGCCAGGATTGCATTCACATTCAAAGCTGTCCAGAGTATCCTTACAACGGCCGTTATCACAAAGACCAGGGAACTTTCTGCATTCGTTAATAGCTGCAACAACAAGCATGTTTGGTGAATGATAGATAGTATCTTAGTTTGAACCTAATTTTATCTCCAGTCAAAAAAGGCAAAAGACGATAATTATAACCACGTAAATATTTACAAAAGTGATGCTAGAAGCTGTGGCCTGTAAAAAAAGTTATAAACAAAATATAACAGCTTCAAAAAAAAAAAAAGAACAAAATGCTAAACACAGAACGTTTCGCCCTCAAAACCCTTCTTCAGCCAACAACAACAAACAAAATATAAATACATTACTAAAACCCAGATAGACGACTGTAATTTATTTATGGTTTAATTGTTTTTTATTGTTGGATAAAGAAGGGTTTTTATCCCGAAACGTTCCGTGTTTGTTATTGTGTTCTATTTTGAAGCTGTAAGCTGTATATTCATTTTTGTTTATTACTTTCCTTTTTGCAAAAGTTCACTAATTTAATGGCACACAGAATCTGACGTGAAGGTGCCTTGTTCGATCCCGTTGTAGGCAGTGCAAAGTCGAGTCTTTGAAAAAGACATTTACTTACAGTCTCTCATAGTACTCAGTTATTTAAATGAGCGCCTCTACGCTAAAATCATATATTTTAGTTGCTAGTAGCTGAACAGAGATCAATGGAAGAGAATTATATGATACCGTCGTCAACAGACGAAGAGAATGGCCGGACTTGTGTCATCTAAGAGTGCGGCAGCCAAAGTCAATGAGGACGACGCTGTGTATAGTGAGTGAATGAGTGAGTAGCTACCGCTCCATATTCGAAGCCTGCATTTATAAATTAAAGTGAAGTGACGCTGGAAGCGCTAATGACACTTCGCAGGGTACATTTTGTATTATCGAATTTACCATGTTTTATTTAATATTTAGACGAAAAAACTTGAAATCTATTTTTATAAAATTACAGAAACAACGCTTTTTGCTCAAAATGACATTTGCATCTGATTTTTTTTTCAAGCCATTTTAATATTTGAGGACATTGGCTTTCAAAATCTGCCAAGTCTAACCAGTTTGGAAATGAGTTAACATTCTATCTCAAGCATTCTTTATGGCACCATAGATATCAATGTGAAATTGAATGTAAGATTCAATTTAATATACGAACACAGATAAAATGGACGTTTTGAGTTTCCTCTTTATCAACAAAACAGGATGAATGAAACACTACAGATAGCCTGTTTTATTGATAAAGAGGAAACCCGAAACGTCCATTTTATATGTTTTCGTACATTAAATTGAAGCTTACATTCAACTTCACATTGTGAATTATTTTTTATATGGCACCTTTTCAGAAAAAATGAAGTTTCAAAACACATATTGTTCAACGAGACAAACAGGACAAGTATTAATTTCTATCTTTAACTTTAACCAGTTAACTGCCGTATTCTTGAAAAATTTGGCCAGAAAGCCCGGCCTTCAAACATCGATTGATTTAAATGGCTCTCACTTTGGCAAACACTCTTAAATACTGGAACCTCGCTCGGTCCCATGTTTGAGAGTTTTTGGCCAAGATGGGGGCTTTTAAAAAATTGATCGATTTTTTAACGACGGCTTTTCTGGCCAAACTTTAGAATAGGTGCTTTTGTGCGGCTATGTAGTCCAGTGGTATGACACTCGCTTTCGAATCGGCAGGTCCTGGGTTCGAGCCTCGCTCGGCGCATAGTTAAGTCCTTGGAAAAGGCTCTTTACTCAGTTGTAAAATGAGTACATGGCCGTTAACAGAGTTGTCTCTGTTCGAAAAAAAATGTAATATTACCTAACAGGCGTCATGTCCCGTCCTGAATGTTAAATGTTGCTGTTTGCCAGGGACCCTTTGTAAAACGCTTTGAGCACGTTTAGTGGATATTGCGCTATATAAAAGCGCATTTTTTTCAGAATACGACAGTGAGCCGGCTAAGTCACTAATTAAATGACAGAAATGTTTAGTTTTTCTCTGAAAAAATGAAAATGCGACCTAGATCTAGCTGGTTTTGGAAGTCACCTCCACTTTTGTCAATATTAGCATAGAATAGAGGATTCAAACAATGGGACTTACTTTGTGGTCCAGTGCCTTTGTCTCCATTACACAACACCGCGTGTTCCTCTGAGGAAAACAATTTTTTTTAAATTTCTTTTAGAAATAATTAGAAATAATCAACGAGAGAAATGCGACGCATAGATATATATAGATAAATAGATAGATGGATGGATGGATGGATGGAGCAATGGATTGATGAATGGATAGATAGATAGATGGAAGGATGGGTAGATAGATAAATGATAGATAGATAAAGAGATAGATAGATAGAAAGATAGATAGATAGATAGATAGATAGATAGATAGATAGATAGATAGATAGATAGATAGATAAATGGATAGATATATGTGCATGAAACAGTGTCAGTCAAAGGAGAGCAAAAATTGCAAACAAAACAAACAAACAAAAAACAAAACAAACCAAAAACAAAACATTCAAAAGAATAAACATGCCTCAACTGGCATGGCTAATATTTTAAGAAGATTTTTCTCGATTTTTTGCTTCATTCTGCCTTGTCCGGCACAGTTTCATAAACACCATATCTGATTTTTAATCTTACACCAGTACCTGATCTATAATTTGACACTTTGCTAGTGTTGATGATGCGCTGCATCTGTGACCAATCACGTTAATCTGATGTGTTTTGGTATGATAAATAACAATGTGAAATTGAGCGTAAGCTTCAATTTAATATACGAAAACAGATAAAAATGGACGTTTCAGATTTCCCCTTTATCAACAAAACAGGATGAATGAAACACTACAGATGAATGAGATCGGGTTTCCCCTTTATCAACAAAACTGGATGAATGAAACACTACTACTACACTACTAGTGTTTCATTCATCCTCTTTTGTTGACAAAGGAGAAACCCGAAACGTCCATTTAGTCTGTTTTCGTATATTAAATTGAAGCTTACATTCAATTTTACATTGATATTTCTTCGAGCTTCGAGCAGCAACATTTACATTTGGTATGATAAACAATTTTTTTTAAATTGGAGGTCTCTCTCTCTCTCTCTCTCTCTCTCTCTCTCTCTCTCTCTCTCTCTCTCTCTCTCTCTCTCTCTCTCTTTCTCTCTCTCTCTCGCTCTCTCTCTCTAATGAAAGCATTTTATTTGACATAACTCTATGACGGCTATGTGGTCTTGTGGTATGGCACTCGCTTTTGGATCGAAAGGTCCTGAGTTTGAGCCTCGCTCGGCGCAGAGTCCTTGGAAAGGGCTCTTTACTCACATTCTCTCGCCGTACTCAGATGAGTACCTGGCCGTTAACAGCGTTGTCTCTGTCGGAAAAAAAAATTGAAAAATCGCCTAACAGGCGTCATGTCTCGTTCTACACGTCAGGTGTTACTGTTACTCTACCCTTTTTTAAAATACGGTCCTCTTTTAACGTCAATACGACTTGCTAGTGCGGGTGAAAGATATTGTGCGCTTGGCCGAGAAACTCACAATATTGCCATCCGAAAATATAACGGACTAACATACAAAACTATGTGTAACCTTAAACGTTTATAATCTGGTTAATAGAGAGGTCTTAGATGACGTCACTCAGGTCTTTGTTATTGTTTTTTACCATCCGCGTTCATGAGTAATGCTCACTAAACTGTATTAACCTGACTATAAACGTTCATGGTTACACAGAGTTTGTGTGTTGGTCCGTTATACTTCCGGATGGCAATGTTGTGAACTCCTTGGCCAAGCGCATTCTATCTATAAGTGTACTTACCAGAATCTTTCAATGGACAGCCATTACAAGGCTCACCCCAAGCCGCTCCGATAGAGCAGCAACAATCATATTTGGTATATGTCCCCATGAAAGGCTTAGAACAGAACATCCGTGTGTAATCCTGGTAACAGTTGCTTTCTCGTAGATCTGAAAAGAAAGGGGAGCGGATTGTTCGAATATTTTTTGACAATGATACTCATGAACAGTAGGTGGGGGTGGGGGGGTCCCTGGGGGGGGGGGTCCCTATTGCTCAGTCGGTAGAGCGAGCGTTGGCTCCACATACAAAGACACATAGATATAGATAGATAATAGATGGAGGGATGGATGGATGAAGGTATGGATTGATGACTGGATAAATAGATAGATGGAAGGATAGGTAGATAGATATATGATAGATAGTTAAAGAGATAGATTGATAGAAAGAGATAGAGATTTTTTTCTGACCCCCCCCCCCCCCATCCTCCCCGTCCACCAAGCAATGATTTGGTACTTGGGTCTGTTAGATCTGACAGAAAGTACTTTGCGATAGACTGGCATCCTATCAAATGGGTAGCAAGCAATTTATATTGTCCGTTTCACGCGAAAGAAACTGGGATAAATTCCGGCTTCATGGGCCCAATGACTCTGAAGGACTATTTTACTAATAAACAATATGATTATTTGAACTGTTATCAATGAATAGTTGGCTAATACAACCAGCTGGGTTTATAAAGAAAATCTATGTTTGCAAAATATTTAAATTTATAGGTCATAATTCGTTGAATGGTTTTTTTTAAAAACTAAAAATTTGCAATACATACCCAGACACCTGAGGCCAGTACTATCCAATGACAAGTTTGGAGGACATGTGCACTTAAAAGAACCCTTTGTGTTTACACACTGACCTCCTCCTTTGCAGACGTTTGGGAAAACTTCACACTCATTAATATCTGGAAATCAAACGTAAATATTGATTTATGTCAAGGCTGTTGTGTATGGGGTTTTTAAGATCAGAGATTAACATTACTCATTCTTGGAAATTAATTACGTTTATCATAGATTTAAAAAATAAAGATAAGCATACACAAACGCACACACACACACACACACATACACACACATACACAAACGTACACACATACACAGAAAGAAGGGGAGAGGGAGAAGTGATCGAAGTATATATATAATATATATATATATATATATATATATATATATATATATATATAGAGAGAGAGAGAGAGAGAGAGAGAGAGAGAGAGAGTGATAGAGAGAGAAAGGAGGGGTTAAAGAGAATGCAAGATACTGCTGTTATATAGGGAAGAAGAAAGTAGAGC
>NC_088361.1:8852732-8855232 GCF_034508935.2 Berghia stephanieae | reverse complement strand
CTCCTCTGATGTGAGGATAGCAGAGTCCACGACGAACATCTGAGGAAGAAAAAATATGATATTTTATATAAAAGAGTATAAGGTAAAATGCGCTCAAAGCGTCTCTATAGATTATCTAAAGTCAGGAGCAACATTTATTTATCGATCATTTTAACCATTTATCTATCCATCCACACACACACACACACACATATATATATATATATATATATATATATATATATATATATATATATATATAATACATATATACATATGTATATATCCATCTGTCTATCTATCTATCCATCTATCTGTCTATCTATCTATCAATCTAAATACCTATCAATCGATTTATTTATCGAGGTGAGACAGTTTAAGATATTTCAGTATAAGATCAAAATGATCAAAAAAAGGACATCAAGTTTTGGTTTTTTTAAAGTTTAAAAACCAAGGACCCCCCATTCTACTATGAAGCATTGACTTGTTGAAGTTTGAATTCAATTTGATGCATATTACCAGTTTGTCATAAATACGTTAAAACCGTGCTTTAAACTGTTTTATATACCAGCTCTGGCACTAGAACTTTGTTTTCAAGATGTTTATTGAATTAAAGATCTTATTTAGTCCTTCAGTTAGAACCAAAAATTCGTAATTTTGCGAAATTTTCGTAGTAGGAGGCAGGTCGGTATTAGGTAATGGTGCATTTCTTGGGTTCTTACCTAAACACGTTCTCCCATCCGGTCCCAGGTTAAATCCTCTAGGGCAATCACATCTGAAGCTTCCTTGGTTGTTGATGCACATTCCGTTGATACAAGCATTCCGGTTCTCTTTACACTCGTTTATATCTGAGTATAGAAGGCATTTGCGGGGAGGATAGGGGGGGGGAGGTGGGAGGGGGAGATTATATAATAGGTATTGTAAGAACGTATTAGAAAGTATAATGATGATGAGGGTGATAATGACGACAATGATGACATCCACAACAATAATGACGACGGTAATGATGATGATTATGATGATGATGATGATGATGATGATGATGATGATGATGATGATGATGATGATGATGATTATGATGATGATGATGATGATGATGATGATGATGATTATGATGATGATGATGAAGAAGATGATAGTGATGTGGTGATGGTGGTGGTGATAGTGGTGATGGTAATAGTGGTTGTCGTGATTGATGTAGTGTGACAAAAATGATAGTGATTATTATTACTAAAAGAATATTACTATTTCATTGATATATTATCTTTATATTTGGGTCTATGATTAAACGTATCTCCGATAACAACGCTCTATTGCTGCTGCATATTATATTATTTTGTCATTTTGTCTTTTTGAAGACCGTTCCAGGTCCTCGCGAGGTCCCGGGTTTGAGAGTTTTTCCCAAGATAAGGCTCATTTAAATCGATCGATATTTGAAGGACTGTTTTCAGGCCAAATTTTTAAATACGTGTCTTTCCATAGTACGGCAGGTAACTGGTTTAAGTGGGACACACTTGAAATGTTCCTTAGCAAGGGTATTTTGAATTTTGTTTTATGGATGGTACCTACCTATGCAGGTTTCTCCATTGCCCGCCAGTCTGTAGCCGGTATTTTGAATTTTGTTTTATGGATGGTACCTACCTATGCAGGTTTCTCCATTGGCCGCCAGTCTGTAGCCGGTATTTTGAATTTTGTTTTATGGATGGTACCTACCTATGCAGGTTTCTCCATTGCCCGCCAGTCTGTAGCCAACATTACAAATACACTTGAAGCTTCCCATCATGTTTTGACAGCGACCATTAGAGCACATCCCTGTACGCCGACACTCGTCGTAGTCTGGAGAGTAAAAATGAATATCAATAAATCGGAAACAAGAGTGTAATGTAAGAAAAGACAACCGGTTCCAATCTCATTGAAAGTGTAAAACCAGTCTTATGGAGCACTGGATCCATACCTTGTGCAATTGATCTTCAGAATGTGATGGCAACTTTTTTTATTTCTAAATAAATGCTGGTCGCCAATAAAGATCACTCATCCTCGCTCTTTTAGGCCCATTAATCCTAAGAATCTGCCCACTATTAGTACCACTAAGCAACCTTATGATTCAATATGTAACCTATCCATTGATAGTCCTCCTGGTGCCTCTTTGCACATTTCCAAGGGGTTTTAAACCGGAAGAGAGAAAAGTGTGACGTCACGACTTATTGAGATATTTTTAGTGTTTATATAGCGCAATATCCACTAAACGTGCTCAAAGCGTTTACATAGGATCCCTGACCAACATCAACACGTAACATGTAGAACGAGACATGACGCCTGGTAGGAGATACTACAATTTTTTTCCGACAGAGACAACCCTGTTAACGGCCAGGTACTCATTGTACACCTGAGTACGGTGAGAAAATGTGAGTAAAGGGTTTTTTCCAAGGACCTAACTATGCGCCGAGCGAGACTCGAACCCAGACCTTCCTTTCATACCATCTTATCTGCGCAATTGTTAGATCGTGAAGACAAACCTTAA
>NC_088361.1:8830232-8847732 GCF_034508935.2 Berghia stephanieae | reverse complement strand
GCCTTGAGTAAGTCACCTAGCCCTAGCTCACTTTGCGGCTCTGCACTGCGGCTGACGCCTGGGTTATTCCAGTCTTCCCTTGGAACAGACCCTAAAGACAAATTTCCCCTTGGGATGAATAAAGGCAATTTTATTTTTTATTTATTTATTTTATTTATTTCACTCTGTCTCTTTCTCTCTCTCTCTCTCTCTCTCTCTCTCTCTCTCTCTCTCTCTCTCTCTCTCTCTCCCTCTCCCTCTTCCTCCCTCATACACTCTAACAGACAAATTGCCCTATCACAGGGGGCTAAGAAATAAAATAAAAACTCGACTTCACCTGGGGTAGATCTCGGTCTCTTTGCGTGTGAAGCGAGTGCTCTACCAAATTTGCTACCGGGGTCTCCGGTGTGAGATATATTTAGACTAAGTGGCTGGGGTACAATAACTAACATAACTTGGTCTGGTGTAGACCTGCCTACGTGTAAAACTTTAAATTCCTCATTTTTAGGAAATAAAAATTGTAATCCCTTTTGTGCGTCTATGTGGTCTTGTGGCATGACACTCGTTTTCGCATCGGAAGGCCCTGGGTTCGAGCCTCGCTCGCCGCATAGTTGAGTACTTGGAAAAGGCTCTTTACTCACATTTTCTCACCGTACTCAGGTGTAAAATGAGTTGTCTTTGTCGATAACAATTTGCAATATCACCTGAACAAGCGTCATGTCTGTTACGTATTGCTGTTGGTCAGGGACACTTTGTAAAGCGCTTTGACCACATTTAGTGGATATTACGCTATAAAAAAAGCTCACACAATCCCTTTCGTTAACTTGGAAAATCAGCAATTTACCATCAAAAGGAATAAATAACACTCCAAAATCGGTAAAATTTATGTAGACTGGCATCATCTTTCATTTTTAATAAGTTTTGATTAAAACTAAGAGATGCTCCTGAAGGTCTGAAATCGGATCCAAAATCTCGTAATTCTGCGAATTTTTCTAAAAGTGGGCAGGTCTGGTCTTGTGGTCAGCGGTTTGTGTGATCAAATTAATCTTGACCAAGCGGCGTAAAGAATAGAGGTGTTTTACCCTTGTGGAAATTACTGTCATTATATCAGAGACCGACCGTGTTTCATGAAATGTGACATTCCTTCCAACGTTTAACCCTCTCCTTACCAACCACAGAAAAATCGCCATATTTGTTACGATACAAGGAACATTTTTCTTAATAAGATTTGTTTTGTATATCACAAAATATTTATGAAAAATCTTTATTTACATAGCTTGTTATGCTGCACAAAAGTATGGATCTAGATCTATATTTAGTATGTAGGTGTTTCTCATGAATTTGAGTGTAAAAAGTCAAGTTCTGTGTTGAGTAGTTATAACATTTCTGGCAAAATCATGAATATAGACGGTAAGGAGAGAGTTAACCAGTTAACTGCCGTACTCTGGTAGGACACGTTTTTAAACATTTCTGGGACCTTGAGAGGTCTTCCTTAAACAAGTTCCAGGTATGAGAGTATTTGCCAAGATGGTAGTCATCTCAATCGATCCATATTTGAGGGACGTGTTTCTGGCCCATTTTTTAAATACTCGTCTTGCTAGAGTACGGCTAAATTGGTTAAAGACGTACCCGAAATTAGATCAGGGGTTCCGATACCTAAGTTGATAGAGCACTCGCATCACACTCAAAAGGACCAAACTTGATCCCGAGTATCTCAGTCGAGATTTATAGTGACTTCCCGCTCCCCCCCCCCCCCCCCCCCCCCCCCCCCCCCACCACCCCCACCCTCAATCTCTCCGTCGTCCGCCCAGCAGTGATTGGGTATCTAGTTGTGTCATAGCTGGCGGAATGTAAATTGCGATAGGTTAGCGTCATATCCAAAGGATAGCAAATAAATGTGCGGCGATGTGGTCTTGCGGTATGTCACTCGCTTTCGTATCGGTAGATCCTGGGTTCAAGCCTCTCTCGGCGCATAGTTGAGTCCTAGGAAAAGGCTCTTTACTCACATTCTTTCGGAGTACTCAGGTGTGAACACATGATTATTTCTTCATATTACTTTTATGAACAGATTGTAACGAAACAGATTTTTTTCTCTAATTGTTTATTATAGATTCTTCCATATCATTGAATAAGGGCACAAAAAGTTCGATAACCTTCACCACTCATTCCATTCCGGGTTATTAAACGAGATTATCACAAACTATGTCAAAAACCAGCTTAGCAAAACGGACAGGCAAGTAGGTAAAAAAAAAGTAATGTACTCTGTTTTTATTGTGTTTTGCAATTGTTATCTTCCTTTTTTTCCCCTCAACATTGTTTTCCGCTTGGTTTGCTCCGGGCGTACATTCCTACGACAGTCTGGCATAGTGGGCTGGATGTCAATGAATCCACGGTCCGTGTTTAGCAACGACGCACGGGTTAACTACAGCAATTATTCTGATGAATGAGACTATTAGCCGTGAACTTCTTGATATATCCCGATAATTATAACTCATCAACCATCGACCCGTAAAGAAATGTGTCCGACTGGTGATGTTTGGAGAGTTGTAGACAAACCGTATTGTACTCCAAGTATATTTATAGAGTCCTAATAGCAACACCGGGTAATGTAAATGTTGCTGCTCGAAACTTGAAGAAATAAATAACAATGTGAAATTGAATGTAAGCTTCAATTTAATATACGAAAACAGATAAAATAGAAGTTGCGGGTTTCCCCTTTATCAACAAAACAGGATGAATGAAACACTACAGACGAATCATTCGGGGAAATCCGAAATGTCCATTTTATCTGTTTCCGTATATTAAATCGGCTTACATTCAATTTCACATTTTCATTTATTAATAGTAACACCGGTACCTAGTGCGGCTTTGTAGTCTTGTGTATGACACTAATAGTCTTCCGATCGGAAGGTCCACGGTTCGAGTCCCACTATTGGCTGCGAGTGGTTGTCCTTGGAAACGGTTTTTTACTTACATTATCTCACCGTACACAAGTGTAAAATGAGTACCTGGATGTAAAAGGGTTGTCTCTATTGGAAGAATATGTAAAATCGTCCTCCCTCGTCCTTCATGTTAAATGTTGCTGTTGGCTATAGACGTCTTGTAAAGCGCTTTGAGTACAATAAGTGGATATTGCGCTACATAAATGCTCAAGTTCTGAAGTAATATATTGTTTTGTTTAGCGGCAAATCAAATTGTGTATTTTAATCTACTGACTGAGTCATGCTTAACTAAGATATTCTTTTTATCAGCATTGATTTGTTTACTACTTTTTTTTCGTCTGGCAAAACTTTTTTATTTGGAAAAAAGATGAAGAAGCTATCATAGAACAGGTAAATTTGGTTTTTAGATCAACTGGAACAGAAAACAAAACAAAAGGTAAATCTTGGCTTTTCTGTTTGACAACGTATGCACAAGTGTAGCTTAAATTTGCCTGTTAATTAAAATGCTTAAATTATTTGTTGTTTAGATGCCAAACCAGACAGGATGTTTTGGTCCCAGCTGTAAACACAGATCGTGTTGTGTGGAAGTAAAAAATCTGCGATTTTGTTTGAATTCATGACCCGCCGTCTCTAATCGGTGTTATGTCGGGGTGAATCAGACTACAAAAAAAATTAAAATCAGTGCGGCTATGTGGTATTTTGTGGTATGGCATTCGCTTTCGGATCGGGAAGTTCCTGGGTTCGAGCCTCGCTCTGTGCATAGTTGAGTCCTTGGAAAATGCTCTTTATTCTGTCGGAATAAAATTGTAAAATCGCCAAACAGGCGACATGTCACGTTCTACATGTTACGTGTTGCTAGAACGTTTAGTGGATATTCCGATATTGTGCTTTATAAAAATAAAGCTCAGGGCTCAAAAAGAAAACAGTTAGAATTACAAGCTTTGAGTCTTGCGTAATAACATCTATTCTTTTAAAAAAAAAAAAGGATATCAAATTCAGTGGCATTAAATAATTTAAAACAAAGTAAATTTCCCCATTAACTAAACCCCGAAACAATACTGTTTTGAGACGGTGGGTCACAGCATAATAGCCTCTCTTTTTTCCCTTCTCTCTCTCTCTCTCTCTCTCTGTCTCTCTCTCACTCACTCTCTCTCCCTCTCTCTCTCTTCCTCTCTCTCTCTCTCTCTCTCTCTCTCTATCTATCTATCTATCTATCTATCTATCTATCTTTTTTTTATATATTTTAATTTTTTTTCACCTGTGTCTCATTCTATTTTATCAATCTCTTCCTCTATTTTTATCTTTGCATCTCCCCTTTATTACTCTCTTCATCACCCTGCTGTCTATTGCTTTCTCTTTTCCTCGCAAAACACGTATTATTTCATTTGTGTATTTTAAAAACATTTTGATTTAACAAACAAGTATTTGAATATAAATGTGTGTTAAAGGAGTGCTGAAAATTGGAGATATGCTTGGTGTCTACTTGACAAGTCGGAGATGTTGGAAATATTTTACCCAAAGACCTACATCTGCACTGAGAAGTTTGTTGTCTTTGATATTGGTATTTTTACGAGGTCAACAAGATATAATTTAGTTCATTGAGCGTCAGATAAATGAATGATAATGAGCAACATGTGTACTCATTTACAAGTCTGACACCCATTGTTACGGCCTCATTGTTGGAATAGAAATACTCTCAAACGTGCTTAACTCTCTCCTTACCAGCAATTGCTAGAATTTCCCTCGAAAATTCACACCCACCCAACACAAAATAGACTTTTCTTAATCAAACAAAAAAGTAACAAGTGCATTCTGAAATGTTGTTCAGCAAAATGAGCTCGACAACACAGTGTTTAGAATTTATAGCTGTAATCAAAGCATTTCTTTACATTTTGTGGCGTACAAGAGAAATCATAAAGAGAAAACTGTCAGTTGTATCCTAACGAATGTGACGATTGGAAAGGAGAGGGTTAACGCAATATATTGTCCATTTCAACACTGTTAAATCAAGCCCATTATTGTGTTCGGCTATCAGACCTGCATATATGTGAACGTAGATAATAAACTATTCAAAATGATATAAAATTAGGTTTATGTGCTCATAAATACGATCAAAAAGGAATTGTGTGGCGTTGAGGGAGTCACCGAGCTTTAGCTACCTTAGCTGATGCTGGGTTATTCTAGTTTAAATTTCCTCTTGGGGATGGATAATGGGAATTTGATTTCTTTATACCCTGTTTATAATTTGCAACACGATTTCGTGGGCTAAGGATTCACTTTTTCCATCTCCAGATTTCTTCAAATAGAGAAGACTGGATTTCAGGTTATCTTAAATAAATAATAAATAAAATAAAATAAAATTCGCTTTATTCATCCCGTAGGGGAAATTTGTCTCTAGGGTTTATTCCAAGGGAAGACTGGAATAACCCAGCAGCAACTAAGGCGAGGTGACTTGCTCAAGGCCACATAGTGCAGCGACGGATGATCGAACACTGTACTTTTAGGGTACGAATCAATTACCGTACCGCTGAGCTACTCTTTAATTTTTTTTTCTTTCGAGCCATTACCTCAATTTAAACTTTAAAAATTGTCATCTGAACCCATATAAAATCTGATTGTACGGACTGAAATCCCTCAAAATCTTCCAAAAATACAGATAGAACCAGTTAATGCTCAGCCTGCGAATCGTCTATAGCCAAAATAGATTATAATTTATGATAATACAAAATATAAAAATGTATGGGGAGATAAATCAATCTTCGAAAGACTCACCACTTCCTGGAGTAGGACAAATATTGCATGTCCTACCAGTAAAACTCCATCCTTTCCCCATATCCACAGAACAGCAACAGTCACGTAGGTTCATTTTTTCTGCTATCCTGCCTTGACAATTTATTCCAGACACCCTGGTATAGCAAAATCCGAGTTGAGCAGCTACGAGAGCACAAAAAAAATATTAAAATTAAATGAAAATGCAAGAGAAAGGGCAAAAATAATATCATTCTAAAATCTGTTGTAAATTTCCCCCTCCATGTTAATAATCTTTATAAGTGATATGATAGTATTGGTATCAATTGAAAAATGGATTTGTATGAAATTCATATTCTCATCTAATCTATCAGAGAATAGGGCTATTCTCAGCGGCTGTCCTGTTGACTCCAAGAGTAATGGTCAATCTCCAAAATGTAAAGCACATTTTTCTTCCTGCTTCCTTCTTGTTTCTCTCGGCCTTCCTCTCTTTCTTGGCTAAATTGTTATTGTATATGAACGGGTAATTGATATTTTGGAGTGGTTATAGTTCTCAATCTTAAATCCCTTCTCTTATTTTTCCAGTTTGTCAACTATAACAAATCACCAACGTTGTCAGTACCAAAATTTGAAGCCACCCTTGAGTTATTAATTACACATTTAACACGAAGCGTCAAAAAGACTTGGCGTTTTAATAAACAGGCATCAAATGACTTACGAAATCATAGATAGATCTTAAAAGAATTTTATTTGATGTTTTAATGGGTGCACGAACACCGTCATGCAAAATTTTCTTATTTTTAGAATTTGCAAGAAAATCATTTCGTTCCGACAAGTCCCAGTGCTTTCTATTGTTGTATATAATATGATATAATATACTATTTGTAATTTATCCTTTATCAGATTTTATATATATATATATATATATATATATATATATATATATATATATATATATATATATATATAATCAAGTTCTATTATATCTGAAATTCTTGGGATGATAAAATGGTTAATAAATTGCCTGTTTCGAACAACTCACCAACACATCTTGACCTGTCCGGAGACGGCTCATATCCAGGATCGCATGTACAAAAATAGCTGCCCTCTGTATTTGTACACTGCCCGTTTCGACAAACATCACGATTAACTTGGCACTCGTTGATATCTATAAAAAAAAATAGAGTAAAATTTCAGCTTCACACAAATAATTCAGGCGATATATCAAAAAGCGACTTTTCTATTTTCAAATAGCTAAATGTGAAAAGGTCCTTTCGGACACGAAAACGATACAGGTTCGATTCTACGACAGACTAATATATCTTTTTCAGACAGCCTTGCAAGAAATGGGTAGCCGGGTCTTAATTTAAAATGGCTGAAAGTACTCTGATAAATAGATTGATGCCGGAGTGAGTGAATATCTATAGCACGAAGTTGACGTCAATCGGGTCTTTGTTATTGTCTTTTGCCATCCACGTGTATGAGTAATTCTCACTTAACTGTATTATCAGACTATAATAAAAGTTCATGGTTACACAGAGATGTGTGTGTTGGTCCGTTATACTTCCGGATGGCAATGTTGTGATCTTCTTGGCCAAGAGCATACTATCTATATGTTTGCCTAAGTTATGTAAATTATTGTAATAGTCTAGAGATTAAGACAAAATTGATTACAGAAATTAACTAACAGGGTGGCTACATAATCTGGGATATGCCCCGCTTCGAGGGACTTATGCCTCGCTAAATGAATTTCTAACATCGGATAAGAAGGAGAAAATAGGGTCACTGAGTCTCTCCCAGCGGTTGAACCCGAGGCTCTCTACGCCAGTGTTCAAGATCCGGGGCCTTGGTTCAATCCCAAAGCGCCAACCCTTTCGTCACTTAAAGCGAAACAATAATATTATAATCAGGTCCCCGAAAAGCCCCAAAAAGTACATAAAATGTTAGAGAAAAAGATAAAAAAGTTGTGTTTAGCATTATTTACTTTTTTCTTTTCACATTATTTCTTTTTATCTTCTCTGCTTCTGCAGATATTTACCTCGCAATAACCAGGAAACTCGGAGTTTCCAATTGGGCGTGTGTTTATGTTTACATCGTTCACAAAAGAACACATTAGACGATATCTTATATCACACATCTCACGACAGATAAACAAAGGCCTGTGCGTTTCCGCTACGTAACAACTTGACATTAGGAAAATATCCAAAACGTAAAGAAGTTTTCATTCTTATACTCGTTAATGCATGGCATATGTGTGAGATAAATGAAAAAAGATGCAAGATTGTCTTGTTCCTATCGCAAATCAGAAACAAAAAACACGACTCAACTCTCTCTCTCTCTCTCTCTCTCTCTCTCTCTCTCTCTCTCTCTCTCTCTCTCTCTTTCTTTCTTCTTCTCTCTTCTCTCTTTCTTTCTTTCTTCTCTCTCTCTCTCTCTCTCTCTCCTCTCTCTCTCTCCTACCTCTCTCAGTCTAAACTAATCTCTAAACTCTCTCTCTCTCTCTCTCTCTCTCTCTCTCTCTCTCTCTCTCTCTCTCTCTCTCTCTCTCTCTCTCTCTCTCTCTAACTCTCTCTCTTTCTTTCTTTCTTTCTTTCTCTCTTTCTCTCTCTCTCTCTCTCAGTCCTGACACAAACTCAGAAACTTACTTGCTCTAAATCCCCCCTCTCTCTCTATCTCTCACCTCCTCCTCCCCCTCCTCCTCCTCCTCCTCCTCCTCCTCCTCCTCCTCCCCCTACTACTACTACTACTACTACTACTACTACTACTACTACTCCCCACTCTTCCTCTCTTTACCTTAGTATTCCTCTCTCTTACTCTTCTATTTTATTCTCTTCTTCCCTCTCTGTATATTGTGCTTCCTCTCTCTCTCTCTCTCTCTATATATATATATATATATATATATATATATATATATATATATATATCCTTTCTCTCTCTCTCTCTCTCTCTCTCTCTCTCGATCTATCTATCTATCTATCTTTCTATCTATCTCTATCTCTCTATCTCTATCTCTCTCTCTCTCTCTCGCTGTCGCCCCCGTTCTCTCTCTTTATTCTATCTATATAACCATCTATCTGTCTATCTTATTCTTCTTACTCATACACTCGCATAACCAAGATTACTAAATTGCGTTGACTTTTGCAATATTCTTAAGTAATTTCTATCTAGAATCTAATGTGAACTATTATGTCAAAAAACATCACGCGAAGATCTAATTAACAGTAATTGCTGACATAATTACCCTAGCTCTTTTTATCAATCAGACCGCCATTTAAGCCCAAAGGTCGCATTAGGCGTCCTTTCCTTGAAGTTTCTTCTCTGGCGTTCATTCTTAGTTGAAGCAAAACTTCAGACACAATATTTCAATGCCAAAGGGATGGCTCGATGATATTTCGGTATTTCTTGCTGTTATTTGCCCTTTTTCGCACAGTTTTTATTGGGGGGTTTCTTCTTCGTTGTTTTTGTTTTTATGTTTGTTTTGTTTTGTTTTGTTTTACTTTTGTTTTTGTTTTTTGTTTTTTGTTGTATTTTATTTTTTTGTTTTTGGAGGGGGAGGAGGGTCCAAATAATATGCGAAGAATTTCTATCCATTACAGCGCATTCTTTATATTGTTCTGTCTTTCTCTTGACTTCTTAGAAAATTGATTGGAGCAGGCACTTATGTTCAATATAACAAGAAATGAAGTGACACTTTCCTAATCACTTCATTTTCTGCCTTCTTAGGGGGAACACAAATTTCATATTCGATAAAGGCAAACTGATATTGCAGGTGCGTTTACACAACAGTCGGGACGGGCCCTCCTCTTTATCTATTTCCCGATAGTTCATTTGGTAGAGCACTTGCTTCACGTGGACAGGAACAGGTATCGGTCCAAAGTGCAGTCGAGAATTTTTTTCTACACCCCCCCCCCCTCACTTACTACTCCGCGATGAATGGGTGGCTGTGTCCGATAGATCTTGCAAAAAGTTCTTTGCTATAAACAAGCACCCCATCCAAAGGGTACAAACAGTTGCTTTAGAAACATAGATACAGTCAAGCTCCACCATTGGACTATTCAGCTAGACCTCCATAGGGCAGTTGCCGAGGAATTCGATGTCCATCCATTTTCTTGGCATTGTCCAGCTATCTAGTTCGTCACGAACATGGGATAATGGTGGTATTTTGTAGATAGTAGATTTGCACAGCAATAATAGATGTCAGCTTGTCACATATAGTAAAACGCTCAACTGGAGTAACTTTGTCTTAAAGGGATGTCTTGTCTCTTTAACCAGTAAAAACTACCGTACTCTGGAAAGACACTTATTTAAAAATCTGGCCAGCAAATTGGACATCAAAAATCGATTGATTTAAATGACCCTCGTCTCGGCAAAAACTCTCAAACCTCACGAGGTTTTTGCGAAGATGAGGATCATCTAAATTCATCGATATTTGAAGGACGAATTTTCTGATCAGATACATAATTACATTTTTTTCCAAAGTATTGCAATTAACTGGTTAATTTTAAATCAATTAGAGTCTTTTCAGTTTTGTGGCAATTATTTTCTTTGATAAAAAGTCAAGTCATTTAACCAGGAAAATAACGAAAAGAGGAAACATGGATTCAAAATGCTCCAAATTTACAGAGGCAAGATATCCCTCTTGATGCAAAGTTGTCCTAGTTGACGATACTGAAGATTTTGTGAAGGCAGATAAGGTTGAGTAATTTTATGTTCAAAAACTGGTCATACCTATCTACTCCATGTTACAGAAATGAAGATAAACTCCAGAGTCCTGACCCTGGTGATGCCTTTGAAAATTGAATAATGATAAAAAATGTTAAAAACCGTAAGCTTTTATATAGCGCCATATCTACCAAACGTGGTCAAAGCGCTTTACACAAGGTCCCTGGCAACAGCAACACGCAACATGTGGAACGAGACATGACGCATGTAAGGCGATGTTACATTTTTTTCCGAGGGAGACGACGATGTTAACGATCAGGTGCTGTGTAAAGAGTCTTTTCCAAGGACCAAACTATGCGCCGCTCAGAGCGTGGTTCGAACCCAGGACCTTCTATTTCAAGGGCGCTTGTCATACCATCAGAAGACATAGCCACATAAGTAAAGCAAACATGAATTCAAGGATGAACAAGACCCAGGATCGTTCGTATCCCTTCTAAAAACCCTTTATTTTACTAATAAAAGTGAGTGGAGCAGGCACTTATGTTGGTAACAACAAGATATGAAGTGAGTAGAAAAGTGCCAGAAGACAATAGAGAATAAAAAATTTTTTCGCGGCGGTGGTGGGGTTTGAACCTGCGACCTTATTGGTACGACAACTCCGCCTGGCAGGTGAGAGCGTGGCTCTACCGTGTGAGCTATCCACGAACACAAAAATATTCGTTTCAAACTCAAAGTCATTTCTAGATCCCTCTCTCACCCACTTCCCGAGACCGCCGATTCGTTCACCACCATCGCGAAGTAATTTAGACCAGCAGTTAAGCTTAATAGCCAATATTCTCAAAAAAAAATTTTATTCTCTATTGTCTTCTGGCACTTTTCTACTCACTTCATATCTTGTTGTTACCAACATAAGTGCCTGCTCCACTCACTTTTCTGAATTAAAAATTCACCCCATACACCGGAGCATACTCAATGTCTCAATCGTTTCTATGTTATATGTTTGTGATGAGAATATTGGCTATTAAGCTTAACTGCTGGTCTAAATTACTTCGCGATGGTGGTGAACGAATCGGCGGTCTCGGGAAGTGGGTGAGAGAGGGCTCTAGAAATGACTTTGAGTTTGAAACGAATATTTTTGTGTTCGTGGATAGCTCACACGGTAGAGCCACGCTCTCACCTGCCAGGCGGAGTTGTCGTACCAATAAGGTCGCAGGTTCAAACCCCACCACCGCCGCGAAAAAATTTTTTATTCTCTATTGTCTTCTGGCACTTTTCTACTCACTTCATATCTTTTTATTTTACTAATAAAAACTTACAAGTAATTCGATTTATCACTCACCTTCGCATAATTTATTAACTGGATTCTGTGTTTGACCCTCTTTACACTCGCAACGGTATGATCCTAAAGTGTTGACACAGTCTCCGCCAACGCACAAGCCGGGGATAGCGTGGCATTCATTTACATCTGGAAAGAGAAATAAAACATTCTTTAAAATTGATTTAGACGGCTAAAATAGTATGATATATAGAGAGATTCATTTAAATATGTATTTCGACCAATGTCTGCTAGCATTCACTCGACACTTTTCATAAATGAAAGAATTTTGATACGAACATACCTTATACTTCCCTGTCCACTCAGAAGTGATTGGGTAGCTGGGTCTGTTAGATCTGGCGTTCCCATATTTATTGTTGTGCTGAAGAAGGGTTTGTCCCCAAAACTTCCATTGTCTGTATTGATCCCAATCCGACGCATTTCCGTTTTTACCTTTTTTGTTAGTATTCAGAAGAAATGAACATTTCAAACATCGACTTACCTTGACAAGTATTGGTCTTTGGATTTGGAATGTAACCACGCCTACAAGTTTGGGGTGTCCTCGGGCACTCCTCACATGGCCTGCCCCAAGCACGTCCAAGGGTTGAGCAACAAAGGGTTTTGGTACAGACGACTCCCGTCAGCTGACCCCGACACATGTCGTTTGTGACTTGAGTAAAGCAAGGCCCAGTTCTAAAGTCTGGTCAATGACGAATACAGAAATTATAGTAAATATAGATAAAAGTTTTGATGCGATAGAATACTGCCTACATTTGAGATCTGGGAATTCTTTATACGGGGCAACATCCACTGAACGTGCTCAAACGTCCTTGGAAAAAGGCTTTTACTCACATTCTCTCACCGTAATAAGTTGTAAAATGAATACTTGCCGACAATAGCCTTGTCTCTGTCGGAAAGAAAAACATTAAAATATCGCCTAACAGGCGTCATGGCTCATTCTACAGGTTACGAGTTGCTGTTGGTCAGGGACCATTTCTAAAGCTCTTTTGGCACAATTAACTGATATTGCGCTATTTAAAATCTCAATTTAAAAAAAAAATTTTTAAAAACAACAAAAAACAAACAAAAAAAAAACAAAAAAAAAAACAACAAAAAACAACAAAAAACAAACAAAAAAAAAAAAAATATATATATATATATATATAAATATATATGCAACAAAAGGTAGGAATAGATAGAATTATGAACAACAAACTTTACATACTACAATTTGTAAAGCGCTTTGAGCACATTTAGTGGATATTGCGCTATATAAAACCTCTAGTTAAAGCTCTAGTTATTATTTTATTTTAACAAGTTATGTCTGTTGTACTCTGAACATAAAACACGTTTTTAATTTTAAAATTGGCCAGAAAACTCGACCTTCAAATATCCATCGATTAAAATGACCCTCATCTTGTCAAAACGTGAGATAATGTGAGGGTCATATTTGAAGGACGACTTTTCTGGCCAAAATATTTTTAATTTGTTTAACTTTATTCAGAGCCAGACTGATTTGGTCCAAAAGTGTTCAGAATAGTTACTTACCTTGCTCACAGTTGAGTCCTGTATAACCGTAAGGACACGCACATCTATTTTGTCCAATGCATCGTCCCCCATTTTTACAACCTCCTTTACATTGCTCTGAAAATTTGTAAATATTATGTCACCTTAGGTTATTAATAGATAAGATAAGGAAAGATGATGAAAATGTTGAGGATGATAATGATGATAATGATAATGATAATAATAATAATAATAATAATATAATAATAATAATAATAATAATAATAATAATAATAATAATAATAATAATAATAATAATAATAATAATAATAATAATAATAATAATAATAATAATAATAATAATAATAACAGTTCATTTTTATTGTGCCTAGTCAAAACAGCTAGATATAGGCGCACAAATGCATTGAATTAAAAGAGTTCTAAAAGTTGAGTAGATAGATATGGAAACCAAAATCTTAATCAATCCAATAAGTGAAATAACGCTGTGTATCACAATTTTCACTGTTAGGGGATATTACAATTTCTTCGACCCAGATAACGCTGTAAAGGGCCAGTGCTCATTTTACACCTGGGTGAGGTTAGAGATTAGACTACAAATGCAGAAACACAAAAGAACATTGAAGCTTTTGAAATGTGGTGCTTGAGAAGGATGCAGAGAATATCGTATACTGCACACAAAACGAACGAAGAAGTGCTAAAACAAACATACCAACAAAGGAAACTAATGCCCTTAATAGCGGATCGACAACTATCCTTTTTCGGACACATAGTAAGGAAAGATAAGAATGAATACCTGGCAAGTTGTGGAAAAAATACCTGGTAAACGCGCCCGGGGGAGACAAAGAAAAACACTCATAGACCAACTGAAGGGCTTCACCAGCCTAACAATCCAAGAGCTGTTTGAAAAGGCAAGAGACAGGGAGGAATGGAGAGAGATAATTCATGCAGTATCCGAAGCCTGGACCAGGCATGGAACCTAGAAGAAGAAGAAGAGGTTAGAGAATGTGAGTAAAGAACCTTTTCCAATGACTTAACTATAGGCCTCTAGAGCGGGACTCGAGCCCTGAACTTTCTGGTCAGAATACCCGATTCCTTGGCGGACCAATTCGCTCTCTTTTGTATGACTATTTAGCATGATCAGTTTCACACAGTGATTTATGGAAATAGACTCCGAAACAGTTGCTTTTAACCCTCTCCCTACCACCTAGAGCAAAATCGTCACATTTGTTACGATACAATCCTACATCATTTATTATTCAGTTTTATTTTGTACGTCACAAACTTTTAAGAATAATCTTTGTTTGATTATTATCACATAATATTTTGTAGAGAGCTTTTTTTTTATTTAAAGAATAAATTTTTCTGCTGGGTAAGCCTGCCATTTTGGGAAAATCCTGAAAATGATCGGTTATGAGAGAGTTAAACATCTCTTTGGTTGAAAGTTTGTGATAAGAATTTTGAAGGCCGCAATTTTCGACAGGTCGGATCCGTCAATGATGGCTCTCCAGTTTATAAGTATTCACCACACTGTTTTAACACAGTGATTTGTAAAATTACATTGTAACAAAGTAGAACCTCATGCTATCGAGATTCTGTTATATCAAAATTTGTTACATGGGCATTCAAGATCTCGAACTCTTAATTCAAGATCAAGAAGGCCTACAATTTTGTGTGGTCGGCATCAACTGATAAAGGCTATGGTACAACTGTAATAATAGGTATGTACTATACTACTCACCATCACCGTTACACTGTGGTGCTGACCTTCTGGAGTTCGGACACAGGCACAGATTTGGACGAATACACTGACCGTTGCCACAGCCGGCAATACAGATTGCTGTGAATGAGAGAAGAGGTAATGAATGAGAGAAGAGAAGAGAGAGAGAGAGAGAGAGAGAGAGAGAGAGAGAGAGAGAGAGAGAGAGAGAGAGAGAGAGAGAGAGGGCGGGATGAGTTTAAAGGAAGGGGGAGTGTAAGGAAAGATTGAGTGGTGGCGAAAGAGTGAGTGAGCGTTACAGGTAGCATGAATTACAGAAATTACAGGTGAAAGTGAGCGAACAATTATTACGAGTGGGTTAAGGTCAGGAATGCCAGCCGGCCTGAACATGTTGAAGAGTTTAAGTATACCAGAATTGGCTTGTAACGCCGTCTTACAATTTACTGTTAAAACATACGATACTGATGAATGGGAATACCACTGGTTATTTAAAAAATTGAGCTTGTATACAGATAGAATGAACATGACGTCACTCTGTCTTTGTTATTGTTTTTTGCCATCCACGTTTATGAGTACTTCTCACTAATCTGTATTAACCAGACTATAAAAGTTCATGGTTACACATAGTTTTGTGTGTTGGTCCGTTATACTTCCGGATGGCAATGTTGTGAGCTTCTTAGCCAAGCGCATATTATTTATAGCGCAATATCCACTAAACATGCTCAGTGCGCTTTACAAGGGGGCCCTGAGTGTCATACCGCTAGACCACATAGCCGCACATTCCCACATAATACCGTTTCGAGGTGGTAAATCACAAATTGGCAACGATTCACAATCCCGAAAAATTCTATGTATCAATGCAATACAATTTTTTTGTGTTAGATAAACAAAAACAAATAAATATACATTTGTGGACTTAATCTAAGGGACGCAAAGAATGCACTTTTTAAAACTAAACTTAAATTTAACAAAAATGTATTAATTCAACACTTCTGTATGTGTCTGAATAACAACCAATTTATATGACCCTCATCTTGTCAAAAACTCTCAAACCTGGGACCTCGCCAGGTCCCGGGTTTGAGAGGGTTTGCCAAGATGAGGGTCATTTAAATCGATCGATTTTTGAAGGACGAGCTTTCTAGCCAGTTTTAAATACATGCTTTTCTAGAATACGGCCTTTTTCTTGTTGAGCACATTGAGACTAAAACTCGGCAATTTATACATTTGTATAGATACGAGTAGAATAAAGTTGACGTCACTCGAGTCTCTGTTATTGTTTTTGTTTTTTGTTTTTTGTTTGTTTTTTTTTTTGTTTTTTGTTTTTTTTTTTTGCCATCCGCGTTTATGAGTAATTCTCACTAAACTGTATTAACCTGACTATAAACGCTTAAGGTTACACATAGTTTTTTGTTTGTTGGTCCCTTACACTTATGGATGGCAAAGGTGTGCCCTTCTTAGCCAAGCGCACACTATCTATATGCATAAAAGTCGAACATTTTAAAACTATAATAACATTTCTATTCCTTTCCCTATGGTAAACCTATAAATTAAATTTAAATGTATTAGGGTTTTGTATGTTTTAGTCACAGAATGTTTCTCAATTCAAGAAGTTTATGCATTTGTAGCTTACCACTACTGTTTTCCTATATTTAGAAATCAATTGATGCATTTACAAAAATGATTTTTGAAGGACTGTATTAGACTCTGACAGAACAACCAAAGTTTGTGTTTTGACTAACATTTTCATTATAATTATCGCACATCTTTTATGTTCCTAATGTGGAAAATCTCTCAAGTTCTTGTTGCTCTAGATGACGAACTGTTGACTGTGTTAGGGACAGTTCTTTAAAGTCAGCTAATCACAAGAGTTAACTACGGCAATCTATTAAAAAGAAATATATTGCTCAAAATGCTAGGCAAAATGATAATTGAAATTAAAATTGAAGTATTGCGATATTGACAAGTATGTTTGCATTGTGACAATAAAATTGATTTATGCTTCGGTAAATAATAAAGAAAAAATAAGATAACATTGAAAAATTGATAATCTCTTATTAATAAGTTCAGAATATCGCATAGGTGCCGAGATTAGCGCACCTGACATGTACGGAAAAAAACAAGCGTCAAGTGATCTGATTACGCCATAAGCTGTGTTCTTAGAGATGATTTTAAGTTTTTAATTTTGGCCATAAAACTCGTTCTTCAAATATCTATCGATTAAAATTACCCTCGTCTCATCTCTACAAAAGACTCTCAAACCTGGGACTAAAGAAATGACCATCATGTAAAAAAAGAAGCCCAGGTTTAGCAGTTGATTTTGTTTTGTTTTGGGTTTTTTTGCTTTTGTTTTGTTTTGTTTTTTGGGGTTGTTTTTTCTTGTTTTTTTTTGTTTTTTTTTTTTGTTTCTTTTGTTTTGTTTTTTTTCTGTTTTTGTGGGGGTTTTTTTTGTTTTGTTTTTTGTTGTTGTTGTTTTGTTTTGTTTTTTAATTTAGTTGTTGTTGTTTTATTTATATTTTTTTTTTTTTTTGTAAAGATGATGGTCATTTTATTGAAGAACGCGGTATCTGGTCAAAATGTTTAATTTGTGTTATTTTAGAATAGGACAACGTT
>NC_088361.1:8802732-8822732 GCF_034508935.2 Berghia stephanieae | reverse complement strand
GTCCTTGGAAAAGCCTCTTTACTCAGATTCTCTCACTTTACTCATATGTAATATGATTACCTGGCCGTTAACAGCGTTGTCTCTATCCGAAAAAATTGCAATATCGCCTAACGGGCATCATGTCCTGTCCTACATGTTAAGTGTTGCTGTGGCCAGGGACCCATTGTAAAGCGCTTTGAGCACGTTTAGTGGATATATGAGTTATATAAAAGCTCAAGTTTGTTTTTTTATTCCGACCTAATACCAGATTGACATGGTGGGTGACAATAAATAGGATGGACGAAAATATCCCTTCGTATACTTTGAAACACTTGAATATAGCGCAATAAACACATAACATTCTCAAAGCGCTTTACAGTGGCTCCCTTGCCAACAACATTCAACATGTAGGACCGAGACAAGATGCCTGTTATATCCATATTACAATTTTTTCGGACAGAGACCTGGGCTTGTTAAGGGCCAAGTACTCATTTTACCCTTCAGTACAGTGAGAGAATGTGAGAAAACAGCCTTTTACCAAGGACTCAACTCTGTGTCATTCAGAGCGGGACTCGAATCCTGGACCTTCCGAACACCACAATAATAGCCGCACAAGACAACATAGCCGCACTATCTAAAGAGTGTTTCGTCTCTAAGGCGTTGTGATCGAAGACGCGACTCCACCGCAATATTGTTTAGGTAAAGCTCTGGAAAAGCGTGCATGAAACAGTGCCAGACAAAGCAAAGAGAACAATACAAGAAAAAAAAAACATACAAAAAATATTAGCGTGCTCGATGTAGTTAAAAAATAACACCTCGAGATTAATATGTCTCATGGAGCCAGATGTTATCTGAGTTTCTCTAGCATTAAAAAGAAAATAACGATTGCTTGCTACTCTTTGGACAAGACATTAGTCATTCACATCGTACTTTCCGCCAGATCTACCAGACCAAGCTACCCAATCACTGAAGGAAGGGTCGGCAAAGGGATGGAATCAGAAAAAAAAAAATCTCGACTACACCCGGTATCGATACCGGTCCCTTTACGTGTGGAGCTGGCGCTCTGCTAACTGAGCTAATTGGACGCCCTATGTCAGTTTTAACATAGAATGAACTTGACGTCAATCAGCCCTTTGTTATTGTTTTTAGCCAGACATGTATATGAGTAGTTTTCACTAAATTGTAATAATCATTCTCTAAACGTTTAAGTTTTGTGTGTTGATACATTATATCCGGCTGGCGGATTGTTGTGAGTAAATAAACTAAACGCACAGTATCAGTATGCTATAGTACTAAAAGGGAGATCAATTCTGTATCAAGCTACGTCAGCGTTTTTCTCAGTTAACCCTTACACCCCGAACCATTCGAGTAAATAAAACGCCCTTTTTGCATCGCTGCTTCATCTAAACATTTACATTCAGGCGGTAGACGTCACTATTCTCTGATACTTCCGGTTTACATCTGTCAAGAAAGTAGTGCCGCGCTGAGGACCGGACCGAGGACCGGTCCCACGGTCTTTTAGCTGTGAACCGTGGTCCGGTCCCAAAGAGGAAGACCGCCGGCGGTCCTCACTTCTTATCACCTTTCAACGGTCTGGCGCCATACTATTTCCCCAGCGATTCGTTGCCTCGGTCCTTTGCCTATCTTCCACCAATCATCACCCATCCCACTTAATTAATCGCACCCACCCCCCTTTGCCATACACTAAACGACACAGACGACCATAGAGGCAGACGACCACCTCCCTCCACTCCGCAAACCGCCCTTTCGTGTGTGAGATGGGGGGAACAGGAGGCGCACGCCTTGGACGATTCCATTATACGGGGTAAATTTCAAAATTTACTACACCATAATGATCGCAATGACAATGATCTATGATGAAGGCATGACCCCTCTTCTCTAATGGGTTATTGTTTGAAATGTATGTGACTACTAAAGATGTGTGTGTGTGTGTGTGTGTGTGTGTGTGTGTGTCTCAAACCTAGCAAGTTGCAAGTCTGATTTTTTGGTTTTCCTTTGTCCATCTCTTGTCGCCACTCCTTTCTATCGCATTGTTGTCATTTAAAATAATACAATAATATTAAAATTTCGTTTGGTGTTTTAACTAATCAAATAATATGAGTTTCATTAGTTTCTTCCTTCCAAAAAAACCCAGTTATAACGTCTGTATTTTTAAAAGGTCCAATAGAATATTTGGGGACCCCGATAGCTCAGTTGATAGAGCACTCTCTTTATACGCAAAGGGCCAGAGATCGATCCCGGGTGCAGTCGAGTTTTTTTCTGAATCCCTGTCTACTCAGCAGTGAATGGGTAGCTGGGTTTGTTAGATCTGGCGAAAAGTCACCATCGACCCCACTTATTACTTATTACTTATTACCGCATCCACCCCCTCTTATTATAACTTCACGTCTCTCTCTTACTCTTCAATGCTCGCTGCCCTCTCATGTGTGTGTGTGTGTGGGGGGGGGGGGGTAGGAGTTGCGTGTGTGTATAAACGCCACGAACAACTCGATCAACGCCTTGGGTGATTCCATTATCTCCGTTAATGGGGATAAATTTCAAATTTTATTCACGCTAAATTATCGAAGTAACAATGAAGTACTGTGATCAAATAAAGAAGGCATCACCCCTCTTCTCTAATTAGGTTACAATTTGAAATGAGTGTGACTACTCCGTGTGTTTTACTCCTGTAGACCACGGTTTTCATCGTGTAGCGGTCTTTAACGGTTCAAGAATGAACGATCCCATGGTCCCAAAGGTCAAAACGGTCTCTCAGGAATGTTCAATGTCGAAAAGGACCGCCGGTCCTAGGACCGGTCCTTGCGGTTTTCATTTCCCAGGGACCGTAGGACCGTGGTCCTTAAGCTTGCCAAGGACCGCCCCGCACTACAAGAAAGGGTGACTGGCCCAGAGTATCGGTGGTTTGTATGTTTTTGGTTTTCTCAAGCAGAAAAGTTTAGAGTTCCTGTAAAGGACAGAGACCAGTTCATTCAAGTTTCATGTCAAATTATCGCGTATTATTTGGTTATTTGGACATTGTACCTTGGACCGTATACCTTTTGTTCCTGTTTCTATTTGTTTTGCTTTTTTAAATTGTATTTCTTTTGTTTTACCATATTGATGGTTTATCTCCTTCTTCTTTTTCTTCTCCTTCTTCTTCTTCTTCTTCTTCTTCTTCTTCTTCTTCTTCTTCTTCTTCTTCTTCTTCTTCTTCTTCTTCTTCTTTTTCTTCTTCTCTTCTTCTTCTTCTTCTTCTTCTTCTTCTTCTTCTTCTTCTTCTTCTTCTTCTTCTTCTTTCTTCCTTCTTCTTCTTCTTCTTCTTCTTCTTCTTTCTTCTTCTTTCTTCTTCTTCTTCTTCTTCTTCTTCTTCTTCTTCTTCTTCTTCTTCTTCTTCTTCTTCTTCTTCTTCTTCTCTTCTTCTTCTTCTTTCTTCTTCTTCTTCTTCTTTCTTCTTCTTCTTCTTCTTCTTCTTCCTTCTTCTTCTTCTTCTTCTTCTCTTCTTCTTCTTCTTCTTCTTCTTCTTCTTCTTCTTCTTCTTCTTCTTCTTCTTCTTCTTCTTCTTCTCCTCCTCCTCCTCTCCTCCTCTCCTCCTTCTTCTTCTTCTTCTTCTTCTTCTTCTTCTTCTTCTTCTTCTTCTTCTTCTTCTTCTTTCTTCTTCTTCTCTTCTTCTTCTTCTTCTTCTTCTTCTTTTCTTCTTCTTCTTCTTCTTCTTCTTCTTCTTCTTCTTCTTCTTCTTCTTCTTCTTCTTCTTCTCCACCTCCTCCACCTCCTTCTCCTCAGCCATTCTATATGTAGATGCTAGTACCATAACGTCTATTTAAGACATGGAACAGTTTAAATCTTATAACCAAAGACTCCAAAAGTATAAATCACCTCAAAGGTGCAGTTGTCAAAGAGCTCCATAACTTAGTGTATTTGATGAATATGTGTTCAATTGTTATAATATTTTTAATTGCTCATGGTGTAAGTTGATAATCATAGTTAAGATCATATCAGGAGATTTTTTACCTGAACCTCTCTTTTCTCACAGGCCATTTAATTAGGGGCAGCGTGGCTCAGTGGTACGGTCTTTGCTTCGTATCCAAAAGGTAACGAGTTCGATCACCCGCCGCTGCGCTGTGTGGCCTTGAGCAAATCACCTAGCCCTAGCTCACTTTGCGGCGCTGCACTGCGGCTGACGCCTGGGTTATTCCAGTCTTCCCTTGGAATAGACCCTAAAGACAAATTTCCCCTTGGGGATGAATAAAGGGAATTTTATTTTTATTTATTTTATTTATAAAAGTTTTTGACCTAAACAACCCTTTCTATGATATGTTATGATGATATGTTATTTTAAAATGTATTAGATATTAAATATAAACCTATTTAAGAAACGATCATCCGGGCAATATTACTCAAATAATTCGAAGACTTTGTTCTTGCTATTTAGTCAATGTGAAAATTTCAACCAATGACGGGGCGGCTTTGGTCAGTTCCATTTTCCTATCACTGTGTATTTTGTGAGTGATGTTCATGATGTTATGTGGGTCTGATTGGTTCAGGTGGTAGGCAAGTATTGAAGTTGGCTATGGCTGGTCGGTTCATGGTTATCGGTCGATGACAGGGGCATAAACAAGCAGCCGCAGCGGTATTTATTATTTTATTTTTTGATTAAAAAATAGAACCACGAAATTTTTATTTGATTAGTTGTTAAATATAATATACGCTAGCTGACGTAATTTTAAAAAGGGTAAGAACTATGTTGATTGAATACCCGAGAACTCTAAGAAAATTATAGTAAAAATGCATTCATTTTCATAGCTTGCCAGGCATAGCAACAAGAGGTCACGTGCTCATTAAGTGGAAGCATCAATTGTTTTGGCATCCTGAATTGGTGAGAATGTTATTGAACCTCTTTCTATCAATAATTTTCTTTTTCTAATCGGTGCCCACCTGGCGAGTGATAATGGAATTCACATAGATTGCAGCATAAATTGGGCTTGTCATCATCTATCCTCTAATGTAATTTATTTCAGAATGTCAAGATTGTAAACCACAAAAAGCGGGTTTGCCAGATAGTTTTAAGTTAAAATGTCAAATACGTCTTTGAAAAAAGGTTTTGTGGTGTGGGTGTGAGAAAAATGCTAAATGTATCTCATGTTAATATTTTTATTTCAAAGAATATGCGATGTGTCATGTCCAATATATTATTATTGATGTTTTAAGGGCATTTAAGGAACACACGGTCCGTTTTAAAGCCATTTTATAATATGATATAATGTTTTCGCGTTGTATTATGTCTGAATGTAAACCACAGAACGCGGGTTTGTCATATAGTTATTAGTTAAAATGTCAAACACGTCTTTGAAAATTGATTGTGGTGTGGATGTGAAAAAAAATGCTAAATGTATCTCATGTTAAGATTTTTATTTCAAAGAATATTATGCGATGTGTATTGTCCAATTTATTATTATTTATGTTTTAATGGCATTTAAGGACGACTCGGTCCATTTTAAAGCCATATTACTGATATGATATGATTACGATAAGATATGATATGTTTTTGCGTTGCATTATGTCCGGGCAGATTTCTTCGTCTTATTTTAAAAACAAGCAATGCTGAATGTTGATAGTTCAAGTAGATGATTGGAAATTATAGTAAAACTCTGGCCCCGTGATTGTGTTCTTGGGTGTAACGCACGTAAAACACACTCGATTCATAATATGATAATGAGTAGGGACCTGACAATAGACAGACGGATATTGTAAGATGGTTAGCACAAGAACAACTCCTCATAGGCCAGCCGTATGATAAGAAAATCTTCATTTGGTTCCATGTTATGGCCAGCTGGGAGATGGAGACGGATAGAACATGTCTGAAGAATGCCGAACCTCCCAAGACTTGCACTAATAATATGGATACCCGACAGCAAGAGGAAGAGAGGAAGACCAAGGGGGAAATGAAGGAGGACATTCCACGTGTATTCCTTGATGGAGGAATGAAATAAGCCCTGTAAAGAAGAATATCTATGATGAGACCGAGTTTCTTTCAATTTGTATTTAGAAAGTGTGTTAGAGCTTGCAAATACGCTTCAACAGTCGCAACGTCACTTCCCTCGTAATGACGCATGGTAACTAAGTAACTGGCTCTAAACTATGGAACAATGGCGGACGCCTTTGAAATATTTCTCCGACGAGCGTGAAAAGCGTATCCAGAGGAAATAAACATTGTAAATCTGATCATGTTTTGACTTTTACACATTCTGATCACAAGACATATGAAAAGTTCTAGCCAGCATGATGAATAAAAAGTACAGATTTTCTTTATTTAGAACCCCGATGGCCTCCGTTGCTGGGCGACATGACATCAGACTATTGAATCCAATTATGAAAATACAATATTATATTCTATTTGGCAATACACTGTGACAATCTGGCAACTCTTACAGATTAAGAAGGTGTTTTCTGGCAGCCAAGTTTGTTGATGTATTTCTTTTTATAATAATTATAAAATATGTTAAGCATTGACATGTGTAACAATGTTTAGATGTGGTGGAAATGTGGTGAAAAGAAACCATAAACATTCCAAGACGCTCTTAACGGACAGGCTTTTTTCACCTTGTTTCCAATTTGAGTTGCCTTTTATTTTGTTTTGTTTAGAGCTGTAAGTTGTCCTGTTTCGGGCAAGCAGGAAATATAAATAGTATATATATGTATATGTAATATATACACACACACACATATATATATGTATATATATATACATATATATATGTGTGTGTATTTATATATGTAATATATTACATATATATATATATATATATATATATGTATATATATATATATATATATATATATACATGTGTGCGTGTGTGTGTATGTATGTATGTATGTATGTATGTATGTATGTATGTGTATGTATGTATGTATGTATGTATGTATGTATGTATGTATGTATGTATGTATGTATTTATGGATGTATGTATGTATGTATGTATTTATGTATTTATGTCTGTATATATTTTATATAATATATATATATATATATATAATATTAATATTTGCCACAATGTTGGAGTCAGTCTACATCGATGTTTCAGGCCTTTTCAGCCATCGTCAGGACTGTGTGTTACATGAGTTTGGTTTGTTGTGTGTTGTTGCTTGTTGAAGTGGTTCCGTAGGATTGTAGTTGATTAGTAAGTGTTTCCGTCTATGTGGACAGCTATTGTAATCTCATTTTTCTTGTTGAGTGTGGCTTCATGAGGGTGTTTGATTATAGTATATTTCTCTTCCACGCATAAGCTACATTGTTTTGATGATGGTGTGTATCCTGTTGTTTTAGATATAAATTTTCCATGAAATGTTGTGGTCTACTTTGTTGTCTTTTAATTTCCAATTATGTTCGCTGAGTTTTGTGGATGTTTTTTTGTTAGTGTTTCTAAATGTTGAGGTGTGGAGGTTGTATCTTGTTTTGAAATTATTTTCCGTTAGTCCTACATATTTTTCTTGCTGGTTTGTTTCGTGACTGTGGCTTGGTAAATTAAACTTGATTCTAAACATTGTTTGTTTAGCGGGCAATGTTCCTTATTTCTGCAGTTGCATTTTCTGGTGGGTGGGTTTTGCTCTTGTCGGTGGTTTATTAATATTTTTTTGTTGTGGCTTGCAATTATTTGTTCTATGTTGCGCATACACGAGTAGCTTATTTTTATGGTATTCCTATTGATAGTTTTATGTAGCTTGTCGTTTTTTTGGAAAGTGTGTATCAATTAAGTACAGGAACTGCAACAGGATACACACCTTCATCAAAACAATGTAGCTTATGCCTGGACGAGAACTATACTATAATCAAACACCCTCATGAAGCCACTCTCAACACGAAAAATGAGATGTACAATAGCTGTCCACATAGACGGAAACACTTACTAATCAACAACAAACCTACGGAACCACTTCAACAAGCAACAACACACAACAAACCAAACTCATGTAACACACAGTCCTAACGATGGCTGAAAAGGCCTGAAACATCGATGTTGACTGACTCCAACATTGTGGTAAATATTAAAATAATAATTCGCTCCATCGCTACATGTCGAGCACTATTCGTACCATATTTGTATCCAACACGATTCAATACACATATATATATATATATATATATATATATATATATATATATATATATATATATTATATATGTATGTATGTATGTATGTATGTATGTATGTATGTATGTATGTATGTATGTATGTATGTATGTATGTATGTATGTATGAATGTATGTATTATGTATGTGTGTGTTGGATAAAAAACAATTAAATCCAAAAATAATAATGGAAGGACCTTGAAAATAAAAATTGTGATGTACAACAATAAACATTTACATCTAATAGCGCATTTTCACGGTTTCACCGTAATCACTCAGAACAAAACTTTCTCTACCCCGTGCAAGCAATGGTTGATTAAAATTATATTTCGCAAGAGCAATTATTCGAAAGATTGAACGAAGATGACGTCACTCAGGTCTTTGCTATTAGTATTTGCCATACACGTGTATGAGTGCTTCTCAGAACCGAACTATAAATTTCAAGGCTAGTTTTGTGTGTTGGTCCGTTATACTTCCGGATTGCAATGTTGTGAGTTTCTTAGCCAAGCGCATAGTTGAGTCCTTGGAACAGGTTCTTTACTCACATTCTCTCACCGTACTCAGGTGTAAAATGAGTACCTGGCCGTTAACTGCGTTGTCTCTCTTGGGAAAAAAATTGTAATATCGCCTAACCATTTATAAAGTGCTTAGTGATCATAATGTATAAAAGTCAAAACATGATCAGATTTATAATGTTGCTCTCCTCTGGATACACTTTTACGCTCGTCGGAGAAGTATTTCAAAAGAGCGTCCGCTATTGTTCCGATAGTTACTAAGTTACTATGCGTCATTACGCAGGAAGTGACGTCACGACTGTTGAAACCTATCGAGACTACAGTGTTCGGAGAAACACACTATGTCAATTTAAAAAAAAGAATCACTGCGGTCATCTAAGTGAGCAAATTTAGAAAAAATATATTGTTCAATGGCTGTGGGGGGGGGGGGGGGGTAGATTAACTGATTGAAGTCAAAATTGGATCCTCTCGCTTTTTAAATCATCCATTCAACCACCTTGCTCCTTTCGACTCTCTCTCTCTCTCTCTCTCTCTCTCTCTCTCTCTCTCTCTCTCTCTCTCTCTCTCTCTCTCTCTCTCTCGCTCTCTCTCTCTCTCTCTCTCTTTCTCTCTCTCTCTCTCTCTCTTTTTTCTCCTTTTTACACATCAAATGAAAGGACGCGCAACATACAAACACACACAAACACATACACCCACACACACACACACACACACACACACACACACAGACCCATTAACTCGCACACACCCATACACACAAACACAATCATAATGCATGAAACTAGACAACAAAATAAGTCTATTAATCATTTCCTTCTTACATGCACATAACAAACGAAAACAAGGAAAACATTCTAATTTATAAATTTTAAAAATAGACCCCACCTAGCCAGTGTTTATTTGATTAGGATAGAGTGAGCCAAGAACGATACGATAAATATAGATAATGCAAATCTCTCTGTTCTAAATCTGACGTGCTACTCTGAAATAAAGAAAAACAATTTGTAAAATTTTGGCCATAAATCTCGTCCTTCAAATATCGATCAAGTAAACTGACACTCATCTTGTCAAAAAAGAAAAAAACTCTCGAACCTAGGATTTCCTCGAAGTCCCAGGTTTGAATGTTTTTTACAAGAGGATTGCAATACAAGTCGATCGAAAATTGGAGGTCGAGTTTTCTGGTCAAAATATTTAAAATGTTATTTTTCAAACTACGACAGAAATGTGGTTAAGCTTTACACCTGTTTCCATTTTTCAACTTTCTAGTTAGCTGTGATATATTTCGCCCTTTCCAAGCTTGCTTTACATCTATATCTATTATCCTGTCGTGCTGACAAACATATCGTTTTTCTCTTCACTGTTTATCTCGAATACGTATATCGGACTATTAGTAGTCCTTAAGGGCAATGAAGCTGGAGTTTATCCCGGTTTCTATAGCGTGAAATGGACAATATCAATTGCTTCCTATAAGACAAGATAATTGGATAGGACGGTTGCTATCAGACCCAGTTATACCATTACTCTGGAATGGTAAAGGGTCATAAAAATATTCGACTTCTCAAGGATTGATCTCGGTCCCTTTACGTGTGAAGCGAGTGCTCTACCTACTGAGCTATCGGGACAAACATCGAACTATTAAAGATGACCCCAAATCTTGTCGAATGTACCAACATAGAGGCTTAAAGGAATTATTTTTCTTCTAGCTTTCTTTCTAGAGAATATCAGAAGACTTGTTTTTTGACGTAATTAGTTGTTGCATGGCTCTCGAATTAATGAAAGAGATGGATGGGTTGTTTAGGCTTCGAAAAAAATATGTAAACAGGTTTATATAAACGAATCCTAAAACAAAATAAGAGAGAAGGGGAGGAGAGAGGGAGAGAGAGAGAGAGAGAGAGAGAGAGAGAGAGAGAGAAAGAAAGAGAGAGAAAGAGAGGGAAAGAGAGAGAAAAAAAGAGAGATTGAGAGAATAAGAGAGGGGAGGGAAAATGGAAAAGAAATTATGTTGTAGAATTAAAAACACTGCAACTTCTGTAGGAATAAGTAAAATCTCGAATGATAACATAATATGATATATACATAAAACGTAAAGGCATTGCTTAAACACTCAGTTGAAAACAATTGAAATTGTTGCATGACTGCCATCAAACTATTTATAGTTGCCAATTAATTATTTTGGTGGTAATGTTTAGGGATGTTTCCTCAATGTTTCTGCGTTTAAATCAATAAAACCCCGGAAGGACTTGAAATTTTGTAGCGGAAATTTAGAGCGATACTGACAAATGAGTTTAGCGGCGTGGTTTTTTGCTTCTTACCTGAAAGGTACCGACTATGACTACCCACCGATATGTGTGGCCTTGAGCAAGTCACTTCGCCATAGTTCACTTTGCTGCAGTCTTGGAATAGATCTTAGAAACAAATTTCCCTTTGGAGATGAATTTTAAAAGTAGTCCTTCAGAGTTATTAGACCCATGGAGCATGGGTTTATCCCGGTTTCTAAAGCGTGAAACGCACAATAATGATATCTTGTTTATCGCAAAGTACTTTACGCCAGATTTAACAGATCCATCTACCCAATGAGTGGACAGGGGAAGGGGGATACGGGGAAAAAAATCGACTTCACCCGGGATCGATCTCGGTCCCTTTGCATGTGAAGCGAGCGATCTACAAAATCAGCTACCGGGATTTCCTGAGATGAATAATGGTAATAGGTAATTTTATTTTCATTTTTGTTTATTTGTATTTATTCCGATACTCGAACAACAAAATATTTTTAACATTTTGACCAGAGAATGTTTCTTTCATGAACTGATCAAATATAAGGACTAAAAGGTTTCACCTAAACTTGTACTTAAACTTGATCATTTATATATCGCACTATCCACTAAACGGCCTCAAAGGACTTTAGAAGGGGTCCCAAGCCAACAACAACGCTTAATATTTAGGACGGGACCTGACGAGACATGTTCCACAAAAACTACTACTACTACTACTACTACTACTACTACTACTACTACTACTACTACTACTACTACTACTACTACTGCTACTACTACTACTACTACTACTACTACTACTACTACTACTACTACGACTACGACTACTGCTGCTACTATTAGTACTAGTACTACTAATACTACTACTACTACTACTACTACTACTACTACTACTACCACTACTATTAGTACTAGTACTACTACTACTACTACTACTACTACTACTACTACTACTACTACTACTACTACTACCACTATTATTAGTACTAGTACTAGCACTACTACTACTAATATGATTCGTTTCAAAACTCAAGTGCTCGCGTTTCTTTAAATTTCTTATCGACCGTCTGACAGACCTGCATGTTACTTTAATTGGATTTCTTTAAAACCTTGTGAATCTAAATCATGAAATTTGTATCTCAGTAGGTTATTACACAATCGCAAATTCATTTGATATTGGCGAGGTTTTATTAAATCACACATGAATAACAGAAATTTATCGTAATGACGTACAACATAATATGTTGTTTAGTTTCAGTTGTGTATCATAGTAATTCTCAAAGTGATGATTCATGATTCTTGAGCCCCACAGCCTTATATTTCTGGTTTTATCTATTGTTTTTGTCTCTATTTAGTTGTCAAAGAGACAAGTTTCAATTTTGTGAAATTGACATCCTTTCTTGACTTCAGTTTCGGAATACTTAAAAATCCTTATGTTATTTTTGTTTGTTTGTTTGTTTTTGTTTTGTTTTGGACTTAGGTGAGTTTACATTTTAAAATCCTTTGCTTTAATCCTTTCCTTACCATCCATAGGAAAATGGTCACATTCGTTACGATGCATCCGACAATTTTCTTGTTCTGATTTCTATTGTCCATCACAAAATGTATAGAAATTAGAAATGCTTTGATTACAGCTATAAATACTAAACACTGTGTTGTTGAGCTCATTTTGCTGAACAACATTCTGTATAGAATGCACTTGTTACTTTTTTGTTTGAGTAAGAATAGTCTATTCTTGTGTTGGGTGGGTGTGAAGTTTTGGGGGAAATTCTAAAACTAGCTGGTACGGAGAGGGTTAAATCGACATGTTAACATATATGCAGGTCTGACATCAGAACCCACTAATGGGCCTAGTTTAACATTGTTGTAATGGAAAATATTTTGCGTCATTTTTTTTTTTAGATTTCCATTACAACAATGAGCCCATAAGGAATTGGGTTATCAGACCTGGGAATAAGTGCACGTGGCTTTAAATGAATTATAGAAAGACAGTAAGCCACTGAAAATGGTGAAGGTTATGATGAGGGTGAGATTTTGTTGCGTTATTTTCGCCATCTTCTGAAAAGGAGCATTCATGATATTTACATTGTGTTTAATGGGTTCGTGAAGCTGAGTTAGGTTTAAAATACGAGTGACTCGGGAGTTATTAATATGGTTCTAATAAGCTAATTTACTAACGAATTGCGTTTTTGTCTTGCAAAAATATATCATGTAATTTTTTTTTATTTTTTTTTTTTGGTAATAGGAGAAATGTTGTCGAGTTTCAATCGAATTCATTTACTAATTTAAATATTACAGGTCAAAACCGAACACGAGTACTAGCACCGCCCCCCCCCCCCCTCACCACTACTACTACTACTACTACTACTACTACTACTACTACTACTACTACTACTACTTACTACTATACTACTACTAACTACTACTACTATACTACTACTACTACTACTACTAACTACTACTACTTACTACTACTACTACTACTACTACTAACTATACTACTACCTACTACTACTACTACTACTACTACTAACTACTACTACTACTACTACTACTATACTACTACTACTACTACTACACTACTACTACTACTACTACTACTACTACTACTACTACTACTACTACTACTACTACTACTTACTATATACTACATACTACTACTAAAATAATACTACAACAACTATACATACTACTAACACTATCTACACTACTACAATACTATACTAACTACTACTACTACTACTACTACTACTACTACTACTACTACTACTACTACTACTACTACTACTACTACTACTACTACTACTAATACTACAACTACTAATAATAATAATACTACAACAACTACTACTACTACTACTACTACCACTACCACTACTACTAATCCTAATACTACTACTACTACTGCTACTACTACTACAAATACTACAACAAAGACTAATGCTAAGTTTGATTAAGATTCTATGATTGGTTAAGGTACTATGCCGTTATACCAAAGTCGTATAAACATTACGACGAAATCGAAAGTTTCCAAACTCGCCTTTTGTTTTTAGCAGGTTTTATAATTTACCCCGTCTCGTTGAAAACGAAATGGCCTATTGGGATAGCTTTATGAATAAATGTTCCTTTCATCAATGTTAAATAATTTTCAACACGACGAAGAAACCATATTTGATTTGTTTCTAAAGATTAAATCGTCTCCAATAAGTCAATGAACCACAGCATAATACGGACAATGCTGTCAAACACTGTATTAAAGTAAAAAAGTTCAATCAAATTTCATGGAATCGAATCATTATCTAAGACTTAAGAAAATCAATTGGATAATGTATAAAAGGCTACTCACAGTCATTAACTCACTCAATCCTAGAGATTTTTTTGCTGCTTTTCAAAATTGGAAACAAATGTATTAAAAATGAGCATGTACAGAGATAGTCATTCAACTACCATTAACATGTAAAAATTAAGAACATTACCTTTGATACTACGCCTCTAATTTGTCTCAGACAATGTAATAAATAGGCATGGGGTAAAAGTAACCTAGGGTATACCACGGATATAGTCGGTGTTAGGGTTTAGTGAGTTAAGCAAAATGAGAAATTGACAGATCACATCAATTTTTTTAAAATTTTGTGTACATAAAGTTCAATAAATTGCTTTGAACCTCGTGAAATTTCAGGCTTGCATCTCTTACGGTCCAGCGGTTAAAGACTTCTAGATTTTTCCAGTTTTATTTCTTGCATCTGAGATATTTTATATGATCTCTCTATCTCTCTATATATCTGTCTATCTATCTATCTATCTATATATGATCTCTCTATCTCTCTATATATCTGTCTGTCTATCTATCTATCTATCTATCTATCTATCTCTGTGTGTGTATGCGCTGCCTGTCTGTCTGTCAATCGCTCTCTCTCTCTCTCTCTCTCTCTCTCTCTCTATATATATATATATATATATATATATATAATATATATATATATATATATCATGATATATATATCATGCAATAAGAGCTCTAGTAGTAGTAGTAGTAGTAGTAGTAGTAGTAGTAGTAGTAGTAGTAGTAGTAGTAGTAGTAGTTGTTGTTGTTGTTGTTTTTGTGTAGTATAGTAGTAGTAGTAGTAGTAGTAGTAGTTAGTGTAGTAGTAGTAGTAGTAGTGTAGTAGTAGTAGCAGTAGTATTAGTAGTAGTAGTAGTAGTAGTAGTAGTAGTAGTAGTAGTAGTAGTAGTCGTAGTAGTAGTAGTAGTAGTATTAGTAGTAGTAGTAGTAGTAGTAGTAGTAGTAGTAGTAGTAGTAGTAGTAGTAGTAGTAGTAGTAGTAGTAGTATCTATCGTCATCATTATGTTATGATCATTACTTATTGTATTATAATTTATAGAACAAATCTGTTTGGCTGTTTGGCACAATAAAATCTCATTTCATGTGCTCTGCAGACCAGATGTACCTAGAACGACTCGGGGTCATGCAGAAAGAGGCTAACTGTGTGTTAACTTTATTATAAACAACACAGTGATCTGAAGTCAGACAGTGCAGTTTTTAACTGAACAACGCAGTATGATAAACGAACGATCTACAAAGATAATCCAATTTTGCGGTTATTTCGTAGAACACTTTTTTTTTTGGTCAGAAAATTTAGACTTCATCTTCTCCTTCTTGCATTTCCTTGAAGTGGATCACAGCTGGATTCCGATTGTGGTCATCGATATTGCCATAGAGTTTCGTAGTCCTTCGGAGCCATTTGTCCCAATGGTGTCAGATTTTATCCCGGTTTCTAAAGCCTGAAACGGGAAATAGTGATTTCTTGCTACCTTTTAGATATAACGGTAGTCTATTGCAAAGTACTTTCCACCAGATCTTACACACACCCAGCTACCCAATCACTGCTGGGTTGACAAGGGGGTAGGAAAAAAATCTCGACTTCATCTGGGATCGATCTCGGTCCCTTTGCATGTGAAGCGAGTCCCTGTAGAGTTCCGTAGTGACTGATATCCGTACATCATTGTCAGCATTTGTATCTATTGATAGCCTGGGTGAAGCACGTGAGGCTCAATTTCATTGTCATTTTGGTTTCCATTAAATTGCCCCACAAGTTGTTAAAAAGTAAATCTAAGACTCCTTTGAATTCTCCAGGATCGTGAATCGCTGCCAATTTGTGATCTAAAATTAAAAAATTAAATTGAGATTTTATAATATATCCACTAAACGTGCTCAAAGCGCTTTACAAGGGGTCCCTGGTCAACAGCAACATTTAACATGTAGGACATAACGTCTGTTAGGCGATATTACAATTTTTCGGACAAAGACAACGCTGTGACCGGCCAGGTACTCATTTTACACCTGAGTACGGTGAGAGAATGTGAGTAAAGAGCCTTTTCCAAGGACTCAACTATGCGCCGAGCGCGAGGCTCGAACCCAGGACCTTCCGATCCGAAAGCGAGTGTCATACCACTAGACCACATAACCGCATCTACCTTATCGAAACGGTATTTTGTCGGACTGATTTATAACCTTAAAATTGAATTTACATTATAAACCATGACACTTCCATTAGATTTTGTCCTCTATTGAAGGCGATGAAATAATTTTTTAACTTAAAGAAAACTCAAATTTCCGATTTCTTGTCATTTTAATTCTAAGATCCTTTGTTGGTATCTGGCTCACCCAGACATATTACCGCAAAGTACTCATTTTACGCTTGAGTATGGTGAGAGAATGTGACTAAGGAGCTTTTTCAAAGGACTCAACTATGCACCACTCAAAGCGGGACTCGAACCCTGGACATTATGGTCCACTAGACCACGTAGACGCAACTATATCTTTTAAAACTGCGCGAATACGGTGTCTCATGGAAGATGTCAGGGTTTAAATACCCTCTATTGAAATTGCCTACTAAATGTCAACACCCATAAACATAGCTGAACCGTAGCCACGATTAGTAAGTTTCACAGTTGAATCTGAATGATATCTTTCACCTTTGTGCGACTGTGTGATCTTGTAGTATGACGCTCGTTTTCGGATCGGAAGATTTCGGTTCGAACTTCGCTCTGCTACTGTACTTGTAAAGTACTTGATCTTTCGTAAAAATATGGCACTGTGGCTGTTTGTTGTTTAAAGTCGTTAGAGACTTTATTTTCAATCTTGCACATTGTTTAATAAAACGACTTGCACTTATTTGCAGGTCTGATAACCCAATTCCTTATGGGCTCATTGTTGTAATGGGAATCTCAAAAACATGACTCAAAATATTGTCCCTTACAACAATGTTAAACTATGCCATATTAGGTTCGGATATCAAATCTTCATACGTCGATAGAAAAACAATATTCCTCCGTAAAATTCCAATTTACCAGCAGACATTCGTCTCAACTAAAATCAATAAAACCAGCGATTCATAATAGAATAATTGGAAATTTGGCACATTGGGGGGGTATTTAGCATTAGCCATCTTCAATCAATTTATTCTTTTATAAACTGTAGACAATAATATGATATTATACTCACCCCCGGGGTTCATCAGCTTGTAGCCCTGATTGTCTACGAGAATATGCTTTGTAGGAGCTTAGGCTGGGCCGGGATCTGGATCTAGACCGGTATCTCCTATTAGCATCCACCGATAAAGGGAATATAATGAGCAAAATGATGAGGACTGCTGGAATGAGAATAGTCCAAAATCGACTGGACACAGAAAAAGATGGCGTCCCCTTTATAAAGCCCATTTTCTGTCCAATTTAAAAACGTTTATAAAAAATAATCGCACTTTGCAATTATTTTTTTTTATATTAAATGAAAGACTATGATTCTTGAAACGCGTGTTTCTGTTTCTGAGCTACATTTCACATCCGCGCTGCATAGTTCATGGTATATTTTGGATCATGCATTGTTTGCACCAACTAAAATCTGACAGAACAAGTAAAACAACTTGAAGAAAAAGAATAGAATAAATTATATTAAACCACTGAGAATATTAAACTTTTGAACGCTTGTGATTATCGGAGAATTGAATACTAATTTCTATATCGAGTTAAAAATAATACTTATTTGTTTATCTATCTACTTTTATCCATTAAAGTCATTAGGTCTAAGACAAATAACTTTTAAACTATTAACTCACATTTCCCAGAATGATATCGTTAGCAATTATTTCGACACTAATACTTCCAACATTCTATATTATGAAAACATCACATCAATCAACTAGAATAGCAATCCAAATATCCGAAAAGTATAACTTGACATGAAAAACTCCTGTAAATATCTTTTCCATCTCGTCTACGAGCATTACTTAGTTCCGACCCCCTTCCGAGTTCACCCTCGTTCCATCGCTCCATCTACCTTACCTACGCATTACGAAAGCGCCAGACACCACCAAGTCGGTAGACCGGGAGATCTCCCGCTTTTGCATTTTCGTAACGCAGGCTCTTACCCCCATTCACAAAGTGGAAGTTGATATTTAGTAGAGACATTAGGGCGAATTAAGTCGTGCAGTAGGATGTTCAACATGTGAATTTAGTATTTGTTGTATTTCCACCCGAGTTAGTATCGTGCTTTAGAGGTCTAACCGCAAATAAGAAAAATAGTGAGAGAAATACAATCTTATAAATCGTAGTTGTAAAAGTAATGATTGTTTCTTCCAAACCTTCGTCATATGTTCTTCGCCCCATCCTCCTCCTCCTCCTCCTTTTCACTGTTCCTTATTCTTCTCCCCCACCTCTCTCTCCCTTCCTCTTCCTTCTTCCTTTCTTCTTCTCTCTTCTTCTCCTCTCTCTCCTCCTCCTTTCCTTCCTATCTCTCCTCCCCTCCTCCTCCTCCTCCTCCTTTTCCTCTTTCCTTTTCTTCTCTTCCTTCTTCTTCTCTCCTTTTCTTCTTCTTCTTCTTCTTCTCTTCTTCTTCTTCTTCTTCTTCTTCTTCTTCTTCTTCTCTTCTTCTTCTTCTTCTTCTTCTTCTTCTTCTCTTCTTCTTCTTCTTCTTCTTCTTCTCTCTTCTTCTTCTCTTCTTCTTCTTCTTCTTCTTCTTCTTCTTCTTCTTCTTCTTTCTTCTTCTTCTTCTTCTTCTTCTTCTTCTTCTTCTCTCTTCTTCTTCTCTTCCTCTTCCTCTTCTTCTTCTTCTTCTTCTTCTTCTTCTCCTCTTCCTTCTCTCTCTCTTCTTCCTTCTCTCTCTTCTTCTCTTCTTCTTCTTCTTCTTCTTCTTCTCCTTCTTCTTCTTCTTCTTCTTCTTCTTCTTCTTCTTTTCTTCTTCTCTCTTCTTCTTCTTCTTCTTCTTCTTCTTCTTCTTCTTCTTCTTCTTCTTCTTCTTCTTTTCTTCTTCTTTTCTTTTTTTTTTATTCTTATTATTATTATTATTATTATTATTATTATTATTATTATTATTATTATTATTATTATTATTATTATTATTATTATTATTGTTACTACTACTACTACTACCACTACTACTACTAGTACTACTACTATTACTAATAGTACTACTACTGCTGCTGCTGCTACAACTGACAACTCTAATACTAATAGCATTAATACACACTGCTATTACTACTACTATCACCAATAAAGCTAATGATACTTATGTGCGGCTATGTGGTCTTGTGGTCGCTTTAGGATAGGAAAGCCCGGGGTTAGATCATCGCTGCGCATAGTTGAATCGTCCTTGAAGAAGGCTCTTAGCTCACATTCTCTCACCGTACTCAGGTAAAAATGAGTACCTGGCCGTTCACAGGGTTGTCTCTGTAGGGATAAAATAGTAGTTCTAGATGTTACGTGTTGCTGTTGGTCAGGGACCATTTGTAAAGAACTTTGAGCACGTTTTGTTTGGGGATTTTTCAACGTTTACTACTACTACTACTACTACTACTACTACTACTACTACTACTACTGCTGCTGCTGCTGCTGCTGCTGCTGTTGTTACTGCTGCTGCTGCTGCTGCTAATACTACTACTACTGCTACTTCTACTACTACAACAACTACTGCTACCACTACGACGAGGACGACAACTACAACTACTACTACTATAAATACTACATCATCATAATTATCATAATATACTTGAATATGCTCGGTGAACGTTTTAAGCCTGGAAGGAACATTGGGTAAGGCACTCTACAAATAAA
>NC_088361.1:8787732-8800232 GCF_034508935.2 Berghia stephanieae | reverse complement strand
CAAGGTTACACATAGTTTTGTGTGTTGCTCCGTTATATTTCCTGATGAGCTGCTTAGCCAAGCGCATACTATCTATAAGAAAAAATATATTTTCTGGCCAAACTAAAATAAAAGTCATTTTGTGAAAATTTGGCCGAAATATTATCGCCGACCGACTAGTTAAGATACCGTGATTCATTCATACCTACCGCGGGTATCCTGTGGTGTATTAGTAAGTAGTACTCATAACTACACCAGTAATTAGATCTCAGTCTTTGATCTTTGAGTGGCACCGTTATCATCCCCAACATTTCTTTGGCTTTCTTAGCTGGTTCGTGTCATATGCATGATTCTATCCCACTTATTTTATGAGTCTTATTATTATTATTATTATTATTATTATTATTATTATTATTATTATTATTATTATTATTATTATTATTATTATTATTATTATCATAATCCATTATATAAAAATGACTCCATGGCATCAAGCAATTTGCCTCATTCTGTACGTGCGAATGTTGAACTTAAAATACAAGTATAAAAAGAGGTGAAAGGATGAATGGATGGAAAACATAAATACTTGGAATAATATGGTGCTTGATGTTGATGGTCTACTACGAGAATATGACTAAAATAAAATGTAAGCCATCTATTTATATAAGGTCCACATTGCTGCCCAATGGCACTTATCAAATTACGTGTATATAAACATACATATTATGAATAGACTGGACCACCTCAGGGGAGAGGAGTCGTGACGTCAATCCTTCTACTCTTCCAGTTCCAAACTCATTGAAAGTGTATATGTAACCAGTCCGTCGGATGACTAATATGACTAATGATTATCATATTCTTATTTGTGTCAATGCATGACATAATCAGTCGGAAGGTGAAAATTTGGGATTTGCATTTTCTTGCATTTTCTGAAAGAATATGCTCACCAGCGCATTTTAATCTTTATTTGAAGTATATCGGGCAGTTTTCATGAATTTATGGTCAGATGGATGGAAACGGTATCCAGCAACTTTTCTCAAATTTCATACTTTTTCAACATGACTAGATAGCTGTAAATAATATTTATAAGTGAAATTAAGCTTTGATAATTCTCGAATATGTACAAAAAAGGTTGATTTAATCATTTATGGCACGAACTCGCTTTGGATAAAAATTGACCTTTTAACTAAATTTGGCATTATCTCAGTTCAAACCTTTTCACCATCCAACTGATTATGTAACATTTAATCAAAAGATGGCATTACTATCTTAGCAGCAGGATGTATAGGCAGATTATTATGATGACGGGGCGTTAAGAGAGAGGAAAGATGAGTATTATTGACAACCAGCATAAATTTGATGAGATGCCATCATCTGAAACCAGAAAACTAATTACACAATATGTGTATCCAGTCGTCCGGAAGAGATGTTTTACACTTCCAATGAGATTGGAACCATGTTTTTGACATCACATTTTTGCTCCCTAGTGAAGTTTCCTACGTGACCTCTTGTTGCTATGCCTGTCAAACAACTAACAGATAATATGCCTTTTATGTTTTACTATTATCTTATATAAAGATTCCCGGGTTATTCAATCAATATACGGTACATAAAGCTTTGAAAATTTTGATTCTGTTGAAATTAGTCGAATGAACAGTAGTATTTTTGACTCGATGATTTAAATATAATAAATATTAATTAAACGAATAAGAACTGATAAATTTTATGAACCATTTTGACTGTTTTAATAGATTGAGTATATAAATAGATATGTGATATCGAGCCAGTAGTAATTTTTGAATTCGTATTTTTGTTTGATGGGGTCGACCTATTGATAGTTCGAAGTTGACGTCACTCGGGTCTTTGTTATTGTTTTTTTCCATCCGCGTTTATGAGTAATTCTCACTTAAATGTATTATCCAGACTATAAAAGTTCATGGTTACACTGAGTTTTGTGTGTTAGTCCGTTATACTTCCGGATGGCAATGTTGTGAGCTGCTTAGCCAAGCGCATACTATCTATTGATGAAATGAAGATGAAGTCACTCAGGTCTTTGTTATTATTTTTTGCCATCCACGTTTATGAGTAATTCTCACGAACATGTATTAACCAGCCTATAAATGACCAAGATTACACATAGTTCTGTGTGTTGGACCTATATATTTCCGATGGAAATGTGAGTTTTCGAGCCAAGCGTATACTATCTACAGCCGCCTTGAGGACGTGCCTATCACCAGATGCAATCAGCCTCAAAGCCTCAGCCTCAAAGGTCCTGAGCGTCACTCACAACTGTAATACATGCGATTGGAAACAATGCACAGTGTCGCCTGGTGTCACGGTGCAATTGCTTCAACAGTGTGTCACAATATTGTGATAATTACTCACGAACTGTATCGACCGCATTGAGAGATCCATCTCAAATACTGTTCATGTTGATTTTTTGGGGCTTTGGGAAGGGATTAAAAATACCACCCACCACCTTTCAATAGATAGAATGCGCTTGGCCAAGGAGTTCACAACATTGCCATCCGGAAGTATAACGGACCAACACACAATCTCTGTGTAACCATGAACTTTTATAGTCTGGTTAATACAGTATAGTGAGAACAACTCACAAACGCGGATGGCAAAAACAATAACAAAGGCCTGAGTGACGTCATCTGCATACTATCTATGGAGTGTTTAGGGCAGCGATCAACTTTGTTACAAGTTTGAAACATATTGGCAATGTGAAAGCTTGTTTGTACTTGAACCGTATATTTATCTCTTTTGGGTCCGAAGCAAAAACTTCACCGCTAACCCTGTCTTATCCCCCCCCCCCCCCCCACCAACCTCCGCCACAGGAATCAACCACATTGTCCAAAGAGAGCACTTTGGGGGTGGGGGTGGGGTGGGGGGGGGGTAATGATCTTGCCAAAGAAAAAAAAAAACCAAAGTGCCTGAAACGGGTCTCGAACTCAGGCCTTAACGGCCAGTTCGCTCCCAGGTCCACTATTTAGATATATATATATATATATAGAGAGAGAGAGAGAGAGAGAGAGAGAGAGAGAGAGAGAGGGAGGGAGAGAGAGAGAGAGAGAGAGAGAGAGAGAGAGAGAGAAGGAGCAAAGAAAAAAAACAAGGTACGGTACTCAATCCAATTTTTATTTAGCATATTAAGAAAGGGTTGTTTCCCTTTTGTTAATTTTGTAGGTTTTCGCAAGAAATAAGATACCGACCCAAATCTCGATTCCAGAAGCTTTAATTGTGGGTCATGGGAGTCTAAACAATCGGAATCCTCCCTATCATGATCCAAAATTTAAGCTAGAAATATTGAGATCAGTCTTTGATTATGTATTTTTTAAAATAGTTTTTGCCTTCAACCGAATACCAAGTTTATCCAAGGGCAAAGGGAAACTACTGTTTCTGTTGAGGATAAATTAAAAACAGGATAAAGCACCTTGTTTTGTTGCATAATATTATTTTATTTTTTTTGAAAGCATTTAAATAATTTTTTTTTAAATATTAGCGAGCATGATGATGGCATACGGAATTGGGTTATCAGACCTGCAAATTAGTGCACGTCGAATTTATAGTAACATATGAAACCTGAGCTTTACTCTATTCGCTATGATGGTGAATAAATTCAATTTCTTGCATTGCTAAAACTTTAAAATTTAGTATTTATTTTCATTCTAATTCTAAATTCGCTTTTTAGGGCTAAACTAAATTCATCCCGACATAATACCGTTTAAACCCTCTCCTTCCATCCATAGGAAAATCCTCACATTCGTTACGATGCAACCAACAGTTTTCTCATTCTGATATCCTTTGTACATCACAAATTATAAAGATAATATTTTGTTCTAGTGATAAAAATTAGACACTGGACAATATTATGTATGGAATGTACTTTTTCTTTTTCTATTTGAGTAGGAAAAAAATCTATTTTCTGTTGGGTGGGTGTGAAGTTTAAGGGTAAATTCTGAAAATGGCTGGTAAGGAGAGAGTTAAAGGAGTGGGTTAAACAAAATCAAGACAGTCTCATATCGATGGTCGGCGGATCAAACCTCTGAAGTCCCGAGTTTCACGATCGGCGGATCAAAACTCTGAAGTCTACTTACGCGCTTTGCATATCGTGTTTTATTTTAATGACGTTATCATCTGAAATCAGAGGTCTGATCCGCCCAAAATTAAATAAAACATGGTGCGTAAAGCTTGTATGTAGACTTCAGAGGTTTGATCCGCTGATCGTCAAAATCGATACTTCAGAGGTTTGATCTAGTGCCGCGCTGAGGACCGGACCTAGGACCGGTCCCACGGTCTTTTAGCTGCGAACCGTGGTCCGGTCCCAAAGAGGAAGACCGCCGGCGGTCCTCACTTCTTATCACCTTTCAACGGTCTGGCGCCATACTACTTCCCCAGTGATTCGTTGCCTCGGTCCTTTGCCTATCTTCCACCAATCACCACCCATCCCACTTAATTAATCGCACCCACCCCCTTTGCCATACACTAAACGACACAGACGACCATAGAGGCAGACGACCACCTCCCTCCACTCCGCAAACCGCCCTTTCGTGTGTGAGATGGGGGGAACAGGAGGCGCACGCCTTGGACGATTCCATTATACGGGGTAAATTTCAAAATTTACTACACCATAATGATCGCAATGACAATGATATATGATGAAGGCATGACCCCTCTTCTCTAATGGGTTATTGTTTGAAATGTATGTGACTACTACAGATGTGTGTGTGTGTGTGTGTGTGTGTGTCTCAAACCTAGCAAGTTGCAAGTCTGATTTTTTTGTTTTCTTTTGTCCATCTCTTGTCGCCACTCCTTTCTATCGCATTGTTGTCATTTAAAATAATACAATAATATTAAAATTTCGTTTGGTGTTTTAACTAATCAAATAATATGAGTTTCATTAGTTTCTTCCTTCCAAAAAAAACCCAGTTATAACGTCTGTATTTTTAAAAGGTCCAATAGAATATTTGGGGACCCCGATAGCTCAGTTGATAGAGCACTCTCTTTATACGCAAAGGGCCAGAGATCGATCCCGGGTGCAGTCGAGTTTTTTTCTGAATCCCTGTCTACTCAGCAGTGAATGGGTAGCTGGGTTTGTTAGATCTGGCGAAAAGTCACCATCGACCCCACTTATTACTTATTACTTATTACCGCATCCACCCCCTCTTATTATAACTTCACGTCTCTCTCTTACTCTTCAATGCTCGCTGCCCTCTCATGTGTGTGTGTGGGGGGGGGGGGTAGGAGTTGCGTGTGTGTATAAACGCCACGAACAACTCGATCAACGCCTTGGGTGATTCCATTATCTCCGTTAATGGGGATAAATTTCAAATTTTATTCACGCTAAATTATCGAAGTAACAATGAAGTACTGTGATCAAATAAAGAAGGCATCACCCCTCTTCTCTAATTAGGTTACAATTTGAAATGAGTGTGACTACTCCGTGTGTTTTACTCCTGTAGACCACGGTTTTCATCGTGTAGCGGTCTTTAACGGTTCAAGAATGAACGATCCCATGGTCCCAAAGGTCAAAACGGTCTCTCAGGAATGTTCAATGTCGAAAAGGACCGCCGGTCCTAGGACCGGTCCTTGCGGTTTTCATTTCCCAGGGACCGTAGGACCGTGGTCCTTAAGCTTGCCAAGGACCGCCCCGCACTAGTTGATCCGCCGATCATCGATATATCGCAATGAATTAGACCTCTTTAAGTGAATATAGAAATGAAATGATAAGAAATACCAACTTTAATCTTTGTGCCATGATGTATGAAATTGCATTTATTCTTGTCCTTAATGAAAAAAACCCCAAAATTAGAACTTTCATATAGCGCAATATCCACTAAATGTGCTTAAAGCGCTTTATAAAGGGTCCCAGACCAAAGGCAACAGTAACAAGTAGACGATGCATGACACCTGTTAAGCGATATTACAAATGTTCCGACAATGACAACGCTGTTGACGACCAGGTACTCATTTTACACCTGAGAACGGTAAAAGAATGTGAGTAAAGAGCCTTTTCCAAGGACTCAACTATGCGCCAAGCGAGGTTCGAACCCAGGACCATCCGATCCAAAACCGAGTGTTTTTACCACAAGTCCACATCGGAAGGTCCTGGTTTTGGTCCGTCGATCTGCTATTCATCGATATATCGTAATGAATTTGGGCCTCTAAAAGTGAATTTAGAAATGAAATGATAAGAAATAACAACTTTGATTTTTGTGCTATAATGTATGAAATTGCATTTATTCTTTTCCTTAGCGAAAACGAATTGATTGATCTCATGTTTCATACTACTATAGATGGAACGAAATTGACGTCACACATAGCTCTTTGTTACTTAGAAGAAGAAGAAGAAGAAGAAGAAGAAGAAGAAGAAGAAGAAGAAGAAGAAGAAGGAGAAGAAGAAGAAGAACAACAACAACAACAAGAATAATAATGATAACAATAATAATAATAATAATAATAATAATAATAATAATAATAATAATAATAATAATAATAATAATAATATCCGAACCAGCGACCAGCTGAGCAATACTGCCGTACGCTGGAAAAACGTCAATATCGCCCTTTGGTCTTGCGCAATGTTTTGAGATGATGGGTCCTCACATGTGCTTTGGTCAATAGGATTAAATAGTCTGATGTTACGTCCGCCCAGCAACGAGCAACTTGGTTCTAAACAAAGAAAATCGGTACTTTTTGTTCTTCATGCTGGCTAGAACTTTTTCATAATATTTGATGTGTTCAGAATGTATCAAAGTCAATCAAAGCATGATCAGATTTATCATGTTTTTCTTCTCTGGATACACTTTTTATGCTCGTCGGAGAAGTATTTCATAAGGGCTTCCGCCATTGTTCCGATCGTTTAGAATCAGTTACTAAGTTACTATGCGTCATTACGAGGGAATTGACGTCATGACTGACTGATGAACCCTATTAATTCAGGACACTATCTGACCGGTGGTTGATCTTATAGAATTATTTTAATGAAATGTCATCTAATATACTTATATAAGTTAACTGTTGAGAAATACACGAACTGATTTAAACAAACTCGACGTAAAGGTGAGATTTGATTTAATACTGAACTAATGAGAGCCACCTGTAAAGTGTGAACGTGACGTTGCCGGTTTGAAAACTAATTTTAAAGTTAATTATTACGTGGATAAAGTTACTAAACTTAATACTAGCAGAAATAATAACAATGATGATAATAACGATGATGATGATAGCAATGATGCAGAAGATAATAATAATAATAATATAATAATAATAATAATAATAATAATAATAATAATAATAATAATAATAATAATATAATAATATAATATAATAATATAATAATAACAATAATAATAATAATAATAACAATGATAATAATGATAAAAATAATGAATGATAATGATACAATAATAATATAATAATAATAATAATGATAAGATGATGATGGAATGATGATATTATATATGATGATGATGGTGATGAATGACGAGATGAAGCGATGATGATGATATATTAATAATGATGATGATGCTGATAATGATGATGATGAATGATATAATAATAATTAATAATATGATAATAATAATGATAATATAATAATAATAATAATAATAATAATAATAATAATAATAATAATAATATAATAATAATAATAATAATAATATAATAATAATAATAATAATAATAATTAATAATAATAATAATATATATATTAATAATAATAATAATAATAGATAATAGATGATGATGATGATGATGATGATGATGATGATGATGATGATGATGATGATGATGATGATATGATATATGATGATATATGATGATGATATATATATATATATTAATATATTATTATTATTATTATTATTATTATTATTATTATTATATTATTATTATTATTATAAATAAAAATAATAATTATAATAATAACAATAATAATAATAATAATAATAATAATCAATATAATAATAATAAATAATAATAATAATAATAATAATAATAATAATAATAATAATAATAATAATAATAATAATAATAATAATAATAATAATAATAATAATAATAATAATAATAATAATAATATAATAATAATAATAATAATAAAAATAATAATAATAATGATAATAATAATAATATGAAGAAGAAGAAGACGAAGAAGTAGAAGAAGAAGAAGAAGAAGAAGAAGAAGAAGAAGAAGAAGAAGAAGAAGAAGAAGAAGAAGAAGAAGAAGAAGAAGAGGTTAACAATGCCTCCCCGTTTGTCCACAACACATATCCAAATGACACATAACACCAATGCACTCTTGAGTCGATGTATTGAAAATAATATGGCTGTTACAAATACATACCATCCAAAACATCATCCCCAAGATTTGGAAAGTTGGGTCGAAAAGCACTTAAAACACTCTCCAAACAAAAAGAATGTGTCTACAGGAAGGCTAAAAAGACTTGGAAACAAGGTTATGCTAACTTCTGGACGCTCAAAAAAAATACGTGAGCTTTTATATAGAGCAAATCTACTAAACGTGCTCAAAGCGCTTTAAAAGGGGTCCCTGGCCAGCAGCAACGTTTAACATGTAGGACGGGACATGACGCCTTAAGGTGGTTGAGTACAAATGGTACAAGGAACATAACAACAATGTTACTAACTTGCTAACAGAAAATAGCATACTGAAAAGCTGAAACAGTTCTGGAGAAAAATTGGGTGATTTTTTTTAACAAGAGGGTTGGCTCCTCATGCATGTATCCTTTGTATAAAGCTGTTGCCCTATAAAATGGACGTAGCGCCTAAGCCAAAGACAATTTTCTTCTGTTTGTTGAGGGAGTTTTTTGTTTGTTTTTGTTTTTGTCATTTTGTGGGGGGGGTTTTGGGAGGGGACGGGTTGTGATGAGCGCAGCCAATATTCCAAAAGATGACAAAATCCCGAGCTTTGATAAATATAAATATGAAAGAAAACGGGGTGTTTGAATGTATTTCTAAGATAAACTGAATAGGTGTCTTGTCGCCAGGTCGACTCATGAACGAAAAAAATAAAATTAAAGGATTAAATAGTGTCAATAAAAGACATACCTCTCATTGCAACGTATAAAAAAATGATTAAAATGCAAAGCATAAATAAAAACTGTTTGACAATTAATTAGTCCCATACATGAGGCCAAATCCGGGAACATACCAGGGGTTAATTGCAAACATACCATAGATAAGTCTTTTTTTTCAATCTTACGTTTGAAACTTCAAAACAAAGGTTGCTAAACTCTCTCCTTAACAGCCATTTTCAGGATTTTCCCCAAAACTTCACACCCAACTAACACAAAAATATATTTGTTATCACTCAAACACAATAGCAGTAAAGTTCTTGCGATAAATAATTTCTTTCACAAAACATTCTGAACAACACATTGTTCAGTTTCTTTAAATGTTATGATGTACAAAATAAATTTGAATAAGAAAAATGTCGGTTGCATCGTAACGAATGTGACGATTTTCCTTTAGTTGGTAGGGGGAGGGTTAGGCTAATCGAAATATATGGATCATGAAGTCGGCGTAAAGAATTAATAATAATAATATGTGCCTGCATTATCATTTAGAACTCATCTACTAGTGTTGTAGTGTTTTTGTCAAGTGAGAAAAAGTTTGTTGTAGATCTACAATTCGAAAAGCAAGAGATAGAGATAGAGGGAGAGAGAGAGAGAGAGAGAGAGAGAGAGAGAGAGAGAGAGAGAGAGAGAGAGAGAAAACAGAGGGCAGAAGTTGAATGCCCTCGTTCTAACTTAAGCTTTTGATTATACATTAACTTTCAATCTAAAAGTAATATCGATATTGTTGCAATTCGGATTGACATTTGGTTAAAATGTATTAAAAGATCAAATTATTATGATTAATGATATTACTCACCCTTGACTCACCACTTCCATATTATGCTAAACAACTCAACAATATCGAAAAACTTTCGATATTCTACAGAGCTGGCCCATTCACTTAAAAAGGCGTGTCCTTTTAAAAACTATGACTGACCAGCTCTCTGGTCTTACTGAATGTGTTCTCTAGAAATCAAAAGGCTGAATAACCAGTTAACTACTGTACCCTGGAGAAAAAACATGTATTTAAAAATTTGGCCCAAAAAATATCGATTGATTTAAATGACCCTCATCCAGGCAAAAACTCTCAAACATGGGACTTCGCGAAGATGAGGCTCATCTAATCTATTGATATTTGAAGGATGTGCTTTCTGGCCAAAAAATTTTAACACGCGTTTTTCCAGAGTACGGTAGTTAACTTGTTGATATAATATCAATACCGTGCAGACCAAATTATTATTTATTTCATAAGCTCAATTATCGTAATCCCAACATGATTCCATATATATAATATATTGGTGCAGTTATTTCATTCTAATATATTTCCCGATAGACAATGAGAATCATAATGTTAAAAGAGATTATTTTTTTGATATTCGTCATGCTTGTTGTGGGATCATTTTGTCAAAAAGATATGCAAAATTCTGGCGGTAAGTTATTTATTCTTTACATATAATTTTAAAATATTGAATAGATTAAGAATCTATTCAAAATGATGAAGAGACAAATTTTAGGGCAGGCACTGGAGTGGTATAAAGATCTAAAAAGTGTGTATGAAACATTGCCATCATCATCATCATCATCATCATCATCATCATCATCATCATAAGAAGAAGAAGAAGAAGAAGAAGAAGAAGAAGAAAACTGGGCTTAGGCTGTCTCCTTGTGGTGTACCGATGCTACCAAGGAATGATTTATTCTCTGAGGCACCGATTATTTTGGTCGTAATCCAGGTTTCACTTATAAGGAATCTGATTAATCTAACTTCATCTTCCATAACTATTCCTTTCATAATATTGGCGATTGATGGTATCGAAGGCGGCAGAAATATCTATTCGAGTTATAACTATTTCTATTTTTTCTGACAAGGTTTTGGCAGCAAGCCATTTGTGGTTCCAAATTACATCTGCAGTACTTCTCTCCGACCTGAATCCGCTTTGACTATGTGGCAAATAATTTCCAACAATCGGTCTAATTCTATTCAGTGTGATCAGGGAGAGTGATTTTCTAATTGTGTTAAGAAGAGTAATTGGTCTCAAATTCTTTGGAGGGCCTTTTGGTTTTCCTGGCTTTTGCACTGATATAAGCTCCCATTTTATTGATATCCAGGTTCTGGTGGTGTTCGAACGTCTGATTGAAAATGTCCGCTTTGTGTTCATTTAATAAGGGTGGTCCATATTTTAGAAATTCAGTGCATACTCCATCTTCTCCCGGTCCTCTGTTGTTATTTAGACTTTTAAAAGCATTTCTCACTTCTCTTGGTGTAATAGGATTAAATAGTGGTCGGGAATCTCCATCAAATGAGCTGACGTGTGGCGTTTTGTTGTCTTGAAATTTTGTTTTATAATATTCAAAAAGAACACTCGTAATGTCATTGGGGTTAATAATTAATTTTCCCGAGTCATCCTATATCTTTGAATTTTCAAATGGTCTTTTATTAATTAGTCTCACAGCTTTATACATTGCTTGATGGTTACTGCATCTACTATTTATTTAATATTATCAACTTTTTTTTGTCCAAATCTTCATATTTTAGTTTCTGTTTTTCTCCTCCCTTTTTTTTTTTTTTAGTTTTGTATTCTTATTCGCAAGTCTTTTTGTTGGTTAGATAATTGAGCTATGTTGGTATCATACAATAAATAATTCCTTGGCAACATCGGTACACCACAAGGAGACAGCCTAAGCCCTGTTTTATTTATCATTTAGCTAGAAAATGGTTTAAAGGATGTGCGTAAATCTGTTCCTTCGGCCCAATTGCGTTTTGAAAGCGAACTCCCCATGGAAATTGCATATGCAGACGACATTGACTTTATTGGCCTCAAACAAGTCAGTGTTTGAGAGCATTACAAAGAGCATTACAAAAGAGCATTACAAAATCACCAACTGTACATTAATAGTGACAAAATAGATGTAACATTACTGTCAAGGAAGAAAGATGAATGGAAAAAAGTAGGATCATTAATAGGAAACAAGGAAGACGTAGAAAGAAGAAAAAGTTTATCGACGGCTGCTCTAAATAAATTATTACATAGACCTATATGGATTAGAAAATATTTTTTTAAAATAAACACTAAAATCAAATTATACACAAGCATTGTAAAATCCGTGCTTATATATAACTGCGGAATATGGGCACTAAAAAGAACCGAAGAGCAACGATTAGACAGATTCCATTGAAAACAACTGAAAAGAGTCCTGAATATTTAAATAAGTAATAAAACACTGTATGAAAAATGCACTGAAAGACCCTTATCCATTCAAATCCTGGAGGCAAGTTGGCGGCTTTTTGGCATTAATTTACTCAGAAGAGATGAAAATAAACCAGCTAATAAAGCCATGAATACTTTTTTCACCCCATCTGGACACAAGAAATATCAAGGTAGACCACCCACGCCAATTCACACTGTCCTTAATCGAGACCTAAAACGCCTTCAAAAT
>NC_088361.1:8732732-8780232 GCF_034508935.2 Berghia stephanieae | reverse complement strand
CTTTATATCACGTCATATTTGGCTCAGTTGTACTTAGAATGAACTCTCAAACCCAAAAGTTGAAATTTTAAATTCAGACAAATCTTGACAAAATTACGGAAGTGCTAAGGGAAATAACCCAAATATTCCCTCAACTAATCCTAAGAAAAAAATACAACCTAGTACCTTTAACTAACTCTAATAGGAAAAACAAACACCCTATCACCTTTACTCAGACTTATAACTAATACTAATAGAAAAAAAACCTAAGACTGCTTTGCACTACCTTTCAATACTTTACAAATCAAAATGGCGGGCGAGAATCAAAACAATGGTCAAATCAGGAAATTTTAAATTTTCACAAATCTATCAAGGTTTGTTCTAGATTTTTTTAATGCTTCTATATGATGACAAATTGAATAAATAAACGCTTGACAAAAGGTCCACGGTGAAAATACAAATTGAAAGAAATGCTAGAACGAGGAGCTTTCGGAAGGCCTCCCGGGTTTGGAAGTTAGCCTGTCTCATTAATTACGAGAAAATGAAAAGCAATCCGACACCCAATTTGACACCTCCTCAACAATGTCTTCATCTCTCAAACGATCTATCAGAAACAAAGCGGACAATATTAGCGCGTTGTGTAAATTTGATCCTGATTATGAAAACTCAAGCATACTGTGTTTTACAGAGTCATGGCTTTCAGACTTAGATACAGATAAAAGTGTAGAATTGGAAAATTTCATAATACATAGGCGTGACAGAGATAGCTCAATGACAGGAAAACAAAAAGGTGGTGGTATTTGTGTGTATGTCAACAAAAACTGGTGCAAAAGCTGTCGAACTACACGTTCATTATGTGAAAAGGACATCGAGCTCATTTCCCTCTCTCTTAGACCCCACTATTTACCTCGGGAATTCCCACTTATTTATGTCATTGCTGTGTACGTCCCTCCTGATGCGAATGCTAACACAGCTTTACGGGTAATTGAGGAGGAATCATTTAATTTTTTAAGAAAACATCCTGATGCCCCCGTAATAATTCTTGGTGATTTCAATCACTGCCCTCCTATAAATTCTTTTTATCAACACGTCTCTGTTCCTACCAGACGAGATAAAACCCTGGATCTGTGCTATACAAATATTAAAAATTCATACAGAAGCGTTCAAAAAGTAAAAATAGGAAATTCAGATCACAATAGTGTGTTGTTGATTCCAACCTACAAAACTAAATTAAGACAACATAAAGCGATTGTGAAAGAAACTCGTCTTTGGTCAACAGAAAATATAAACAAACTCCAAGGTTGTTTTGACTGCACAATATGGGATGAACTCATGTCTGATAACATGTCACTGGACGAATGGGTTGATGTTGTCACGTCTTATATTCATTTCTGTTGTGATTTGTGTGTGGACACTAAAAGGATTAAAATATTTAACAACAACAAACCTTGGGTCAACAAACGAGTTAAGTTATTTATAAATATGAAGAAAATCGCTCATATGAGTGGGGACAAAAACAAGCAGCACGAGGCAGAAAAACAATTAAAGAGGGTAATTTATGAAGAAAAACGTAAATATAAAGATAAAATGGAAACAAACCTTAAAAATTCAAATGCATCGCAGGCGTGGAGGATGATTAAAGAAATGGGTGGCGTTAACAACAAAAAGACAGATTTTAACAATGACACACATATGAATATCGAGGAATTAAATAAGTTTTACTGTCGATTCGACACCATTGACAACGTACTTTCAAAAATTAATATCATAACAAAAAATACGTCTCCTCCGCCAGAAATCGAAGAAGAGGCGGTCATCAATGTTCTTAAATTATGTAAAAAGAAAAAAGCACCAGGTCCAGATGGACTTAGTGGGGAACTCATTTCAAACTGTAACAACCAACTAGCTGTCCCTTTCTTGCCTATTTTCCAACGTTCAATAGATGAACAGAAAATCCCAATTATATGGAAAACATCGACTATAATTCCAGTACCCAAAAAGAATCCACCAACTCAGCTGAATGATTATAGACCTGTTGCTTTAACATCAATTATTATGAAATGTCTGGAAAAAATTCTGAAAGAGAGAGCTGTTGCAATTTATATATGACCAACACATACTTGATCCATATCAGTTTGCCTACCAACAAAATCTTAGTGTGGAAGACGCACTCCTCACAGTGATGCATTCAATATCAAATCACTTGGATGTTTCACCCGCCAACTACTGCCGAATCCTATACGTCGATTTTTCGTCTGCCTTTAATGCCATGAAAACCAACATATTAATCAGTAAACTGCATGCTCTAAACCTTCCCCATTACCTCATCAACTGGTATAACAACTTTCTCATCGATCGCCCCCAACATGTCAGAGTAGGCTCAAATATATCATCAGTAAAAACTCTTTCAAACGGATGCCCACAAGGGTGTGTAAGCTCACCTCTACTTTACATCCTCTATACAAACGATTGTGTGGCTAGCTTTGATAACTGCCAACTCATCAAGTATGCTGATGACACCGCAATACTCGGCCTGCTCAATGATTCCGTCTCCGAATTTAAATACACTGAGCAAGTTAGTAAATTCAGCAAATGGTGTGCCGATAACTGTCTAGAGCTCAATGTAACAAAAACAAAGGAACAACTGTTTGATCACAGAAAAATAGGAAAAAGAGCAAGACAAATAACAAAAATTAACAATCAGGCGGTTGAAACTGTTGAAACGTTTAAATACCTTGGTGTAATTATAGATAACAGTCTAAGATTTGAATCGCACACCAACAATGTCATCAAAAAATGTAACCAGCGCTTGTATATACTCAGAAAATTAAGGTCTTTCAATGTGAACAGAAAGACCATGATACAAATCTACAAGTCATTAATATTGAGTATCGTTTCGTTTGGCATCACAACGTGGTATGGAAGCTGTGGAACAAAAGAAAAATCCAAACTACATAGAACCCTCAGAGAGGCTTCAAAAATAATTAACACAGACCTTAGAAGCCTTGACACAACTTATATTAATGCAGTTGAGAAGAAATCTTTTAACATTATCAACGAAAAGAGGCATCCGCTGAACGAAAAATTCCAACTTCTGCGCTCCGGAAGACGGTATCTAGAAGCAAAATGTCGGACAAATCGACATAAGACAACCTTCATTCCAACCGCCATAAAATTAATTAACAAATCTTCTGTGGAAAAATGAGACAACCAATGAAAATAACGAGAAGCAGTGTCGTGAATCATCATCATCGACATTGCCGCCGTCGTTATCATCATCATCATCATCATCATCATCATCATCATCATCATTATCGTAGTCATCATCATCATCATCATCATCATCATCATCATCATCATCATCATCATCATCATCACAATCATTGCCATCTTCTTCTTAATATAAGACACTATATTTATAATATGGTTATCTGCTGTCCCAGCAAATATATCGTATCGTTCTATCTGTCTGTGTGTGTGTCTGTGTGTATGTATATATGTATGTATGTATGTATGTATGTATGTATGAATGTAGGCATGCATATACGATGATATGCTGGTTTGTATGTATGTCTGCATGTATGTATGTATGTATGTATATGTGTTTGTATGTACGCTCATTTCTTTTGTATACATGTGTAGAAACAATGTGCAAGCGTGTATGTTCGTGTATGGCTGTGTCTGTATTTGTAAATGTGTTGATGTTCATACCATGAACCAAACTGAGCATTGTTTACCTCACATGAATTGCCTTTAATTTGGACAATAAAGATTATTATTATTATTATTATTATTATTATTATTATATTATTTTTATTATTCGAGAGAGGCGAGACGATTTTTTAAAATTTAATTTTATTTGGCTAATGAATTGTTTTAAAGTGGGAGGAAAGATGCTTTTTAAATTGAGGAAAGTTTTTGGGATTTTTAATTTTTTTGGTTTTTTTTTTAAAAATGTATTATCTTTTGCTTGTTTCATAGTAAAATGCAATATCAATAATTTTTTGGGAAACCCGATGATTGTTGGGAAATTTAAATAATATTGTTTTACACCATAAAACCCAAATTTTTTATACCCTTTTTTGGGGAATGAATTGAAAAGGGGAAAAATGTGCACAAAGAAGGGGTTAGAAAGTTTTAAAAATGTAAGAAATAAAGGAATTTCTAAGGTTTCCCCGAAAAAAAAGAAAAAAATTATTAAGGGGGCGAAAATTTTTTATGCCCGCCACAATAAATGGATCCCTTTTCGAAAAAGAAAAAGCAAATATTTTTCTTTTGTTAAAACCGTAACCCAAAGTTCCAAAATAAATTCAGGCCATGGGAAAAAATGCAAAAAAGCGGGGAAAATTCTTCAAAAAAGTTTGAATGGGGAATTTACGACAGCTTTTTTAATACAAATTGGTTAAAATTGGTTGTTGGTATTGTATGGGGGGGCAAAAAATATCCCCAATACTTTTTTGGGCGAAAAGGGAAAGAAACCAAAGGCATCTAGAAGGAAACTAAAAAAGTAAATATTGGTCTTTGGTTAAAATATTTCCTTCCCAAAAACCCTTTAAATGGGTTATCCCCTTTGTGTTTTCCTTTAGGCGAAAAATTTTTGCAATACTGAATCGTTTTTGTGGTTTTGAGCTTTTGAAATGAGATTAAAAAATAAAAAGGGTTTGGGAAAATTAAAAAGAAAAACCCCGAAACGTACTTTCAAAAATTAATATCATAACAAAAAATACGTCTCCTCCGCCAGAAATCGAAGAAGAGGCGGTCATCAATGTTCTTAAATTATGTAAAAAGAAAAAAGCACCAGGTCCAGATGGACTTAGTGGGGAACTCATTTCAAACTGTAACAACCAACTAGCTGTCCCTTTCTTGCCTATTTTCCAACGTTCAATAGATGAACAGAAAATCCCAATTATATGGAAAACATCGACTATAATTCCAGTACCCAAAAAGAATCCACCAACTCAGCTGAATGATTATAGACCTGTTGCTTTAACATCAATTATTATGAAATGTCTGGAAAAAATTCTGAAAAGAGAGCTATTGCAATTTATATATGACCAACACATACTTGATCCATATCAGTTTGCCTACCAACAAAATCTTAGTGTGGAAGACGCACTCCTCACAGTGATGCATTCAATATCAAATCACTTGGATGTTTCACCCGCCAACTACTGCCGAATCCTATACGTCGATTTTTCGTCTGCCTTTAATGCCATGAAAACCAACATATTAATCAGTAAACTGCATGCTCTAAACCTTCCCCATTACCTCATCAACTGGTATAACAACTTTCTCATCGATCGCCCCCAACATGTCAGAGTAGGCTCAAATATATCATCAGTAAAAACTCTTTCAAACGGATGCCCACAAGGGTGTGTAAGCTCACCTCTACTTTACATCCTCTATACAAACGATTGTGTGGCTAGCTTTGATAACTGCCAACTCATCAAGTATGCTGATGACACCGCAATACTCGGCCTGCTCAATGATTCCGTCTCCGAATTTAAATACACTGAGCAAGTTAGTAAATTCAGCAAATGGTGTGCCGATAACTGTCTAGAGCTCAATGTAACAAAAACAAAGGAACAACTGTTTGATCACAGAAAAATAGGAAAAAGAGCAAGACAAATAACAAAAATTAACAATCAGGCGGTTGAAACTGTTGAAACGTTTAAATACCTTGGTGTAATTATAGATAACAGTCTAAGATTTGAATCGCACACCAACAATGTCATCAAAAAATGTAACCAGCGCTTGTATATACTCAGAAAATTAAGGTCTTTCAATGTGAACAGAAAGACCATGATACAAATCTACAAGTCATTAATATTGAGTATCGTTTCGTTTGGCATCACAACGTGGTATGGAAGCTGTGGAACAAAAGAAAAATCCAAACTACATAGAACCCTCAGAGAGGCTTCAAAAATAATTAACACAGACCTTAGAAGCCTTGACACAACTTATATTAATGCAGTTGAGAAGAAATCTTTTAACATTATCAACGAAAAGAGGCATCCGCTGAACGAAAAATTCCAACTTCTGCGCTCCGGAAGACGGTATCTAGAAGCAAAATGTCGGACAAATCGACATAAGACAACCTTCATTCCAACCGCCATAAAATTAATTAACAAATCTTCTGTGGAAAAATGAGACAACCAATGAAAATAACGAGAAGCAGTGTCGTGAATCATCATCATCGACATTGCCGCCGTCGTTATCATCATCATCATCATCATCATCATCATCATCATCATCATCATTATCGTAGTCATCATCATCATCATCATCATCATCATCATCATCATCATCATCATCATCATCACAATTATTGCCATCTTCTTCTTAATATAAGACACTATATTTATAATATGGTTATCTGCTGTCCCAGCAAATATATCGTATCGTTCTATCTGTCTGTGTGTGTGTCTGTGTGTATGTATATATGTATGTATGTATGTATGTATGTATGTATGTATGAATGTAGGCATGCATATACGATGATATGCTGGTTTGTATGTATGTCTGCATGTATGTATGTATGTATGTATATGTGTTTGTATGTACGCTCATTTCTTTTGTATACATGTGTAGAAACAATGTGCAAGCGTGTATGTTCGTGTATGGCTGTGTCTGTATTTGTAAATGTGTTGATGTTCATACCATGAACCAAACTGAGCATTGTTTACCTCACATGAATTGCCTTTAATTTGGACAATAAAGATTATTATTATTATTATTATTATTATTATTATTATTATTATTATTATTATTAAACTTTGTGATGGTCACTGTCCAAACAGTGTGAACACAATAATCAAATAAACGGAATCATTGATCAGATCTGACAGAAGAATGTATTTTTACTAGAGGGCAATAGATCTTGAAAACAGTCTAGGAAGTACTCACCAACACGTCAAACCCTTGGGATTCTTAAAAGTCTGCCCTCGTTGGGTATCCAGGCATTTAACTCCAGATCATAAGCGTGATATGGTGAAATGCTAGTCCCAGTTTCTCAGGCTAAGTGGGAGAGACGACAACTTTATCAGTTGATTAATCACTGGAAATAAAATATGGACCGTCATTATGATCCTGAATCGAAGAGACAATCAACGAAATGGCGACATCCCTCTTCACCATAGACCAAAAAAACTTCAAAACTGAGAAATCAATTGGGAAATTTATGGCAACAGTGTTTTGGGACATTAGAGGTGTAATCTTTATTGATTTCCTACAGCAAGAACCAACTGTGAACTCTGAACGGTACGTACAGACTCCACAGTAGCTGAAAGATGGAATTTGCTGAGTTAGTCCGAATTTGGAAATGGAACGAGTAATATTTCTTCATGATAATGCGTGTCCACAATAAATACCAGGACAAGAAAGGTAATTGCTTCATCTGAATGGACACCGTTATCTCACAATCCTTATTCACCAGACTGGACATCGGCGGACTTTTATCCTTTTAGCCCACAGAATGAGATAATGAGGGGACAACGCTTTGAATGTGATGAAGAAGCCAGTAGAGAAAAATTGGCTCAAAGTTCATTCAGATTCACGAGGACGGAATATATGTCCTTACAAAAAGGTGGACTGTGACTATCGAGAGAGGCGGAGACGATGTTAAAAATTAAATTTCTATTTGGCTAATGTCAAGCTTTAAGTAGAGGTAAGATGCAAATTAGTTGAGGTAAGTTATTGGCAGAATAAATTTTGTTGTTTTTTAAAAATGTATTATCTCTTCGTCTTGTTTCATAGTAAAATGCAATATCAATAATATATTTTCGAAACGATGCATTAGTTGAGGTATCTTAGAACTCCATATTGTTTTACACCATGAGGCTTATTTTTATATCCATTTCTGGAATGAATTGACAAGGGAAAATGTGCACAAAGAATGGTTAGACAGATTTAAAATGTAAGTAAATAAAGGAATGTTCTCACAGGATTCGCCGAAAAGAGAGAAAATTATATATATGGGCGACAACATTAATATGACCGCCACTAATAAATGGACTACCTTGCGAGAGAAGAAAAGCAAATATTATATTCATGCTTAACCAGATAATCCAAGTTCTCAAAATGAATCATGGCCACGAGAGAAAATGCAAAATGCTTGGGAAATTCTTCAACAACGTTTGAATGAGATTTACGACAGCTTCCTTTACTACTAATTGGGTAAACTTGGTTGTTGGTATTGTCATGAGGTGCAAAATATCACCAATACTATTATTGTCAGCAATGGAAGTAATCCAAAAGGCATCTAGCAGGAACACTGACAAAGTAAATATTGGTCGTGGATATAATATTCCTCTGCTAAAAGCCTTAATGGGTTATACCACTGTGTTCTCATCCATTGAAGGCGAAAAATCATGCAATACTGAATCGTCTTTGATAGCTAATGAGCTGGTTGAATGAGATTCAAACTATAAAGGTCAAGGAACTTATCATTGAAAAGCGCAACGGTCCATTTGCAAGCAATTTTTGGAGATTTTCAGGACAAGATTGTGAGGTTATCACATGTTTCTCTAAAACCCGGAAGGAAATGGAAAGTTGTGAAACCATGAACCTATTTGAAGATGATATTAAGCTGAAAACGATCGTCTGTCAAAAAACGGACGATCGAAAAGGCTTGGGTGCATCAGATATGAAATAGTATTCAAAACATCTGATAAGAAAAAAGAGACATGGTGATTCGAGAGAAGGGGGATGACGATTAAACATAGTTTTAGAAAGCAGTCCAGCTAAACCTCTCCTTACCATTCAAAGGAAAATCGTCACATTTGTTACGATGTAACCACCAAATTCTCATTCTTATTTCTTTTGTACATCACAAATTATAAAGAAAATAATAATAATAATAATAATAATAATAATAATAATAATAATAATAATAATAATAATAATAATGGTATCGATTTATAGTGCGTTAAACATCCCTTCATCAGGAGGGCTCTGGGCGCATAACATAGATTAACTTAATCAATAAGCCCTAACACAGTACACGAACAACGCTAATTATACACATAATCAAAAGAAAGCCTGTCGGAATAAGAATGTCTTCAGTCGATGCTTGAATTCCTCTAGTGAAGACGAAGAACGTATCTCTAGTGGTAGTAAATTCCACAACCTTGGACCAGAATGCTGAAAGGCGCGTTCGTCAGCCTTCACTCGACAGCGGGGTGTTTTCAATTTGAGGTCGTTCGTTGATCGAAGCGACCTCCGTGGGTTATACCGTTCAACAAGGTTTGAGATATATGCTGGCGACGAGCCCTCCGGGCATTTGAAAACGATAGTTGAATATTTAAATTTAATCCGCTGGTCCACTGGCAGCCAATGCAGCTGCTGTAGTAATTCGGGAGCTGCAGTTTTCCTGTCTTTCTGCAGTACAACGTGAGCTGACATGTTCTGTATTTTCTGGAGTTTGTTTATTTTGTCCTTTGTGACACCAACAAACAGTGCATTGCAGTAGTCTATTTTCGGCAATATCAAAGATGTTACCAATTTGTTGCAAGTTTCTCTATTAATAAATGGTCTGATTGTTCTGATATTTCTTAGAATGCAGATAGCACTTGTTCTCGCATTGTTAATATGTTTGTTCATAGACAGATCACTCTCTAAGGTGATGCCGAGATTTTTTGCTGAGGTTGTGAGTTGTATTTTGTCATTATCGTTGATTGTCAGTGCCAGTGTAAATGGATCTGTCTTATTATTGGAACTAGCAATGAATAAGGCTTCAGTCTTGTTGCCATTTAATTTTAATTTATTTGCAGACATCCATCTCATCACATGGTTGATGCATTGTTCGTAAACAGTTATCTTTGAAACTATATCGGATTGCAAACACATGCTATATATCTGGGTATCGTCGGCGTACATATGGTAAGCAAGAGAATGTTGCTCTAAGATTCTCACAACAGTAGAAGTGTAAAGTACAAAAATGACTGGACCTAAAACGGATCCTTGAGGTACACCAAAATGAAGGTCACGCTCTGACGAAGTTACTTCCCCAATCAAAACTAATTGCGTTCTTTGAGTAAGATATGATGCAAACCAGTTTAGAGCAGAGCCTGATATGCCGAAAGTAACTTGTAGCCTTCGAAGTAGTATGGCATGGTCGATGGTGTAAATGGCCGCCGAAAGATCGAGAAGACTAAGGAGGGTGGTTTTTCCTTGATCAATAATTTGCAGCAAGTCATTTGTGATTCTCATCAATGCTGTTTCTGTGCTATGATTTTGCCGATAGGCCGATTGATAGCACTCATCGAAGTTATCATGTTTCACGTGACAAGAAAGATGTTTTAGTACAATCTTTGCTAGAATTTTGGAGATGAATGGTAGATTTGATACAGGCCTAAAGTTTTGGGGTTTTTTAATTATCACTGTCAAGTCCCGCTTTCTTCAACAATGGCTTCACCAATGCTTTCTTGAAGCTTTCTGGAACAACTCCCACTCTTAATGATTGATTAATACTTTGTTACAGCGATAAAAATTAGACACAGGACAATATTATGTATGGAATGGACTTGTTTCTTTTTTTTGTTTGAGTAGAAAAAAAATTGTGTTGGGTGGGTGTGATGTTTTGGGGGAAAATCTGAAAATGGCTAGTAAGGAGAGAGTTAAACTAACAGAGACATTTGACAAGTTGAAAAGGTTCCTCTATCAAAGCCTTACTTGGAACGCCTTTAGGTATTTTGCACCACTCAGGGGAAGCGTCACTCTCAGATGGGTTTCTGACTCCTTGCCATCCAAATCACATTTGGCAAAATGGGGGGAAAACAACACCTGCAATCTCCATTATATTCCATTTCCATTCTATTCCATGTAAGCAGAAACCTCATGAAGATTCACTTAAGATTCCTCAGCTGTTTGAATTACATTGTTTTATGACTGATGCCCAAAATAAATATAAATGGAAGTCTATTCTCGACTGTGGGATCACAAATTTATCTGACGCTCTCTTTATTATTCATTATCCAATGTTCTAAGGGCAATCTTACTTGATGTTCCAAGCATTTATAGAAAACTGCCATTTTGTTTCGTTTTCTTTGAATTTGAAATGGCTCAAGATCAGAACAATCATTATTGTTACATCCAATATACTGTTTGGCCCTTTCTTTTTGGATTTTTTTTTCGTTCTATTAGGTCGACTTGGTACTTGTGATGAGGATTCCAAAACGGCATTCGTTAACAATCGTCAGTTTCCGATATCTTGACCAAATTCCTTAAGCAAAATTTAGAAAAGTTTTATATTGACATTGGCTTAAATGTAGACGGAGACTGCCCGTGTTCTAAGTGTTTTAATTCAAAGTGCTTATTTCCTATTGCAAATATTGTTGTCCACTAAACAATTGAAGACTTTTTGAAATATACTCGCAAGCGAGTGAAAGTTGCACGTCACATAGACTACATCAAGATCAATAAATGAAGGTTATCAAACTATCTAAGTGTCAAAAATGTTAACTCAAATCGTTTTTACGTCAAAATCAATTTAGGAATCTGGTTTATAGAAAATAATACCGAATTTAGGCTGTGGGTCATGAAATACGGTATCAAAGTCTGACGTCACTTCCTCTTATGTCACAGTAAAATCAGTTCGGTGAGACCTTCCTTCACGGTGTACACGGTGTCTTCATGTTGACTCCAACTTTTCCAAACACAATGTTATCAGAATATGTTCAAGTCAAGACATGACCACATTATAATGAGTTTATCCTCTGGATACACTTTTATGCTCGTCGGAGAATTACATCATAAGGGAGATATTGGTATCAGCTATTGATCTCGATCGGTTGGAATCAGTAACTATGCTTTGTTAAGAAGAAGTGATGTCACAACTTTTGGAACCCCATTTACTTAAAATTATACATACTTTAAGACATTTATGTTTCTTTTTGCCAGATAACCAAGATGAGAATGGATTTTTCATTGTAAGCGACAGGAGAACGGGAATAACTTTTCGGAATGTCAACGTTTTCAAGAATTACTTTAATGAGAGCGTTGGTGATGAAGGGACTCTGACAAACATCTCTGGTCAAATCGAGAACTTGGTTGTTTGGACTAAAGTAATTGAAAGTGTTACTGAGTTAAAACTAAATGAATTGCAACAGCTTTTTTACTATAATTTCTATAAGCATGTTAACTACACAGTTACAGAATTAAAACCTACTGGTTTTCCTCTCAGAGGTTGCAAGCAACCTATTCTGCTGAAGTGCGATCATGATGAAGATAAAGTGGGTTGTAAAAGCGTCAAACCTCTTCAGCTTGAAAGTATGAAATCAGTTTGTGCTCTCAAACTCGTTGCACCTACTACTGTTGTGTCTTCCTCTCATTCTACAGGAATGGATCGTCGTTGTAAAGTTAGGGTTAGAAGTGGCGGAGACAAATATAGAGGTCTTTCGTTTATCAAGCTTTCCTTACTATTTGAATACGATCTAAAACTTGGACATGTTGCTGTTGAAAATAATTGGTTTTCCACAAATGAACTCAGTCAAAAATGGAAAGCTATTGAATGCTCTAATAAAAAGGGAGAATATTGTAAAATGGTTATTGTTTGTCATACTGGTTATTTCAATGTGTATTCGAAATGCAGAAAACCATCAAGAATGATAATTGAACTTGTCGGCCTGGAGGAATCTTTCGTTCTTCTCAGTTATTTAGTCGAAATTAGAATAGAAATGACTAGAATGCATCCTTCTCAAATGTCTTTTTTAAGACGTATGACGTTAAATTCCAGTAGTGTTAATACGCCCGATTCAAAGGCCAATAAAATCTTAGCAACCATTCAGTTGGTTAAATACAATTTGACATCCGAAGAACTTCATGTCAAAGTTATCAAAACGTTATCAGCCTATATCGCTTCAAACTTGATGTTGGATACTCAGATGTTGAAAGTTACATTGTGTTTAGAGATGGAAATGGGAGAAGATACTAGTCAAGTTCAGCCGTTAGGTCGTCCACTACACTGTTATGAATTCCTAGCCGAGGAAAATTTCGCTTCTCAGCAAATTGACCATGAAGGAGCAGAAAATGTTTCTACAAACTATGGTATTACAACAGGATCTTTCGGGAAAAGTACTTCTTCCGAGTGCAGTGTATTGTCCAGTGTTCTGGAGTTGATGCTGATTAATATCTTCAGTGTTTGCGTTTTAATATAGCTTTGTTTCTCTTCAGAGATCAAAAATCGGCAGGGAACAGATTGTCACAGTAAAGATTGTTCACAATTATCTTATTAAATTTTATTTTATTAAGAACTGAATTCATCTCACTCCAGATTTCGGTAGGCGTAGATAAACTTTACCTTCTAATATTAGATCGTCTTTCCTTTTATAGCCTTCCCTCGAATTAATTTCTAATTAGTGAATACTTTTCGTTCTACATTCTGTCACGTAGCCACTTATTATAAAAGCTGATAGGTCTAACATTCGACACTCACTTTCTCTCCACAATCTATGCCGGACGGCCAGTCACTCTATTCCTATATATATATTGTAAGATTTTTATCTTTTGGGACTTTGTAGATATTATATCTACACCATTAAGACGCCGGAGCTTTTAACTTTGACTGTATAATCTTCAAGGATCAAACCCAAGCCCGCTGTCAGAGGACTTCACAATAACTTCTTACCAATTGCCTGGAAGTGGAATTTTACGAGTCCAATCCTATTATCAGAGGAATAGATCATCCAAGCCCATCAACTGCCTGGAAACGTAAACTTACGAACCTGACATATTATCATAAGTTACGTAAAATATTCATATCTCTATTTGTAACTGCCACGATCACTGTTTATCTCTTTTAATTAAATTTCATCATTATTTTTATTTCATTGTAAACAAATCGTTAATTGTTTTTCATTTATAGTAACTAGTAAATTCTGGGGCCTCATTCTACATATATCTTTATGCATAGTCGAGTAGCTCTTTACTCACTTGAGACCATGACATTTTGGAGGGGACACATATAAAGAATTGAATTTATTTAGTTACTTATATCTATTTCATCTAACTTTAAAGTTTAAATTGTAAAACTCTTAATTGCCCCACTTGATCATATTTTAATTGAACTCCCTATTTACAGGATTAATTTTTTTTTCTTTTTCATTTCTTCATTTAAATGGAATAGCAATTTATCCATTCATTCTTTCATTCAAATTGAATAGCATTTTATTGATTCATTCCTTCATTCATTTATTCATTTATAAATTATTCATTCATTCATTGTTCATTCATTTATTCATTCATTCATTCATTCATTCATCCATTCATTCGTTTATTCACTCATTTATCCAATCATTCATACATTTATTCCTCCCTTCATTCTTTCATTCATACATTATCCATTCATTCATTCATCTATTCACTCAGTTTTTCATTCATTCATTCATTCCTTGTCCACTTTGTTATTATATCACTCATTTCATTTTGTTGTTTGCCTCATTCATGAATTGTTTTCAATATGTTTACATTCCATAACGATTCATTCACCTATCATCCAATCACTCAGTGTTGTGAACACATTTTGTAACTATTGTAAATCTTACGATATTTTATTGTTTTGTATTTCAGACATCACTGTTAAACACTCTTCAATGCCTAATTACAATTGTTGAACAACCATTGAACAAGAGAGAGGTCCCAGCCACGAACTGAGTTGGTAGATATATCCTTCATTATTCTCTTTTACATGAGTTGGGCATCACATAGTAACTATAGACATCGTGATTTGTTTTGCATAGTGATTTGTTTTAAATGCATTTTTGGCATATTACTGTTACCGAAAACCACTTATATATTATGTTCTGAAAAGTGAGTCTTTAAAAACTAAATAATAATAAAAGGAGTCTACTAGCCGTCGTGTTATATTTAGTGATAGATAACTTGGGATTATTTTGGCATCCTATTATTGTTATCACACTCTAGTATATTAGCGTCATTGCGAATAATTGTACACAAACTAACGACGAGTCACACACATTGGTGATACATTTTTCGTAGTAACATAGTTTAGAGTACACGCGATTGACACATTGTTATTGACACAAGTCATAATAACTCCGCATTGTATTGACACATTGCTTTATAAGATATAACGATAAAAGGCATCAAATTCAACATACATAATAAGTTGAAATAAGAGAGAGAGATTTCTAAAAATAGAACAGTTCATTCCAGTAAGTGTAAATAAATAAAACAGTCAGTAACAGTATCCTGTCAATATAATATATATAAAATATCGTAACTAATTTATTGCAACATGGAAGCATATAAAAGATACTTAAGTCTCGCAAAGGACTTAGAAATACCCCAGGAAAGAATATTTTCATGGTGCGAAGAGAAAGTAAAAGAAGAAAAAGAACATGAAGAAAGAATTCGTAGAGAAGAAAATGAAGAAAGAATTCGTAGAGAAGAAAATGAAGAAAGAATTCGTAGAGAAGAAAATGAAGAAAGAATTCGTAGAGAAGAAAATGAAGAAAGAATTCGTAGAGAAGAAAAAGAACACGAAGAAAGAATACGTAGAGAAGAACGAGAAGAAAGAGTCCAAGAAAGGGAACTAAAAAGACAAATAGCATTAGCAGAAGAAGAAACCAAAAGGACCCAAATGATGCTGGAAATTGAAAAAACAAAAACCGGTCATGAAAGAAAACATAATAATAGTGATGAATTTTTCGTGAAACTTCCACGCATGCCAACATACGATGAACGCTCAGACTGTTTAGAATCCTTCTTACACCGATTCGAAGTTCAGGCTAAAGGTTATCGTTGGCCAGAAAGCAAATGGGCCACAGCCTTGATTAACTGCTTATCTGGAGAACCGCTAAAAGTTTTCTATACCTTAACAACTGAAGATGCAGATGACTATGGAAAAATTAAAGACGCTCTACTAAAAAGATTTAGATTAACGGAAGATGGTTACCAGGAAAGGTTTCACACTGCAAAACCGGAAAATGGAGAAGACTTTAATACATTCGTGAACCGAATTACTCAATTTCTAAATCGGTGGCTTGAGTTGGCAAACGTAAAACAAGACGACTTTGCAGGCCTTTACTATCTCACGCTGAAGAATCGAATCTATCAAGCTTGCAACCCAGATTTAGTCGCATTCTTTAAAGAGAGAAAGCCAGAAAACTTGGACAAATTAAAAATCTACGCAGAAAACTTTAACAGCGCACATCCATTGACACCCCTTAGCAGAACATTGAAGGAACCATACTACGCTGCTGCTGCTCAGAGTCCAGATACACCTAAAGTTCAGTACTCAAATAGAACGAGCCGATCAATCACTCGGAACACGCAAGTGAAACAAGATGATCATAGTAACAAACCATGGAACAAACAGTTCAATAGAGACCATAGCCGACCCTATCAAAACAAAACAAGAAATAGCACTGACAATAATACTGAGTATAAGAAAACCAACAAACCTATAATTAAATGTCAATATTGTGGAATGAAAGGCCACACAGCAGACAAATGTTACAAAATCGTGGGATATCCAAAAGAAACTGCAAATGCATCACTCCAAACAAGTGTAAACAATCAGACACGAGTAATGTCAGGAGAAAATATAAATGTGTATTGCGTGAAAGGTATGTCACTTTTAACACAAACTCACAAATCAGGATCGCTATTTTTTTGTGAAGGCAAAGCTAATGGAACTGATTGCAAAATATTGAGAGACACAGGATGCAGTACAGTAGGAATAAAAGCATCTTTGATCAATGACGAAGACAAAACTGGAAAAAACGGTACAATGCATCACATTCAGTGGCACAGTCGAAACCTTTGAAACAGCTAACGTGTACATAGAAACCCCATACTATACAGGAATAGTGGAATGCTGTATACTTCCCAACCCCGTCGCTGATGTTATTGTTGGCAATATAAAAGGTCTTAAAGACAACCCAACAGATGTAAAAGAATGGTCATTAACCCAAGAAACAGCTTGTCTAGCAGAAACAAGAAAGATGACTAAGACAACAGAGAAGCCAATGACTATTTCTCTTGAACCACAACAATTTGACAGGAACACGTTCATTGAAGAACAGAAAAAGGACCCGACTTTAACATCATATTTCAATATCGCAAACAAAGGGACGAAATCAAAAGTTGAATACATCATTGAAAAAGATATTCTGTTCAGGTTACATAGGAAAAGAAACAAAATAGCTAAACAACTGGTCACGCCGAGTATTTACAGAAACAAAATCCTTGGAATAGCGCACGATTCAATAACTTCTGGACATCTTGGGAGCTCTTCCACATTGAAGAGAATATCCGAGAATTTCACATGGCCTGGAATTACTAAAGACGTCCGAGAATATGTGAAATCTTGTGACACATGCCAAAGAAGAGTCGCAAAAGGCAGAATACCGAGATTGCCATTAGAGACAACCCCAGTTATTGAAAAAGTTTTTCAAAAAGTTGCAATTGACATTATAGGCCCTTTAACAAAATCAGATAGAAACCATACACACATACTAACACTAGTCGATTACGCAACCAGGTGGCCAGAAGCGATAGCATTGAAATCAACTACATCGGATCACATAGCTGAAGCATTGATGACAATTTTTACTAGAATAGGCATACCAAATGAGATACTGTCGGACAATGGACCCCAATTTACATCACATATGATGCATGAAACCATGAAACTCATGGGAATCCAACACTCATTCACAACTCCCTACCACCCCCAAGCAAATGGTCTTTGTGAAAGATTTAATGGCACTCTAAAGAATATGTTAAAAAAGTGTCAGCAGAAAAACCAGATGATTGGGACAGATACTTACCAGCAATCCTATTTGCATATAGAGAAATACCACAAGAATCTACAGGCTACTCCCCATTTGAGTTGATGTATGGACGATCACCTCGCGGCCCGATCAATATAGTAGCCGACATTTGTAAAGGGAATGAGGAGGACAATAACGAAATTATGTTTGCTTACGAATATGTAAGAAACCTGAAAGACAGAATAGAGGACACGTGTAAGCTAGCACAGGAATCCGTCACTAAAAAAGCAGAGAAATACAAGGAATACTCCGATCGAAAAAGCAGATCAAGAAAATTTGAGATTGGTGACAAAGTACTAATACTCTTACCCGATGACTCGAGTAAACTTTTAGCTACATGGAAAGGACCATTCAAAATAACAGCAGTAAAATCTAATGTTAATTACGAGATTAAAATTTACAACACAACAAAGACATTCCATGCAAATATGCTAAAAAAGTATTTTGATAGAGACACAGTGTCGCAACCTATGTTTACTAATATCGAAGCTTCAAATGCAGGATTAATCATACCATTGGTCATGGGACACAGACACCCGAGACAGAAAAACAAACAAAAATCGCACAATTGCAACCACCTAAGACAAAAAAAGAAGTACGCAAAGTACTTGGGCTCCTAAATTTTTACAGGAAATACATTTACAACTTCGCGCACATCGCGACACCGCTAACAAATCTGACAAAGAATGGGTCACCGAACAAAATTGTTTGGACAGAAGCGTGTCAGAATAGCTTTAACCAATTAAAGGCATTACTCTGTTCAGAACCAATTCTTAAATTACCCGACATGTCAAAAGAATTTGTTGTAAGAACTGACGCGTCTGATAAGGGCATCGCAGGTGTACTATTACAGGAACATGAGGGAACTCTAATGCCTTGCTTATATGCAAGCAGAAAATTATTGGACAGAGAATCACGATACTCTGTAATAGAGCGTGAAGGACTGGCCATCGTCTTTGCTTTAAAGACATTCAGCAGATATCTACTGCTAAAAGAGTTTGTGGTCGAAACGGACCATAAACCACTCACGTACATAAGAAATAACAAAATGAATAATAGTAGAGTACTAAGGTGGAGTCTATTTTTGCAAAATTACACTTTCAGTATCTCTCACATACCAGGCTGTGAAAATATTCACGCCGACCTACTTTCTCGATTAGTATAAACACGTGAGAAGGGTATAACTTAACCTCCCATGCATACTGTTAGTTACCTCGCAAACTATGCCAAATCAGAACGCACAATTTCGATAATTTTATTTGTAAACATGATGACCCAACTTAATGTAACATTGAGTATTGTTTGGATATATATACCATACCCATTCATGATTTGGGAAATCTTCTCTTTATCTATTATTGTTATGAATTTTCACTCATTTATGATTAATAATTGAAATGTCAATATTTCATTTACATTTTCATTCATTTCATTTAGTAAATTACCTTCATATCATCGACTTTAATCATGCTTCATTGCCATCATTATTGTTTATCACAATGATTTGTAATCACATTGCCATCATATTGTTTATCACAATGATTTGTAATCACAATCTTTCATTGTTATTGTCACCCATTCATATACCTACGTTAATATAAACATTTCCATGTCTAGTTAATAAATAATTTAATTGTAGCACAAATCATAACAATGGGTTAATGCTAGAGTATCATGATAGTAAATTTACTTCCGTTTGTAAAATCTATCTTTCCCATAATGGTTAAAGAGTATATTTTAAACGTGGGTGGGGGGTGTCACAGTAAAGATTGTTCACAATTATCTTATTAAATTTTATTTTATTAAGAACTGAATTCATCTCACTCCAGATTTCGGTAGGCTTAGATAAACTTTACCTTCTAATATTAGATCGTCTTTCCTTTTATAGCCTTCCCTCGAATTAATTTCTAATTAGTGAATACTTTTCGTTCTACATTCTGTCACGTAGCCACTTATTATAAAAGCTGATAGGTCTAACATTCGACACTCACTTTCTCTCCACAATCTATGCCGGACGGCCAGTCACTCTATTCCTATATATATATTGTAAGATTTTTATCTTTTGGGACTTTGTAGATATTATATCTACACCATTAAGACGCCGGAGCTTTTAACTTTGACTGTATAATCTTCAAGGATCAAACCCAAGCCCGCTGTCAGAGGACTTCACAATAACTTCTTACCAATTGCCTGGAAGTGGAATTTTACGAGTCCAATCCTATTATCAGAGGAATAGATCATCCAAGCCCATCAACTGCCTGGAAACGTAAACTTACGAACCTGACATATTATCATAAGTTACGTAAAATATTCATATCTCTATTTGTAACTGCCACGATCACTGTTTATCTCTTTTAATTAAATTTCATCATTATTTTTATTTCATTGTAAACAAATCGTTAATTGTTTTTCATTTATAGTAACTAGTAAATTCTGGGGCCTCATTCTACATATATCTTTATGCATAGTCGAGTAGCTCTTTACTCACTTGAGACCATGACACAGATATCGGTTTATATTTCGTGAATTAAATGTTTGTATGTGTGTTTATGCATGTATGTATGTATATGTGTGTATCAAGGACTACTATACTGAAAGGATTGACATGTGGAATCTTCAGCCCCCGTTATGGGGGGGGGGGGGACATTGGTTGGATAACGATTTCAAGCAAAACTACGACTTTTCTGCCTTGGTGTCTTTTCCTTGAATGCGCAATAATTGATTCTGTTCTTATAATGTCGGTACTTTATAATAAATTGGTTAATTGGCGACCATAAGTTTTAAATAATATTTCTTATGTCTTGAATGATATTAAAATATACAAAAAGTAGTGAACTATTAACAATTTTACAGGAAAGTTTGAATTATTTTTTTATGACGCCCTCTTACAAACTGAGTGATTGGGTTTGTTATCTTTTTTAAAAACGAAAGTACGAATCTGCTTTCAATACCTTTTAATAACTATGGCTACTTTATCGAACCAGAATCTTTGAAAAGTGGTAAGTACCAATAATAATTGCGTAATAATTATTTAAGAAATGTTTAGAATTAGCTTCTGGCTGTAGTTCCTGCAGACGATAGTTGGACCCATTGTCGTGCTTGCTCTGTTGAGTCGCACAGATATGGTGATCAGAATCAGACTCCGACATCCTGATTCGGATTACTGTTTCTTATTTTATTATGGCCTGTGATTTATATTTATATCTTTTCTATATTTTTCTATATGGTTAACTGATAAATATTGACTTTATAGTATTAGTATAGTGTATAAGTCTAGAGGGCCCTTTGCTCGTCACGTCAACTTCACAACTTGAACAGTCCTGTCTACTACAATAGTGGCTTAATTTTAGATAGTTAGTGGATCTGATATCATATTGCCATATGATGGAACTTGGACTCTGAATATATAGTTATGCCCATTACATGGATCTGGTGTTGCTGATATGACTGTCAATCGTATGGGACTAGTACTCTGAAAATATAATTTTGCCTCATTGATCTGAGATGTTACTGTTACAGTTACAATCACTCACTCACTCTAATTATCTATGTGACTATGGAAGTGAATTATGGATCTGATGCTACTCCATTGACTGAAAGGAATGAACTAATAGTCTGAATATATAGTTTTCTCTCATTGATCTGAGATGTAACTCTATTAATTCTGATGCTACTCATTGACTGTAAGGAATGAACTATAGTAGTCAGATTTTTTATGAATGGCGCATGTTTTTCTAGTTTTTCTCAGATGTCCCTCTATCAAAAGTTGTAAAACTTTGTGTCAACCTCTAAATCAATTTCTCTTAACTGAATAAAGATTTTGGCCCCATTGTGATGCCATATCACAAAAAAGATTTCTTCTTTACGACCTATAAAAAGCTTCTTTAAAACCGTTGTCATAAAATTAGAGATTTTATACGGCTAAATATGTAAATATTTTTGCACCACAAAGTAAGATGAATTCATCGTTTTTCAAAATAATCTTGTGACACGGTATCTAGTTCCGGCTTAGTGGTTATGAGTTCACATCATACTATTTCCCGAATAAAAGCAACACACATTAACTGTTATAAAGTAACAACATATGTAGTTTGCATCCAATTTTGACTTTGTCATTTATTGCTTTTTATTTATATCACGGAGCAATTACTGAAGACCGATATGAATCTCTAGTTTTAACTCATTGAACTAGTGATTAAATACTCAAAATTGTCAAATTAACAATGAATGTTTATATTTATTTTTTAAAATTGTATCTAGGCATGAACGTTTCACACAGCATTTAAAGTTTTCTTTTACACCTACTAGTAAAAAGCCCGCAATTTCGCGGGGAAGGAACTATTTTCATTCGATATTATACCCACCATCATTTAATGAGGGCAGATTGGTAAACAACGTTGTCTGTGTAACTTGGTACATCATCTGTTGATTTTTCTGTGTGGCCCAACATGAAGTGTAAGCCGCTATAGCCTCTGACCCGTGACACAGCAACATATAGTTGTCTGTGTGTGAAAACAGGTTGTGGTAAGAAAATCAACTGATAAAATAAACCTGAAGTAGCAGACGTGAGCAGAGTTGAAAGACGATCCCAGGATCGAGAACTTACCTTACAGTGCAATACTCTGGTGATCATGTTTGGTGGCGTTTGGCACAGTTTTTATGCACCTCCACTGGAGGTGTACAAAAACGCACCATTTTTATGCACCTCCGTTGGCGCTGCTGGTTGATTAATGATAATGATGCTGTTTGAAGCTCGAAGGAAAACACAACGATAAGTGTTGAATTGTAAGCCTCAATTTAATAGACGCAGACATACTGTGGACGTTTCTGATTTCCCCTTTATCAACAAAACACGACGAATAAGACACTAAGAACGAATGAGAGATGTGTAGTGTGAATGGCGTAGAAAAGGTAAATAGACATAAACAATGATGGGACAGGAAGTTTTTGAAAAACAACAAAGACAAACCAAAAAACAAAAACAAAAAAGAAGAATAAAAAAAAAAGAAAAAAAACAGTTAAATGAAAAAGAAGCGGTAAACGAATACACTGATGATAATGATAAAATATTATAAAATGATAACAATCGACGTTTACATATAAACGCACGTCGATAACCCATTGAATGGTACCGATATTGTTTTTTAAAATATAATAATAAATAATGATAATAAAAATAGATTAATTTAAGGTTTTAAATATATGTCCAGTAACTATAACAACGAAAATGATGTCTTTCTCAATAAAGTAAACTTTTTTTTAATGTCCACAATGGGATTGAACCCAGTACTTTCAAGGTTAGAGTCTGACAGCTTATCCACTGCGCTACGGAGCCACCTGACTATTCATAACATTTAATAAGGTCTTTCTAAAACCTTATTTTACCTTCAATGCAACTTCTATTTTCTTGTTTTAAATTTCGATTTTTTAGATTATTATTATTATTTTTTATTTTTTTACCAAAGAAGTTAAACCTAGGTATTATCCACCCGAAACCATCACATTGAAAGCATCAAAGGGGCAATAATGATAATACTTGATGTCATAAATAGATGAAAACTGTTGAAAACTTAGTGTAGATCTGAAATCCTTAAAGTAATTCAGCGAATACATTATTTCGAATGCCACGATTTGCGTAAAAACGCCAAACTGACAACTTTTTACAGTGTCGAAATTGATTGTTTTTGAGAGTGTTAGTGTCGTCGGTACATATTTCATGATATCGGTTTGACTCAACGAACTTTCAAACTGACTTTAAATTATAAAAGGAAATCAAATTATCTGTTTATCTATCTGTAAAAAATACAATTCTAATTTTCAAATCTTTCAGTAGAGTTGTGCACCGTATAATTTTTTTTATTGACTCAAATAAGCACGATGTTCTCCACAATGCTATCTTTGTTTAAGAAAGGATAAGCTCTGAAACAATACGATATCATACAGAATCTCTGCCGGTTTCTCTCTCGTAAAGCCGCGAAAAGAAGTCTACTTGTATCTATCGATAAGCCATTAAAGAGGACAGCTATGGAATTGGAATTTCACAATCAACCCTGAGTTTTGCATGTTATTGTTGTTAAGTTGTTGTTTAACACAAGCATATATTTGTGGAAGCACTGTATCATAAATTGATGAATTTCTACTTTTGACTGGTCTACATTAAATTTTTGTAATCCTCTTTGGCATAAATAATAAGCTCTTTCTCAAAAAATTTGAAATCAAAATAATGTTGGAAGTGCGTAATGTTCACTTTCATTTGTATTCATCATTAACGTATATTGATTGTTATAAAATGTAAACATGTCTGTCGCTCCTTCATATTCGGATACTGTACGAACATCATATAAGTTTCAATTAACTGAACATTCCATTATAACAAATTCTTTCAAAATGGATAAGCGGAAAATCATAATTTTGACACTATAAATCATCTTTGGGTTCCAATCCTTACCTGTTATCGATTTTAATATAGCTGTAATAAGCGAAATACTTTCCTATTGTTTTAAAATTCGTGAAAAAAAAATTTTATTAAGACAAAATGATCCAGAGGTTCATACAAATTTTTGCAGCTGTACATCGTGCACAGCTGAGAAATAAAAGACGCGCCCCTTATTAAAAATCCGACTAATGTACTCTTAATATATGGTTCTGTCTCATTGATCGGATATGTTACTTTATTAATTAACTCTGTGACTATGGAATGGAATGGAATTATGAATCTGATGCTACTCCATTGACTATATGGAATAAACCAGTTCTCTGAATGTTTTTCCTCACATGAACGTTTGCCTCTTGTGGGTCTGATGTTCATAGACGTGATTTGTTAGTAAATTCAAGATGTGGAAAATTGTGATGTTGCGAATTGCAATGGTAACTACAATAAAGCCAACAAATGTTATGTGTTCAGATTGCCTAAAGAGGAACCAGAACGGTAAACACACTCCCTCCTCATGACGATATTGAACCACAACCGACAGAATTTGTTATTTGTGAAAGACATTGGTCTGCAGGTGTTCCATTGAAAATTCTACCTGGCAGACCGATCGTCCCTTATAGGGATGAAATAGTGTTCAAAAAATATAAAAAATTAATAAATTCGAGAGATCCTAATTACAACTACAATATATGTAGGGCATCCCTTAGTAGATATTCATAGTAGGTATTCATATTTTTCTTGGGATCATCCTCCACAGATTACCTCCCTTTGTTGGTATTGTACATCTCCTTTCCCCTTCATCTAATTGTCATCCTGCATCACTTTAACATTTGTAATTCATATAATCAAGCTTATGAAAAATTCCTGAATCAAACTATTAAGGTCGTATTTTTATGATATCTAATTATGATGTCTTTAACTTTCTGTGCTCTCATATTCTACTGTACAATATAATTTAAATATATGATTTTAGACAAATTCCAAATCACCCTCTAAAATAGGTAGATTTGCATATAATCCATCTGTTATTTTGGTTTCGAATTTCTAAATTTTATTGCACCCACTATGTTCTGAAGATTCATATGTCATCCTTTATAAGCAGTCCTTAGTAAATTTTTGATGTACTGTATGTATTATGTATGTATGAAATGTAAGATGTAAGAGTATGTATGATTATGTATTGTAATATATGTATTGTCTATGTATGTATATGTATGTATGTATTTGAGTATGTATGTAATGTATGTATGTATTGATGTATAGTATGATTATGTAGTTTATGTATGTATTAGTATGTATGTATGTTTTGGTTGTATGTATGAGTATGTTGTAGAAATTAATGTATGTATGTATGTATGTGTATTGTATGGTATTAATTGATATGTTATGTGTATGATGTATGTAGTATGTAAGTATTAATGTATGATGTATGAAGATGATTATGTATGTATGTATGTATGTAATGTATGTTGAGTATGTATGTATGTATGGTATGTATGTTTATGGTATGTATGTATAAATGTAAAATGTATTATTGAGTTATGTATTATGTATGTATGTATTATGTAGTATGTATGTAGTATGTATGTTTATGGTATCTATGAGTATGTATCGTTTGTATGTATGTATGTATGTATGTATTAATGTATGTATATATTAATGTATTATGTAATGTAGTTATAATGTATTATGTATTAGTATTATTAGTATGTATAGTATGTATGTTATGTATGTATGTTATTCGTATGAATGTAAGTATATTATGTATGTATGCGTATTCTAGGGTAGTATGTATGCATTATGTCTGTATTTGTTGTTTTATTATTAGTATGGATATGTTGTAATGTTATTGTATTTGTATGATCTTGTATGTATGTATGTATGTATGTATGTATGTATGTATGTATGTATGTATGTATGTATGTATGTATGTATGTATGTATGTATGTATGTATGTATGTATGTATGTATGTATGTATGTATGTATGTATGTATGTATGTATGTATGTATGTTCATTACCCAGAAACGGACTACAAGAACATGTGTTTTCGTTAAAATGTGCAGTACCAGATTTTTTACACTCATCGGGAAAATTATATTTATGCTTGGTAGACACAAAAGATTCATTTGGAAGTATAGATCACGAATTGATGCTACGTCAACTTAATGAATATTCATATCCTTCAGTATTCATCAACATTACTAAGGATATTTTTAACATAGCATCATTCCAAGTAAAAGTCCGAAATCACCTCACAAATATAATCTACAGAGACAAAGGTATAATCCAAGGATGTCCATGGTCTGTAATTGTCTTTGAACAAGGAATAGACAAATGGCTAAGATGGATCGAACAAAACCATACCTCTCTGCAGATGCCACTACCCATCCAAAGTTACGCTGACGACGTCACGTTACTAGCAAAAAGTGAAGAAGTAATGAATCAGTGTGGCAATAAAACAACTCAATTTATGAATGCAACGGGAATGAATATAAAACCCCAAAATGCGCCATAACATCTGGCCAACGTTCAGGTAACAACTGGAACAAAAAAATTCAAATTACCAACAATAACAATACAACAACATGAAATACCAACATTAGAAAAAGAAAAATTGTACACGTATTTAGGACACAACATCAATCTGACAAATAAAAGTGATGAACATCAACAAAAAACGATAATTGAAAGATTTAGAAACAATATGAACCTTTTCGATGTTTCCCCTCTGCCGTCGTTAGCCAAACTGTGTCTCTTGAGTTCAATGTGCTTTTCAATTCTAATGTTTTATTTTTGCAATCTCATGTTTACCGAAAAGGACCTTAATGAAATTGAAGATATAATTGTGAACAAAGTTAGAAATTGGTTACATTTGAATAATTCGAGTACAAGGTCATTCATGTTTTGTTCAAGATCAAAAGGTGGTCTCGGGTTACCAAACCCTAAAATGATTTATTACGCAAAACACTTATCCTTTGCCCTGTCCATCCTCAATTGTGACGATGACATTGTGGAGATAACAGCCACAAACAGCCTGAACCTTCATCTAACGAAAAGAAAAATTCTACGCGCCTCATGAGACGAAAAAGAAGACACCACTTTTGCCGGTTTTTGTCACAACGCAAACGCCTCCTAAATAACACAAAAGTTAATTGGCCAAAGTCATTTTGGGTGGATCTTTTTGAAAAGTGTATCCGCCAAAATATTTCCTTAATAAAAAATGAAGATTATGTGATTTCTGTCCAGGCTGATAGTGACGTCAGTTGTTCTTTTAAGTGCTCAAAATGTTTTCAAAACTTCCTTAAGAGTGTGAGACTGAATGAGATTTCCATGAACTGGCGTCTCAAGGATAAATTGTTAGAGAAGCCACTGGTAAACCACGCTCTCTCCTCCAGTTTCATATTCAATCATAAGTTCCCTGACGAAATTAGAACGTTTGCTATAAAATGCCGCTTGCAGCTTCTCGAGTGCGACAGTCTACTTCATACATATTACCCATTGTCATACTCCAAAGGCTGCACGATCTGTAATCATCCGTCAGATACGGTATCTCACGTTGTAAATGGATGTACAAAATTCAAATTAATATATCAAAAACGACACAATAGAATTGTTGACATTATTTTTAACAAAATACCTAAAAACGACACTACTCAAATTTTCAAAGACACATTCATCAGACCAAGTTTTTTCGACAGTGACAAATCCTCATTAATACTAACAGTAATCGACCGGACATTTTAAAAATCAACAAAGAAATGAAAACATCCCAAATTGATGAAATTTCAGTCCCATTTGATGCTCATATTAACAAGTCATTCCAAACTAGATTTGAAAAGTACGTTCCTTTATGCATGGAAATGAATGCCTGGATAAAATGCCGAGTTATCGTTCTTTGTAGTAGCCCGGCTATGCCATGGTAGATTTGTGAATGGCTAAAAGATTCTAGGCATAAAAGCAAAAAGCAAAGTCCTTTCAAAATTATAAGCAACAGTGCCATCATTGGCTCTTACAAAGTTGGAACAAAAATGTAAAATTTCATCATAATTTATTCACACATAATTAATTAAATAGATATTTGTCTATTTTTATATGTATCCATTTTTTGTCAATATTCAATATATCAATTTGTATATTCAATTTTAATAATCGATTAACTTTCATTACTGTTTTTATAATTACTATTATTATTATTATTATTATTATATTATTATTTTATTATTTTATTATTAAATGTGGATTATTTATTAAATATTATTATTATTATATATAGTTAGTTATCATTATTATCATTATTATCATTTATTTATTATTATTATTATTATTATTATTATTATTATTATTATTATTATTATTATTATTATTATTATTATCATCATTATTATTATTATTATTATTACTTATTATTATCATTATTAAATTATTATATTATTATTATTATTATTATTATTATTATCTTTCATTACTATATTATTATTGTCATTATTATCATCATCGTAATTAATCAGCATCGTCTTCATCATCATCATCATCATCACACTCCTTCTACTCTACATCTCATCATCTTCATCATCGTCATCCAGGTCATCATTATCATCGTCATCAACATTAATTCATTATTACCGTCTGAGATATCTTGGCAGAGTACCTGATAACTTAGTTTTCAAATATACTCCAGCTCTATACATGGTACCACTATTTTAGGAAATGGTATTATGTCAATGAATATGTTACCCCTGTTACATTATCATGTATATTTCCTGAAATAAACAATTTTGGTCTGTATGAATGTATGTATGTATGTATGTATGTATGTATGTATGTATGTATGTATGTATGTATGTATGTATGTATTTATGTATGTATGTATGTATGTATTATGTATGTAAATATGTATGTATGTATGTATGTTGTATATATATATATATATATATATATATATATGTATGTATGTATGTATATGTGTATGTTTGTATGTATGTATGTATGTATGTATGTATGTATGTATGTATGTATGTATTTATGTATGTATGTATTTATGTATGTATGTATGTATGTATGTATGTTTTTATATATGTATGTATTGTATGTATATGTATGTATGTAAGTTTGTATGTATGTATGTATGTATGTATGTATGTATGTATGTATGTATGTATGTATGTATGTATGTATGTATGAATGTGTATATCGGTATTTATTTATTTATGTATGTGTGTATGTATGTATGTATGTATTTAATGCATGTATATATGTATGTATGTCTGTATGTATGTATGTATGCATGTGTGCATGTATGTATGTATGTTTGTATGTATGTATGTATGTATGTATGTATATGGGTATTTATATATATATATATATATATATATATATATATATATATATATATATATAGATAGATAGATAGATAGATAGATAAATATATATATAGATAGTTCGAAGATGACGTCACTCAGGCCTTTGTTATTGTTTTTGCCATCCGCGTTTGTGAGTTGTTCTCACTAAACTGTATTAACCTGACTATAAACGTTCATGGTTACACAGAGTTTGTGTGTTGGCCCGTTATACTTCCGGATGGCAATGTTGTGAACTCTTTGTCCAAGCGCATTCTATCTATACTTGAGATCAAAAGAAAGTATACACATTTTAAATCGTCGTTATCCCCATTAGCCTTTCTGGATAGGAGTGGAATGGGCCATTATTGGGTTAAACAAAATGTGAAAAATGAAAATTACTTTCTGGCGGTTTTAAATCAACGCTTGGAGGACATGTTTCTACAAGAGTGGCACGCTGAGATGTCGATGACGACGTCTGGACGGCTGTATAAACACATTAAAGACACCTTTGAGTTAGAACCATATATGAAACTGTGTAATAAATCTCACAGAGTTGCCATCTCAAAAATCAGATTGAGTTCTCATTTGTTTTATATAGAAAGGGGTAGAGGGGGCACAAGAAAAGTAGATAGAAATGATCGTAAATGTCCTACTTGTGACGTAATAGAAGACGAATACTATTGTCTAATTGAATGTTTGAGGTATACGCATGAGAGAAGAAATTGCCTGCCGGAAAAACTGAAAAATAGACCAAGTATGTTTGAATTTATCAAATTTTTGAAATGCAGAGACAGTAGACAACAAGGTGATTTAGGTAGACTTTGCTTTAAGGTACAGATCGAACACAAGAAATATTTACAAGTACAATTGTGGTTTCCACGGCAAGGAAAACTTATTAAAATTGATGATAGAGGGAATAATGCGATTGTTTGTTTTTCATTTGTTTTTGTCTGTTTAGTAACTGCAGTTCTGATACTAAGATGTGGTATATTATACAAAATATGACATGTTATATATATATATATATATATATATATATATATATATATATATAAGTATGTGTGTGTGTGTGTGAGTGTGTATTTGCGTGAGAAAGTGGGGTGGGGGGGGGGGATTGGGCATTGCTATTAAAATATTGTATTATCGTTTACCATGATAAAAATTAGTTGCGATTGCACAATTGGCTTATTGTTTTATTATTATTATTATTATTATTATTATTATTATTATTATTATTATTTTTATTATTATTATTATTATTATTATTATTTATATTATTATTATTATTATTATTATTGTTGCTGTTGTTGTTGTTGTTATTATCAGCATTGATATCATAACCAGTGTATATAACCATATATATATATATTATATATATATATATATATATATATTTCCTTTCTTGGTTCTCTGTTTTGATGTGATTTGTAAAAGAAGTGTTGTATTTCACTTGCTAGGACCCTTTGCTTGTATCTTTGACTTCTAAGCGATTTCAATCTAAGTACACCGAGGGGTGCTCTTGTGCCTATCGCACCATTACTTGCTTATTTATCCTCAGGTGCCTTTGAGAAAAGTATACTTTTAGACTACCTTATACATTTTCTGTTCTTTCAATGCGTCACAAACGCCGTAAAATTCTTAAAAACACAGAAACCAACCCTTGACATGGAATAATTGAAGTACGCAAGCTTGTTTCGCTCTAGACTATATCAGTACGGAAAATTACTGAAATGTTTGTGATATTTAAAAGATTAAATTATTTGTCTTTGGGAATTAATTCTGTAATTCTACCAAAAATACGTTAAACTAATATGTCTGTAACTTCTAGGCAATGTTCGCAAAATCCCATTCTTCTAGAACTTTAATCAACGATAGAAATGTGTTAAATAAGTGGTGGGCTATTTATTATGTTGGAATTTCCCCGAAGATGAAGATCACCCAGACCAAAGCATTTTGGAGCACCTAGTATTACTAAAAGTCAATAACTTTATTATCCAAAACAGAATTACCATGATATAATCCCTATCTTCTTAATTGTCAACGAATGGGATATAAGCGTGGTCCCCATTTACAAATACAATACTAGATATTATTGCTGCGGCGCTTCTGTTATTTTCACAATATAATTAATATAATAAATTAATAATTATTATTATTATTATTTATTATTATTATTATTATTATTATTATTATATTATTATTTATTATTATTATTATTATTGTAAGTATTGGTGGTATTGCAATGTTGTATTTTTATGATTATTTATGGTATCATTTTATGCTTTGGTTTCATTACCTTTTTTTCTCACTTTCATGTTGTTGTCATCAAATTGTATGGATTATTGATTAAAATAAAAGTTATTTTTGTTTGTCTTATTTTGACTATGGAACTGATACTTATCATAGCAGACCTGCCTACTTGAAATAGGAAAATGTAATAAGTAGTTTTCAGGGTAAATAACATCGTAGACATTTTAACTACCCTTAAAAACCACCAGTTTGTCCTTATAATGCGTGGGGAAAAATATTAACTCTATGTGATAGCTCTGGCACCAGAACTTCGTTTTCAAGAAATGACATTTAATTAAAAAACCTTTATTATATCCAGCCCGGGATTTAGCCGTAGCACTACGGGAATTTTCGTCGTAGTGAGGAGGTCTGTTGTGATGGGTATCAATTTTTTTATTTTTTTTTAATTAATTTTTTTTTTTAATTTTTTTTTAATGAGAAAAACTGATTGGAAATGTAAAAGTGATGGTGATAGTGGTAGTGATAATGGTAATGGTGGTGGTGGTAACGGTGATGATTGGGGTGTAGGGATGATGGTAATATTATTATTGTTATTATTATTGATATTCTTGTTGTTGTTGTTGTTGTTTCTTCTTCTTTATTATTATTATTATTATTATTATTATTATTATTATTATTATTATTTTATTATTATTATTATTATTATTATTATTACTATTATTATTATTATTATCATATTTATTATTTATTATTATTATTATTATATATTATTATTATTATTATTATTATTATTATTGAAACGTATTGATGTTATTACGATTGTTGTATTTTTGTGTGGTGTATCAGTTTATTTTTTGGTTCCATTTACCTTTTTTTTTTTTCCACTTCATGTATGTTGGCATCAAATTGTTGATTTCTTGGCGAAAGCCTAAGATTGAAAAAACTTTGAAACTTTGAAACTCAGTGTACCGATAGTCGATGTTTTTGTTTTTGACCTGAAATTCGCTGTCACGTCGCGCACGTGCTAAAATAACCTTTTAGCCCCTTACTGTGGACAGGAAGTGTGTAGATTAATTATTTTTTTGTCATCCGTGTCTTCTTGAACTATTTTCAAGGCAGGAAAACACAATACAAAATGCCATCCATTAATCTACGCGATGCCACGACTTAGTTTAGAACAACGTTCATGTGCCATTGGTCATCTTCAAGCTAGACAGTCTGTGACCAATGTTGCAAGAATGTTATGTTTAATATCACCAGGAGAACTGTATATTCGTTAGTGGATCGATTTGAAATGACACAAACGGTAAGGAACCGAAATCGAACTGGCAGACTACGAGTAACAACACAAGGTGAGGACCGTTTTATACGCACCCTACATCTACGGGATTGTTTTGGGACGGCGACTGAATCTGCGCTAGAGTTCCCAGGTACATGAATTAGTCGACACACTGTTCGTTGCTGACTTCCAGAGCATGACATTATCGCAAACGTCCGTTGATGCGACAACTTCTTAGAGCACATCACCGGTTGGCCCGTCTTCAATGGACCCGTACTCATCTGCGCTGGACAATGCATGCGTTGCCATTTGTTCTCTTCTCAGGTGAATCACGCTTTGTGATTGGAAAAATGACAGTAGATTACTTTGTTACCGAAGAGTGATTTCACGATTCATGTGTCGTGGAATCCCCAAACAGAGGATATGGACAAGTCATGGTGTGGGGTGGAATAAGCAGAGACTATAGGACACCTCTAGTCCAAGTAAATGCATCCCTAACCGGTGCAAGGTACATCCAGCACATTTTACAACCCCATGTTATTCAATTTTTTCATGAGCATCCTAATTTTTCATTCCAAAACGAACATGCACCATCCCACCGAGCTATTCTAAAAAGGGATTTTATAGCAGCAAATAAAGTGAACGTTATCAGCATATGGCCTGCAATATCCCCCGATCTAAATCCGATAGAAAATATGTGGAACATAATCGGCCGCCAAGTTCGTTCATTAGACCCCCCAAATGAACAACAACTGTTCCACGCCATTAGAACAGCTTGGGATAACATTCCTCAACACCAGCTGGCCAGATTGACCAATTCCATGCGTAGGAGATGCAATGCTGTGATCGAAGCAAACGGGGGACATACTCGTTACTGATTGAATTAGATTCACCTTCACTTCAAATGAAATGAACGCAAGTAATTTTATTAAAATGTCATTGTTTGTCAAAATTATAGTGCATGTTTTGACTTGTTACTTCCATTTTTGAAGATCTTGTTTTAAAAAGTCTATGTTGCATACAAGATCAACCATAAAGTTTCTAAAAAAAATGAAAGATAAATGATATTACTATGATTACACATAGGTTTTTAATAAACCAGAACAATATTTCATACTAATTCTGTAGGTAAAACAAGTGTATACTTTCTTTTGATCACTGTTATATATATATATATATATATTATATATATAATATATATAATTATATATATATATTTATATATATATAATTATATATATATATATATATATGGATGGATGGATGTAACTTATGCATGTATGCATATGCATACGTTTTACTGAACAGCTGTAACAAAGCGCCACTTCAAAAAGGGTATGATTTAAAAACAAACGATAATAAACCACAGAGTTAGAACGGCTGATGAAAAATATTCTTCTCTTAAACCAATGGCTCAATCCAATATACTTCGCTGACAGCTGAACCCGGACCAGGCTGGGTGTCATCCCTCTGGACCAGTGGATCTCAACCGATGGTCGGTGGGTCAATGCTGAACTGAGGAATAAAACAAATTTGTTGTCCGGGTAAAACAATCGCCGTCAGCAGAGGAAAGGTCATTATAATGATTCCACAAACCTTGGTATTAAGATGATAGCATTGTCTTGACATTAGCATCGTACGGCTATGTGGTCTAGCGGTGTGACACTCGCTTTCGGATAGGAAGGTCCTGGGTTTCGAGCCTCGCTCGGAGCATAGTTGATTCCTTGAAGAAGTCTCTTTACTCGCATTCTCTCACCGTACTCAGGTGTAAAATGAGTACCTGGTCGTTAACAGCGTTGTCTCTGTCCAAAAAAAATTGTAATATCGCCTAACAGGCGCTATGTACCGTTCTACATGTTAAATGTTGTTGTTGGCCAGGGACCCATTGAAACGCGTTTTGAGCATGTTTAGTGGATATTGCGCTATATTAAAGCTCAATTTTAATGTTTCATCGTTCAGTTTACTCCTAACTTTTCAGTGATAGTAAAATAGAATGAACACGGAGGAAAAGTCTTCACAGCAGCATGCAGGGCATCTCACTTTCTTCTGGTGCTCCAGTGAGGAGAGGGGAATTGGATTCAATGGTCTGAAGTCACGTCGCCCAGCAACGGCGGCCATCGTGGTTCTAAACAAAGAAAATCGGTACTTTTTATTCTTCATGCTGGCTTGAACTTTTCATATGTCTTGTGATCGGAATGTGTAAAAGTCAAAACATGATCAGATTTATATTTTTTTTTCCTTGTGGATACGCTTTTATACTCGCCGGAGAAATGTTTCATAAGGGCGCACGCCATTTTTCCGATAGTTTAGAGCCAGTTACTAAGTTACGATGCGTCATTACGAGGGAAGTGACGTTACGACTGTAGAAGCGTATAACGAAGGTACATTTAACATTGTCTTGAGCAACCAATGTGTATCTCTGTTGCACAGTAAAAAGTGATTCTACCATTGATCCTAATACTTGTTGACAAGTTTTGGGTGTTAAAGGTGTTTTATTCATTCACATGTCTTATTAAAACATGTTTACATATTCCTAAAATTTGTTTGTGTTTTATTTCACTTTTCTACTTAGCTGTAGGTCTAGATGTGATTGACATTCTTATAGTTTTAACGTAAAGATTATGGATGCGTACTCACTCACTGATCTATTTCTGTACCATTTTTATTTTCCAAACATCTGCAGTGAAATATTTCATATTGTGGTATTAATAGATACTCTTAAATCATTAACCAAAGTTAATTTTATTCTATAAAGCCTATATTATATATATATTTCTATTTCTATATAATATTCACAATATTGCATGTAATAAATACATTCTTATATGTTGAGGTAGACCGTCTAGTTATAGTTATAGGTTATGTAATTCAAATCTCTGTGTATTTGTAATGTCAATACATTAATACATCTCATTTCCTTAATAACGTTTATTATTATTATTATTATTATTATTATTATTATTATCATCATCATCATCATCATCATCATCATCATCATCATCATCATCATCATCGTCATCATCATCATCAAAAAAAAATAATTCAGATTTTCTTCTTTACGCCTATTCTCATTAAGGATAACACTTCAGAAAAAAGAGATTTTGATTTTGTTTTCAAAAGGTTCGTTCAACCTTATTAACTTTTGAAAAATGGATTGAAAAGCACGTTAAATAAAAAAGTGGTTTTGTAATTTGAAAATAGTCATTTATTTATTTATTTATTTATTTATTTATTTATTTATTTATTTATTTATTTATTTATTTATTTATTTATTTATTCATTATTTATTTATTCATTTATTTATATTTTTGTTTTGTTTGTTACCGACCCTTGAAACTAAGTTTTCATTTTTAATGGTCGCCAGTGCCATTACTCTGGACCACAAGTAAATCACAAGTCAATCATTATTATGTGGCTCAGATATATTACTTATGTGGGACAGCGTGGCTCAGCGTTACGGTCTTTGCTTCATACCCGAAAGCTACCGAGTTCGATCACCCGACGTTGCGCTGTGTGGTCTAGAGCAAGTCACCTCGCCCTAGCTTAATTTGCGGCGCTGCACTGCGGCTGACGCCTGGGTCATTCCAGTCTTCCCATGGAATAGACCCTAGAGAAAAATGTCCCCTATGGGATGAATAAAGAGAATTTTTTTTATTATTATTTACTTTAAGTTTAACACTGGAGATAAAGACGGGATTTTAACTTATTGAAGATGCAGATTTATGGCCCGGGTGAAACACCAGTGACGGAATATTTCGAGTCTTTTTCAATGACCTGCGGGTTTTTTATATTTCTTTAGACAAATTAACCCTCTCCTTACCTACTACAGGAAAATCGTCACATTCGTTACGATACAATGAACATATTTCTTATTTCAGGTTTGTTTTGTACGTACATAACAAAATTTGAAGACTGGGTGGGGTTCCTGGTCTCCCACAGTGGGCAGGGAGGTACTTGCTGTATCTTCTATCCTCCGTGTCTGTTTTCCAATTGCTTTCTGTCTTTGTCTTGGGATGAGATTACTTGGTTTTGTCCTGACCCTAGCCGGAGTCCTTGGCTGGGAGGAAGACAGTCGAATGTATAGTTATAGTTTTGGGAGATGATATTTCTATTTGTCCTTTTAAATCATCTATCTGTTATGCGCTGTTACTTTTTTTGACATATGGTTTCGAAACATTTCAGTGTATTCCTCTTAATTGGATCTTGTGCTGCTGTCTGGTTGAGACTTTTAGGTGATGTCAAACTAAGTACACTGATAGTGTGCTCTTGGAATCTAAATATGTTCCTAATTGAACAATTCCCTTTGTCTTACTTTTTCTTCAAATCCTTTTAATTGTACATCAAGAATATATTTACTATCCAATTTTCTTCCTTTTTACTGGCGCTGATATGACCTAAATGTGTTGCAAGCGCCGTAAAACCCTTTTTAAAATTTGAAGAGAAAAATCTTAGTTATATTTAAAGGAACTTAATGCTGTTTTGTACATCTCGTACTTATTGCTTTTGAATTGAGTGTAAAATAAAATCATTTTTTAAAACTATTTTTTGTTTTGGGAAAAATCCTAAAAATAGTCGGTAAGAGGTTTTTATTTTATTTTGGCATCATATGGCGCATTTCCACGTAACGTGCTTAAAGCGCTTTACAAAGGGTCCCTGCCCAACAGCAACAAGTAACATATAGAACGAGACAAGTCGTCTTTTAGGCGAAATTACAATTATTTTTCATTGTTGCGATGCCCATGCTCTCCTCAAACCAACGCAAAATATTCTCCAGTACAACAATGTTAAACGAGCCCATAAATGCGTTTGGTTATCAGACCTGCAAAATTTGTTCACGTCGCAACTGGTCACAGTTATCAAAAAAAATTGAACTTTATATAGCGCAATATCGACTTAATGTGCTCAAAGCGCTTTACAAGGGGTCCCTGACACAGGAATGGACAACACCCGGGACCTGCGTACGCTTATGGAGGACAGGACAGAATGGCGAAGACTTGTGGCTCATGGTGGGCGCCCCAAGGGGCGGCCTAAGTAAGTAAGTAAGTAAGGGGTCCCTGGTCAACAGCAACAATTAACATGTAGGACGGGGCATGACGCCTGTTAGGCGATATTACAATTTTGCGGACAAAGACAACGCTGTTAACGGCCAGGTACTCATTTTACACCTGAGTACGGTGAGAGAATGTGAGTAAAGAGCCTTTTCCAAGGTCTCAACTATGCGCCGAGCGCAAGGCTCGAACCCAGGACCTTCCGATCCGAAAACGAGTGTCATACCACTAGACCACATAGCCGCACCAAGTGGTCAATATTCATTTATATATCTTTCACTTTCATTAAATTAAAAAAAGGCTTAGTCATAGCAAAATAAATGGAAAATCCTGTCGGATATATTTGTCCGACAGACATCAGTGACCTCATCTGCTCATTTGATTTTACTTGACTCGCTAATGACGTAAACATGTGTGAATACCACGATATTTATCACTTACAAGTTAACACATTCTTGATCGTTGCTTAAAAGAATGTGAGATTTTCACATTTTCACTTTCAATATGTGGAATATTACCCTGGCTGTTGTCAACAAACGTGATTAAAAACGTTATAAAATGTTTATCGATTTTTCTCATTGGTGTTAAATAATGTTAACACTGAGCTCTTTAATCATCCTGCTCTTGCCTTCCTTCGTTGTTTACCGTATTCATCAAGGGAGAAGTACCAAGTTTCATACCTGCTATCTCTCAATTAATGAAAAGTGTTATTATTATTATTATTATTATTATTATTATTATTATTATTATTATTATTATTATTATTATTATCATCATCAGCAGCAGCAGCAGCAACACCATCACAAGAACGACAATAATACGAAGAAGAAGAAGAAGAAGAAGAAGAAGAAGAAGAAGAAGAAGAAGAAGAAGAACAACAACAACAACAACAACAACAGCAACAGCAACCACAACACTAAGAAAAAGAAAAAGAAGAAGAACAACAACAACAAAAACACCACAACCACTACCACCACCACCACCAACAACAACAACAACAACAACAACGTCAACAACAACAACAACAACAACAACGTCAACAACAACAAACCCCGACCCTCTGACCTAATGTCAGTGATGAAAAGTTGTCCTTCAGATAATCTTAAGACCTATTATTATTATTATTATATATATTATTATAGTATAGTATATATTATTATATATATTAGTATAGTATTTATTATTATTATTATTATTAATATTATTCATGATTTATCACGATTATTAGCTTTTCCCTGCAACTGTCAGTCACAACTACTCGCAACCCTAGATCAGAGGTCTGGTCAACCCAAAATTAAATAAAACATGGTGCGCAAATCCCGAATGCATACATCAGAGTTTTGATCCGCCGATCGTGACAATCGGGACTTAATCTAGAGCAAACTAGAGACTTTATATAGCGCAATATCCAATAAACGTGCACAAAGCGCTAAACAAGGCGTCATGGTAGGACAGGACATGTCGCCTGTTAGGCGATATTACATTTTTTTCGGATAGAGATAACGCTGTTAACGGCCAGGTACTCATTTTACACCTGAGTACTGTGAGAACAATTGAGTAAAGGGCTCAACAATGCGCCGAGCGAGGCTCTAACCCAGGACCTTCCGGTCCGAAAGCGAGTGCCATACCACTAGACCACATAGCCGCAGAGGTTTGATTGATCCGCTGACCATAAAATCGGCGTACATCAGATTCGATACCTCTCTTTGAAGAGAGATGTCAAAAACTTGACAATTTATTGACAATCCTCGCGTTTTACAAATACTCACTAAACGTCAGTATTGATCCATGATACGTACAGTGTCGGCCTCGTCGTTTTTATTATTACATTAAATGTCAGTAGATGAGACCTCGAAATGAACTTTCACGATATGGAGTAGCGTGGCTCAGCCTTAGAGTATTTGCTTCGTACCCGAAGGGTGCCAATTTCCACTACCCGTCTAGCTGTGTGGTTTTTTAAAAAGTAGTCCTTCAGAGCCATTCGGCCCATGGAGCCGATGTTTATCCCGGTTTCTGTAGCATGAAATGGGCAATATCAATTTCTTGCTACCCTTTTAATAGGACGCTAGTCTATAGCAAAGTACTTTCAGACAGATCTTACAGACCCAGCTACCCATCACTTCTGGGTGGACAGGGGATTCAGAAGAGAAAAAAATCTCGACTGCACCCGGGGTCAATCTCAGTCTTTTTGCGTATGAAGCGAGTGCTCTACCAACTAAGCTATTGGGGCCCCTTGACCAGTCACGTGCCTAGAGCAAATAATCTCGCCCTAGCTTACTTTGCTGCGCTGCACTACGGCTGACACCTAAGTTATTCCAGTCTTCCTTTGAATACACCTAAAGACCAATATCCCCTTGGGAATAAATAAAGGGAATTTATTTTAATGAGTTAATTTATTATTTATAAATCCATTTATAGAAATAGATAATCTTAAGTGTTTTTAAGTTAATTTTGGCATTGTAGTCCCGTAGTATAACGCCTTCGGATCGGAAGGTCCTGGGTTCAAGTCCCGCTCTGAACGGCGAATAGTTCAGTTCTCGAAAATGCTCTTTAATAACATTCTATCAACGTACTCAGGTGTAAAATGGGTACCTGGCCATTAACAGCGCTGTCTCTGTCGGAAAAAAAATGTAATTTCGCTTAATAACAAGCGTCATGTCTCGTCCTACATGTTAAGTGTTCCTGTTGGCCAGGGACCCTATGTGAAGCGCTTTGGGCACTCAAGTGGATATTGCGCTATATAAAAGGTCAAGTTCTGAAGTTTTAGTTCTTAAAGCTTTTATATAGCGGAATATCCCCTAACCGTGCTCAAAGCATTTACACGGGGCCTCTGACCAACAGCAACACTTAACATGTAGGACAGGACATGCCGCCTTTTACTTCAATTACTTCAAAAATACTTCAATTTTTTTTCCGGACAGAGTCAACGCTGTTAAAGGCCAGATACTCATTTTACAACTGAGTACGGTGAGAGAATGTGCGTAAAGAGACTTTTCCAAGGACTCCGATATGCCATCCGAAAGCGAGTGTCATCAGACAAGACCGCACAAAAGCTGTTTTCCCTACCGATAGCATATATTTCAATTTACTCGATATCTATAAGTTAAGCTCAAATTCAAATTTTAACATCAGGCCTATCCGGACAGAATGCCGTTTTGGTTACATCTTTTATATTGGTCTGAAAAGTTTTTTTAGGTTAGCCAGTTAACTGTCGTACACGTAAGTATTTGAAAATTTGGCCAGAAAACTTATCCTTCAAATATCGATCGATTTAAATGACCTTCATTTTGATTTTAAAAATTAAAAAACGCTCAAACTTGGGACTTGATTAAAAACCTCGTGACGTCCCAGGATTCAGAGATTTTGCCAAGTTGAGGATCATTTAACTTGATCGATATGTGAAGGACGAGATTTCTGGCCAAATATTAAAATACACGTCTTTTTTAGAGTACGGAGTTAACTGGTAAAGATAGACTAACTCCTTTACAGCCAATTAGTCAAAATAGTCAAAATTCAAAATTTCGACAACAAAAAATTCTAGGAAAGTCTCAGCTCTTTAAAAAAATGTTTCGCTTTTATATAGCTCGATATCCAATTAACGTGCTCAAAGCGCTTTACAAAGGGTCTCTGACTAACAGGAACACGCAACATGTCTGTTAGGCGAGATTATGTTGGTTTTTTTTTCCGACAGAGACAAATCTGTCAACGGCCGGGTACTCATTATACACCTGAGTACGGTGAGAGAATATGAGTAAAGAGCCTTTTCCATGGACTCAACTATGCGGCAAGCGAGGCTCGAACCCAGAACCTTCCAATCCGAAAGCGAGTGACATACCACTAGACCACATAGCCGCATAGTTGGGTTCCTTTTTGATTTTTCGAAAATAATTCATTCTGAGCAAAATGTAAAGATATATTGGGGGTTTTTTTTTTCAGTTTAGATGGATTTTTTGAATTCTTAAGCAACTAAAATGTCGTATTTTGAAACATTTTAACGCATTCTAGTACGGACTATTACCAAAAAGAGTTAGGAGAAAACGGTCTCGGAATGAAGTGACCAAAGATTGCTCTTTGCTGGACATCCAAAGGCAAGATAATACGAAGCAAGCGGAAAAAAAAGGACAAACATAGTGACCCTCATCTTGGCAAAAACTCTCAAACCTGGGACTTCGCAAAATCCCAGGTTTGAGAGTTTTTGTCGAGATGGGGGCCATTTAACTTACTTACTTACTTACTTAGGCCGCCCCTTGGGGCGCCCAACATGAGCCACGTCTTCGCCATTCTGTCCTGTCCTCCATAAACGTACGCAGTTCTCGGGTGTTGTCCATTCCTGTGTCATCTAGCAGACAGTCAATGTACGTTTTATTCTGCCTGCCTCTGCTTCTGGTTCTCTCAGGTGGTTCCCATAGCACAAGACTGCTTGCAATCTCCTCCTTGTGCCATTTAAATCGATCGGTATTTGAAGAACGAGTTTTCTGGCCAAATTTTCAAATAATATGGGTTTTTCCATAGGACAGCAGAGTAATAAGCCGTATGTAAGCTGACAATGTTTTTTCTTGATAGATGAGGAAAGAATTGAACCCGGGGCCAGGTGAACATAAAATCAGGTCTGATAATCGAACGCAATTGTGGGCTTGATGTTACATAGTTGTAATGGATAATACTTTGTGTTGGTTTAACAGTACTTCTGTTACGACAATCAATTAGCCCATAACGATTTGGGTTATCAGACCTGCAAATAAGTGCACGCCGGCCTGGGAGTTACTTGCTACGTATCTTGTTCGAATATATTTTTTTAAAATTGGAGAGTGTTTTGTTCTTGTTTGTTTTGTTTGGGGTTTTTTTTTTGGGGGGGGGGTTGTTTGATTTTTTGTTTTTGTTTTTTGTTTGTTTGTTTTTTGTTTTGGGGTGATTTTTTTTTTTTTGGTTTTGTTTTTGTTTCTTGTTTTATTTTATATCGTATTCTTATTTTTTCTTGGTGTAGTCTTTTTGTTTCCAATAGTATATTATTGCCCACACATTTTGCCAACTTATATTCCCTTAATAACAAAATGTTTGTTTTTTTCTAATCTCACATTTTTCTCCGTTTAATGGGTTATCAATACATTTGCCATTTAATAGTGATCAGTGCCCGTGTAAAATCCCGATCGTCAACTGTTTCCTGTGTCATCAGGTGTTTGTTGTGTTGTCAACGTAAAATATTTATTTTGTATCAATCTCATCATTACTGGTCCTGACGCTATAGCTCGCGAGACGTAGCATTATATGTTGTTACATCTGGAGTTTATTTGATTAATAGCCAAAACGATAAAGGATGATGTTTTATGTAAAGGTAAGTGAAGTTTATTCAATCAATATATTGAGATTGAATTTCTTTCAAATCATATTGAAGGTACCAGTCGGGGTTTTTCTTGTTGATAAAAATGTGCCGTAGAAAGTATCTGATTCTTGCAATAAGGGAGACAAGTCGTGACGTCACACCTTCTAATTTTCCTGTTCCAAAGTCAGTGGAAGTGTGTATGTAATCAGTCCTTCGGAGGACTAATTATGAATAGATTACATATTGAATCATATGGTGGAATAACTATTTTAGAAGCATGATAGGTATATTCTAAGGATTACAGGTCATAAGATACGACCTGCATATATTTAGACTAGAAGATGCAATCACTCTGAAACCAGAAGATCATTAACACAAGGTATTAATCAGTCCTCCGGAAGAGTGGTTTTTTTTACACTTCCAATGAGATAGGAACCATTTTTACACCAGATTTTTGTTCCCTATTAGGAACGCAAAGCAATTATTCTTTCACCATGTCAAAACATTGTTAACATTGTGCTTTGCCTTATCATACAGTCAGTTTACTGGGTGGCGTCTTTTGTCTTCCATTATTGGGAAGGGAGGTCATTTGCTGTGTTTTCTATCCCCACCCCCCCCCCCCACCTCCCTTGAGATATGAAAATATTCGCTTGTAAATCACCTCTGTTTCGTACTATTATATATACATATCATATATCATCGAGTGAGAAAAAATACTGGAAGAGTTTAGTAGCCTGTCTGAAAAATTATAGAATCAAACCAATAATTTATTGAACTACATATACCCAATTTTTTTTCAGAAAAATATATTGAAATATATAGCTAATCTCTACTATCAATTTCGAGAAATGCACCGCATTTTGTCATATCGAAGTTTCAGAACGTAATTCTCCTATTTTAATCCGTCATCTTAACGAGTTTTCTGGCCATTATTTTTATAATACGTGTCTTTCTTGAGTACGGCTGTTAACTGGATCTAAATATAGATAGAATGAAGTTGACGTATTCTCTTGTGTAAAAGTGTCCATTAACTCTCTCCTTACCTGCCATTTTCTGGATTGTCGCCAAAACTTCACACCCAACCTATACAAAAATAGATTTATTTCACTCAAACACAAAATCTGTTAGTTCTTGCTATACATAGATCTATCTCTTTTTTTTTTTCTTTTTTTTTTTTTTTTTGCGAAACGAGCTCCTCAACATAATGTTAATATACTTTAACTATAGCAAACATTTTTGTTCAAATTTTATGATGTACAAAATTAATTACAATGAGAAAAATCTTGGCTGCATTGTAACGAATGTGAAGATTTTCCTATGGGTGGTAAGGAGTAAGGAGAGGGTTAAATGTTTATAAATACTATAGATATGAATATTTTCTTTTCTTTTTTGTTTCGGCTGCATCAAGGGGAGACTATTTAAATTTAAGGGCTGTTCATTAAATAAAACGAAACTCTTAAGGGGGAAGGTGTTCAGATAACTCAATTAGTAAAATACTCACTTCACACGCAAACTGAACACGGCTGACCCTAGATTGAAGGACTGCGTTTTTTATGTTTAAGACAGTCATTTGATCAAGGTAAAACTACAAATCACTGGTACTTTCCATCTTACTATACGGCTGCGAGTCATGGACATTAACTGCAAAATTAGAACGTAGAATCTCTGCTTTTGAGATGAAAAGTTATCGATAACTCCTGCGGGCGCCGTATACAGAACACAGAACTAATAAAGGCGTACTGGAAGATGTGCAAGATCGTGCAGGACGCAGGAACCCTCATTACCACAGTTAGAAGGAGCAAACTGTCATGGTCTGGCCACAATGTAAAGCATGAAGGTTTGTGCAGAACGGTGATGGAGGGCATGCTTGAAGGAAGAAGAAGAAGAGGAAGACAAAGGAAAGTTTGGATGGACAATATCAAGGAGTGGACAGGAATGAAGATGGAAGAACTCATGGAGAAGGCCAACAATAGAGAAGAATGGCGGAAAGTGGTGAGAGCTGCATCTCATGTATTCCCCCCCCCCCCCCTCGGCGAAATCAGATCATGGGATGAATGAATAAATGAATGAAATGAAAATTCGAAATCAAAAACCTACTAAGATTAATGCCTCTAGGGATGATGTTGATAATGGACTCGTTCGTATCATTGAAATGAGTAAAAACCCTGTTTTGTAACACTTAATTCAACTAGTAATGGAGGTAATTAGACTGATGAGCTTTTCATTTGACAAATGCAAAAACACATTCAATATAATTTAAATCATCATAACTATGTGTATAATGGTACTTAGTCCGTTCTAAATTATTTCATAGAATGTTTTTTTTTTAAATTCATTTTGTATATTCATATAATGTTATCTTATTATATTTTGCACAAAGGCAGAAACTTAGTATGTATTATGACGCTTTAGGGATATTTCATCATAAGATAGGGAGTTATTGGTCGAAATCATTCATGGCTTTTTGAATTGTCCGTTTTAGTTGTGTTTTTAAAATATTCATTTGTTCGTGTTGTTTTGTTGTTTTTGTTGTTGTTGTTGTTGTTGTTGTTGTTGTTGTTGTTGTTGTTTGTAGTGTCCTTGTTGTATAATTTGTTTTTATCTCTAATTATTAATTGATGCATGGTTGTGTGTGTATGGGTGTGTTTTTTTTTTTTAATTATAATTTCCTCACTGAAGGATGCTGATGATTGAATTTTAAGAAATGACACTTTTTTGATGATTATCCTGTGTGCGTGTGTGTGTGTGTGTGTGTATGTGTGTGTCTGTGTGTGCGCGTGTATGTGTGTGTTACGTTACATTACGAAAAGAAAAACGAGAGGGACATTTAATTTTAAGAGATCATTTAACGTAAATTTTATACAATGTGAATGTAACAGGTTGGAGGCAACCAAATGGAACATGTCGCCTCAATCCCTTTTTATGACCGGATGACCTATAAATTAAGTTTTAAGTTTAAATTATGATCTTTTATTTGGACTGGTTTGTTCGATTGAGAAGTAACGAATGAAGAGTTTCAATCTACCCCAATCCTAAATCTCACAATTCTAACTAGATCATTTCAATTTAAATTCGAGGTGAATTTGTTGTTGTGAACTTTCGGCCATGTCTTTTTTTTTTCAGCACAGAATCGGTCGAGCTTTAGTGTGCCCGCTTGGTTTACTCATCGTTTGTGGTTTGTACCTTCTATCGCCATGGGATCTAGTCTGGGTACAAAAGAGACTGAATCCTATCAAATTGATTGAAGATATTAGGAACGATCAAGCACGTAGAGGATTCTACTATAATGATTATATTCGAGATCGAAGTGGATACCTCTATCCGGAGGGATATTTTGAGTTTGCCCGTAAGTATCTTTTATTAAATAACAATGTGAAATTGAATATAAGCTTCAAGTTAATATACGAAAGTAGATAAAAATGGACGTTTCGGGTCTCCCCTTTATCAACAAAACAGGATGAATAAAACACGACAGACGAATGAGATAATGTGGTAGTGACGTTGTATCTGTTTTCGTATATTACATTGAAGCTTACATTGGTATTTATTTCTTCGAGCTTCGAGCAGCAACGTTTACATTATCTTTTATTAACAAGTTAAATGTCGTGTACTATGAAAAGACACGTATTTACAAATTTGGCCATAAAACTCGTCCTTCAAATATCGATTGATTTAAATACACCCGCATCTTGTCAAAAACTCTCAAACCTGGGACTTTAAAGAAGAGCTTGCGAGGTCCCAGGTTTGAAAGTTTTTGACAAGATGGGAGTCATTTATATCGATCGATATTTAAAGGACGACTTTTCTGGCCAAATCTTTAAATGCGTCTCTTTCCAGAGTACGGCAGTTAATTAGTTAAATAAATAAATCAAATTAGGTGAGTTGAAATAGCATTTGATCAAAACTTCTTAAAATCATTTCTTGATAAAGGACATGGTCTCTATAGTATGTATGGGCAGTAGATTTATCTTTCAGTCACCACTACGTACGTGGCATATCTGCCTGCAAAAGCAGGGAAAGTATAAAAAAAATTCCGATACCAAGCACCAGTTACA
>NC_088361.1:8727732-8730232 GCF_034508935.2 Berghia stephanieae | reverse complement strand
CACCGTTCGCAAACCCGCCCGGAAGCTTCGTCACAACGCACCGTTCAATTAAATGCTCTGCGGTTTCGGACTCTTGACCACAACGGGTACATGTTGGACAGGTGACAAGTCTCCACTTATGTAGTAGTCCGAAAGCGATTGTCGTATCACAAGTGCATAAAGCCGCACTTGACTTATTCTTAACAATGTGGTCTTGTGGTATGACACTCTTTCGGACCGGAGTGTATCGTTTTACATATTAAGTGTTGTGGTTGGCTTGGTACCCATTGTAAAGCGCTTTGACCATTTTTGGTCAATATTTCTCTATATCCATCCATCGTGGCTTGTGCACTTGAACACGTTGCCGATCAGCTGTCTCCACGAATCACGATCCTCTGCGGTGCGCATGAAATCCGTGTTGCTTTTTAAATCACATTTGGCCATTCTTAGGTTATTTAGATAGGCCATTCTTTGTCTTCCTCTAGCTCTCTTTCCTTCGATCATCCCAGATGTTACCAACTTTTCTATTCCGTCTCTTCTCCACACATGTCCCAGAAACAGTAACTGCCTCTTTCTGATGGGATCGATCAACATTATGCCCTTTCTCACCTTCTCCAACATTTCCTCGTTCGTATACCTGTCTGTCCATGATAGCCTCAACATCCTTCAATACATCATTTAAAAGTTGCTCTATATAAATGTTCAAACCATTTTGTTAATATTTTTTAAACCGCGTTATTCTCTTTTTCATCATTAGAGCCTTTTGAGACTCAAACTTCCTTAATATTTAACATTCCCCAGGAGACGGGTCTCCAACGTATATGTACAATAATGTCCGCTGGTACCGTTTTCCTGGAAATGAAGGATGTTTGGAGCCAAGAATCACATGCGTCAGTTACATTCACTACATAAATCCTGGGGCCAAACTCATTCTAATCGTGAGAAACCCTGTAGACAGGTTTGGTTCAATTGAACGATTTCTCTCTGTTACTATTATAGAATAATAATGATGATAGGTAACTATTATTTTTTTTAATATAGAAAGAGTATATCTTATAATTATAATGAATAAAAATACAATGTAAAAATAAATTGCAATTTTCTTTCATGATCAAAGATAGATACTACCATAAATAAAGTAGATACTTTTTCTTTATAGTTTAATAAAATGAAATCAAGATGCCTACTCCGTTTGTTAGGCTTTGTTTGTTTGATTGTTTATTTGTTGTTGTTGCTGGGTTGGGGGGGGGGGGGTGGGTGTGAGGGTTTTTTTTTGGGGGGGGGGTATTTATTTATTTATTTATTTATTTATTTTTTGTTTCGTTTTTTTAATATAAATTATTAACGGGTTTTTAAACACGTCAAAACTTTATTTTCTTTCTATTCTAATCATGATACGTCAAATGAAGCTTTTAATACTTTATATTCGTACAAAGGGTTGTTAATTCTATAGAGAATGCTTAGCTCTATAATATCTATTACTTGTGTAAAAATCACTCTGAAGAGTTCAATACGTTTTAAATGGAATCTTTAAAATATTTTATTCTCTAAGATAACATTTTTAAAATACATATTAGGTTCATTAGCATTTTAGCATATTTTACTACTTTTCTTCAAGGCTTTATTCATCATACCTGTACAACTGGAAGCGAACTGGAGCACTGAGAACTCCGGAACAGTTTCATGAGTGGGCGACAAAGGCAGTCAATGCGCATGTGCAATGCTTTAAAGAAGAGCCATTTCGAGCTTGTTTGTATAGCGAAGACATTATCAATAAAACGGTGAGTGGAGCCACACTTAGTTAGCCATACCCGCCTAATACAGTCTACTCCGGATAATCGCAACTCGGTTTATCGCAACTTTCGGTTAATCGCAACATTTCCCAAGAAACGTAATTAATTCTATATAAAAGTCACTGGTTAATTGCAACACGCTTCGGTTAATCGCAACAAATTTTCGACCTCAAAAAGTGGCAAATTTAAGAAATCAAACAAACAAAATCTCATTATTAATTTTCATTGTCGATGGAATCATGGCAGTTAAAGAATAGAGAGTGTGTGGGTTTTAATGGTACAGTAGTGAGGCACCATCCTATTAGAGACAAAAGAGGGCTGGACTTTGAAGTTTTTTGATATTTCTGTGACATTCGAACAAAATTGCTCCAATACTAAACAAAGGAAAAATTGCTTTCATCTGTTCATTTGGGTTATATCTTGTACGAATTATCAAGAACTGACGATCTAGCATCAAAATTGCAGTAGTTTTAGCTTTTTAAAGTGTCGAAAATGTATGGACAAAGTTGATAATCTGTCCACACTTTCCTTGAACCTTCAGGAAACTATTTCTGTTGGAACTAGATCGTCATTTTATGGTTTATTTTACATTATTTAACCCAAAGAACCCGAATATTTTTACTTTGTTTTTTGGGGGTTTTTTTTTGTGTGTTTTTTATTTTATTTTTTTAATTTTTAGTTTTGTTTTGTTTTGTTTTTTGTCCAGATTAATTAGTATTCGAGATATT
>NC_088361.1:8617732-8725232 GCF_034508935.2 Berghia stephanieae | reverse complement strand
CGGCTTCAGGCATTTTGGGTTTTTTTTTCCTTGGGCAAGATTATTAACCCCCAATTTGCTCACTTGGAAACATGGGTGATTCCTGTTGACATCGGATATCTTGTTTGATCTATATCTATATTCCTTCATGGAATGCCTAGGCGATATTTCCATGTTCACATATCTTTAGGATATTGCATTGCATTTGGATAAGTTGAAGTGTGATGTCAAAAAGCTGGTTCCAATCTCATTGGAAGTGTAAAACCACTCTTGCGGAGGACTGATAACATACCTTCTATAAATGATCCTCTGGTTTCAGAGTGATGGCGTCTTTTTTCTTCTATGGTCGTCAATAAAGATATTTCATCCTCGCGTAATGCTTAGAATCTACCAATGCATCCTGCTACTAAAATAGTCGTGTCACCGTATGATTTAATATGTGATCTATTCATTGTTAGTCCCCCGAATGACTGATTACATACACTTTTAAGGATTTTAGAACCGGAAAAGTAGGTGTAACGTAACGAATTTTCTTTCATATTGACTAACTGTCATCACTGATGCCAACTCCTTGAGTTTGGTTGTCAATGTTCCTGACATCGTGCACATAGACTTTCGGGGGTTTGGAATTTTTTACATGCCACAGTTCTTGTTCGCGTATGAGCGCAGTAGCTACATCACAAATCTCTGATAAAATTCTACGGTGATCTTTTTTATTTGTTTGTTCTTTTAAGAAAAAAACAACAACACTTATTGAAGGCAATACGAATTGTAGGTCAAAACAGAACATAGCAAAGAGATGGTTTAAAAGGGAAAAAAACATCTCCCGAAACTATTAATACCGTTTTCCTCGCAGGGCCAGACAAAACCAAGCCTAATCTCATTCCAAGACAAAGACGGTAAGCAAGTTGGAAAACAGATAATATAGGGGGTTAGAAGAAGGCACAACAAGTGACCTCCCTGCCCATACTGTGAGAACAAAAGACCCCACCCAGAGCATCTATTTCCGAAAAAAAAAATCATTAAAAAAAAAAACCCCAGACAAATCAACAACAACAAAAAATAACAATAAACGGAAATAAACAATACAAAACAAAAAACAAATCAAAACAAAAATAAAATCCCAAAGAGATTCAATACTCACATCACTGACAAAAAAGGTTAATGGTGTTTTTTATAAACAAAGTTTATTTACAATATTATATATAATTATAACATAATACCCGGCACATCTTTATCATTATTATTAGTATTATTATTATCATTATTTACTCAAAATAGTGATACGTGCTCATATTTAATTATGTATGTGACAATGGCAACGATTTCTATAATTATTTTCTAGTTTGTATGTTTGTTTGTTTTGAGTAAGTTACAGTAGGCAATTTGTGTCAAGTTACCTGACAGAAGACATCAATATTACATTCTTTGACAATAACTGTCTAGCATTAAAACATACGGAATTGGCCTTTTAAAATCTAACCAGTGTCGGGATGGTTGATAAACCATCGAAATCTTGAAATTAAATTTATGGGTTTTTTTTTTTTCTTTTGTTTGTGGTCTGTTATTTTTCTTATCTTTTCATCGTGAATATGAAACATCAAAAATGTAATCTCAGCATAAAAGACAGATCATCAATATCCACTTATCTGAAGTGCGGCTATGTGGTCTTGTGGTATAATACTCGCTTTCAGATCCTAAGGTCCTGGGTTCAAGCCTCGCTCGGCGCATAGTTGAATACTTGGAAAAGGCTCTTTACTCACATTCTCTCCCCATACTCAGGTGTAAAATGAGTACCTGGCCATTAACAGTGTTGTCTCTGACGTTAAAAAAATTGTAATATCGCCTATCAGGCGTCATTTCTCGTCCGCCATGTTAAGTGTTGCTGTTAGTCAGGGACCCCTTGTAAAGTGCTTTGAGCACGTTTAGTGGGTATTGCCCTATATAAAAGCTCAAGTTTAAGAAGTTGAAAAATTGACTTAAATCGGACATTTTTGGCTAGTTGGTATCCAATTTAATATCGTGGACGTTGTAGTTATAGATTTTAGATTGCATTTTGTGTTCATTGCAATGACAATTAGAATATCAGATGGTAAGATGTGACACTGTGACTCAATATGATCATTATGATGGGGTGAACCAGACGTTGAAGTTTAAATCTAAAGAATAAATTTTGTGTTTTTAACCCCCCCCCCCCCCCCCCCCCCCCCCCCCCAAAAAAAATAAGAAACATGCTAAAGTTATTTAACATTTTTTAATTTGGCATAAAAACTCGTCCTCTTAATATTGATCGATTCAAATGACCCCCATCTTGGCAAAAAATCTCAAACCTGGGATTTTACGAAGTCTTCCTTTTGTCCCATATTTGTGAGCTTTTGCCAAAATGAGGGTTATTTACTTAGATCGATGGATATTTGAAGGATGAGTTTTCTGGCCAAATTTTTAAATACAATTTTTTTTTTTCAGAGTACAGCAGTTTGTAATTTTTATTTTTTTTAAATTATTTTCCTTGATAAAGCATATTTTTACGACTCAGATATCAAATGTTTAATTTCAAATCAAGTTCAACTCGTTACATTTGTGACCCATCAACTCAAAACGGTATTATGTAGGAATTAATCGGATTCCGATGAGTGAATTTAGAAATAAAATTATGAGAAATGCAAACTTAGGAGTGGGAGTTTTGGGCAATCCCAGAAATTCTATTTATTCTTCACCATAATATTGTACATAAAATGTGAAGAAACACCACTATCAATTCAAATTTTGGCAACAAGATGGTGACTATTTGGACATATTTGTTTTTGTTTTGTTTTGTTTTTAAGGGTTTTACGGCGCTTGCAACACATTTAGGTCATACCAGCGCCAGTAAAAAGGAAGAAAATGGGATAGTAAAAAGTTATAGAATTACAATTAAAGCACCCAAGAAAAAGTAAGACAAAGGGGAACTGAGAACAAATAGGAATCAGATGTAGATTCCAAGAGCATACCACCAATGTACTTAGTTTGAGATCACCAATAAGTCTCATCCGGACACAAGCACAGAACCCAACAAAGAGGAATACACTCAAATGCTTACATTATACATTCAAAATAAAAATAATAATACATAACAGAGAGATGATTTACAAAGGAAAAAATATCATCTCCCAAAACAATAACTATGCATTCGACTGTTTCCCTCCCAGCTAGGATTCTGGCCAGAGCCAGGACAAAACCAAGTACAGAGACAAAGACAGAAAGCATGTTGGAAAACAGATATAACGGGATAGAAGACACAGTATGTACCTCCCTGCCCGCTATGGGAGGTCAGGATCCCCACCCAGTTGGACATATTTTAAGGAGAGACAGAAATATTCCTGCAAATAAGGCAATGGCGTTATTCTTTACACCAAGCGGACATAGCAAAACACAAAGGCAGACCCACGACAACAAGCACATACACTATGATAAATCAAGATCTCAATTGCCTCGACGACACACAAGAACTGAGATACAAAAAGGATTTAGAATACCTTGGAGCCATCGCAGCAGACCGTCATCAGTGGAAAGTTTTGTTTGTTTTTGTTTTTAAAGGTTTTACGGCGCTTGCAACACATTAAGGTCATATCAGCGCCAGTAAAAAGGAAGAAAATGGGATAGTAAAAAGTTCTAGAATTACAATTAAAGCACAAAAGAAAAGGTAAGACAAAGGGGAATTGGTTCAAATAAGGAACATATGTAGATTCCAAGAGCACACCGTCAAAGTACTTAGTTTGAGATACCTAAAACTCTCATCCAGACACAAGCACAGGTCCCAACAAAGAGGAATACACTCAAATGTTTACCAATCATATAATATAATATGTAAACTAAACATAATACAATACACAACAGAGAGATGATTTACAAGGAAAAAAATATCATCTCCCAAAACTACAACTATACATTCGACTGTTTCCCTCCCAGCCAGGGTCAGCACAAAACCAAGTAATCTCATTCCAAGACAACGACAGGAAACAATTGGAAAACGGGTATGGGGGGATAGAAGACACAGCATGTACCTCCCTGCCCACTATGGGAGGTCAGGATCCCCACCCAGTCAGTAGAAAGAAATCACTCAACAAATCAGAGAATCTACCAAAGCATCCCAGTCCAAAGATTAGGAGGCGATCGGCAATAAGTCAAGTAAGTCATAAGGAGTAGAAATTCACCCAAAGTTTCAATGTTGTGGCTAGAAAATCAAATTTCAGTATCTAGTTCATCCTGACATAGTACCACTTTGAGAAGGCGGGTCACATCTGAAACCAATGCAACATAAAATGCAAGACAAGGAACTGGTGAAACATGCTCCTAATATTACACTATTTTTTTCACACATTCAAAGCATTATGTCATTTTACTAATTGAATAGTATAATAAGATTGTAAGATACCTATTTCGGTATGCTCGGATACATTTTTGTTTACATCTTCACAAAATAAGTTCTGCCTCATCAATCCACATACACATTTAAAAAAAAAAAAAGAAAGTATTCCATATTTTCAAGATTAATTATAAAACCATACGATAAATATACAATATACAATATAAATCCCTGGCATGAACAATAATATTTAGTCACTTTAGTATTTACCCAATACTAGAAAAATATTCAACGTCCATATTCATTATCACAAATGACCACTGTTTATATATATATATATATATATATATATATATATATATATATATATATATATATATATATATATATATATACACCCAATATTTAAAGATTTAACGTTTTTAGGAGGTGCAAAACAAATCATCATGTCTTATTTATGTCATCAACATTTTAAAATATTAGGTTGGTATAGACTTTGAAATATAATTTCGTTTCAAATAACGTTGCTGTCATCTAATAAATGGAATTTCAAATATTTCCATATATTGTTTTTGTGTAAAAAATCAAAACGATGATTTGTTTTATAGTGCACTTTTCAGACGGGATAACTAAATCAAGTGATTCCATACACTCTTGTCAAATAATCAAATATAACAAAACTTCTATTTCAAAAGTAAATGTCAACATTGCACATGATTAACATCAATAAACAAATTGAAAAAAAAAAATTAAACCAAAGAAAGAAAGAAAGAGTGCAAAGGTTAAAACAGGTAGAAGCAAATAGTGGGAAACAGATGAACAAATAACAATGTTAAGACTATACCCATCAAAAAAATACACTATCTTTATATAAAAAAATATATTCTTTTTCTTTCCGATATGTCAGTGTTAATTAATAAAGCAAACTATTGTTACATGATCTAGCTAGCAATTAAAAAGTCAAACGTGATATGAAACCAAAAAAATGATTCAACAATTTGTTTTTTCTCACATCTTTGCTTTTCACTGACAACATCAAACTCATACAAAAACGAATAAAAATAAGAAAACAAAGTGATTAAAATGAATGTTGAAAGTTTCATTTCATAAATAAATAATAATGTGAAATTGAATTTAAGCTTCACTACAGATGAATGAGATAATGTGGTAGTGGCGTTGTTAACAACGCCACTACCACATTATCTCATTCAATTTCACATTATTATTTATTTCTTTGAGCTTCGAGCAGCAACATTTACATTTCATAAATAGGCAGGCATATATTGCTACCGTGATTGTCACTCTTTTTTATTCAAGGAACTTTTTTTTTCTCAGTTTCTATTATCAGCAAAGACATTAATTATATTTTTTCTCTCTTTTTATAAAGAAAAAACTTTGACGGTAAAAATCTGTAAAAATAATGAAGTAAGTAAGCTCAATTGTGACCGGTCTTGCTCTTCATTTACTGAATTTAACAATAAATATTGAAGAAAAAAAAGTTTTTTTTCTTCTTTTTTTCTAATTCCTGGCCTCAAGGTTTTCATAATTTTGATGATTTTCTCTTGTTTGTCAGGTTATTTCTGGTTCAGATAAGTAGCTCAGGTCATTTACATATTGTTTTATTCCCATCAAAACTATTAAAAATTTTCATTGGACAAAAAACAAAAAATCAATTTAAAAATATTTTTAAATCAATGATTTTGACGGGGGGGGAAAAATAATCTAAAGCACGTTTCTTAATAATAAAAAAAAAACATCACATTTTCAAAAATATAACGGACATGAACTAATTCTTGTTTGGACGGATGGAGTAATTAAATTCAAAACACTTATCTTAAAAGCAGGGCAAAATGTGCCTGTAAGGATTTGGGGGGAATCTGGCCCCATATCCTCCATAACAATAATAAGTTGGCAATAACAAGAGTAAGTATAATTTAAGCTCAGTTTGATCATAGCATAGAAATAACAAACAAAAACAGATTATAGTTCGAAACCCAATTCATTTTAACCCAAAGTTAGTTGTAGTTGTATCATCATGAATGCATATTCATATAAAATAAGAGCATTCCCTTCCCAGTTCTGTTTTTTTGTAATAAACCTCTCAATAGCAGGAATTCCCGTTGATGAAATTTCTACCGATTTGTTGACAAATTGACATGTGTGAAGAATATCACATTGCTTTATTGAGTTTGTGGACTATGGCCATTAAAAAGAATTTTATAAATAAACTGATTCCCCTACACGTGAAGCTGTGATTTAAATATGTCTACATGAATGCAGCTGTTGTGAAACAAAATTATATGTACAATTCGAAGTAACATTAGCATAATAAAACGAATGGAATTAGATAAATATAAAATAGGTTTGATCATTGGATTTGGGAGGGAAGGGATGTGCTAAAAGACCTTTATCCACAATAAGACAATAAATCATCACTATCGTTTTTAAGAAGTCAATCCTTTAAAATTTTTATAATTTTTTCTTTTTGAATTTCTTTCTTTATTTCTGTTGAGCTCTTTCTCATCTCTGTGAAGAAGATTTTACCTTGAATAAGAGAACTTTTTAGAAATCACTATGGCTCGCCGTGAGAACAGCATCCAGTAAGGAAGGCCAGGTGTCTTGTTGAAGGCCACAAGTGAGGCAAGTGTATTTGTCATCCGAATACCATGTTACATAAAAGTGATCTCTCAGAGCAAAAAAAAAAAGGCTCAAGAAATTAAAAGTTTATGACGTTCAACAGACAAGCATTGAATGCATATTCGCAAGTCAATTGGAAAGGACATGCTATCAGACATATCTACTGCTGGGTGGGCAGAGGAAACCGTGTGCACAATGCCATCCCTGAGAGTATATTGTTGAAGTGGCTACTCATTAATCAGGTCATATTGTGAGTTACACAACAGTGACATACCTAAAAGTAGCAAGGTGTAGACTTTAATGATTTGCCATGACATCCCACTGAACTATTAAACAAAAAGGTAAATTCAAAGTAGAAACGTGTAGGCATACATTTTCAAGTCGTAAATTTTGCTTATCAAGACAAACCTGAGCCACTGAAATAAAGATGCTATTTTTATATGAACAATGAGAATGAGATAATTTAACTACTTCACAACAAGACTTAATTTCCTTTAAATTTTAAATAATAAAATTCCCCATTGTTTATCTGACAATTACCGCAGACATTTCCATTTGATCAAGACAGCAGTAACAGCAATGCGATTTAGGACTCTATAAATGAAGATTCCAGTAAAATCAGACCCTGCCTTTAAAGGGTCAAAGAATATTTGAAACAAAGTAATGGAACATTTTTAAAAAGAACAAGATTGAAATATGAGACTAGGGAAACATAGAAAGGATTGGTGACTATAAATGCTATCCTGAGGGGAAAAAAAATCGTCACCTGTGGAAGACTGTACAATACCCTATACACCTTCTCTCTTTCTGAAATTGCAAAGACCCTTATACTTCAACAGATAATATCTATTTTTCTCATAATTTGATTTACATTTTATGGTACAAATCAAATTGAGAAATAAGCTCCTTGCAAAATAATCGATTTGTAACTCAAGTATAACGATATGGGCAAGTTATAAAAATTGTGAGCCTTTTCAAAGACATTTAATGATAACCATCACAAATTAGCAAAATTTTCAATTGGTACACAAATGCTGAAAGCCGACCTAACCGTTACTTTTGGAGAACTAAGAATCTCTAGTTCTAATTACAGAAGTACACAGAATAACTTAAATTTTGAAAAATTAAAGTTGATGCCAAAACTCACAAAAAGCAATACACTGGTGACCAATTATTTTATAAAGTTAACAATTGTGACCACTAGTTAACCCCTTAGACTGACCAATTTTCGGCCCGATTGCTATTCATTTCTTTTGGTATAAAATAAGTGAGTCTTTACGACAGACGCTAATGTTTATAAAATCTGCTTGATGCTTCATAGGTTAAAAAAGCCACAGAAATTTATAGGAGCACCCTTCTTTTAAGTTTGTTTTTTTTTTTTTTCTCTCAGCCATCAGTCACTGTAAGGTGCTTCATGAGTGATATTGATAATGAGTATAAATCACGACTGATTGAAAAAATGTGGCTCCATTAATCCTTGCTGTGGTTTGTGGATATTATCACTACACTCTGACAAAACTCATTTTTATAAAAATTTGGTAAAGAAAATTTGCCCATCAAATAATAAAATACTCAAAATGACCACTAACTTGTCAAAAAGTCTCAAATCTAAATTTTGAAGTTTGAGGAATTTTAATGTCGCATTTCAATCAATTGATATTTAAAGGAAAAGTTTTCCAAAGGAAACAAAAATAAATAAAAATGTTTTGCTAGAGAATGGCAAATAAAATCAATCTAAAGGTCGAGAAATAATAATCCCTTTTCTTAAGAGTAGTACTGATTGAACCTTTTACGCAAATTTTAACAAAATATCTGTAAATGAAGGGGCATTTACTAAAATGTTCATAAAATCTTGTTTTGTTAAAATGGAAAATCACAGGACCATCCTTTAAAAATAGAACAAAATAATAAATGATTGTTTCACACTTTATCATTTACACTGATCTGAGATTCTTTACTACCATTTATATTATGTAAAAATAGTTCCATTTCTATTTCTTTAAAATTTTTAATTTTTCTGTAATAGAAAGAAGATGATTGGTGAAGGAACGAAACTACAGTAAGCTGCACATTGAAATCATTGAGTAAGAAAAGAACTCATAAAAAAGTCAATGGCAGAACTTTGAAATTGAGATTTCCAAAATAAGTGAGAAAAAGCAAAATAATTGAAAATTCTAAGTGATTCAATAATGAAATCAATAATTAATTTTTTTCTTTTAATTGCTCAAAGCTGCTGTAGATAGGCTACGGTCAACGATCAAAAGCTGCTGAAATTGAGTATGTTGACCTATCTGATAAATAAATTTCGTTATTTCAAAATACAGTTGTGTAAAATCACAATTCTTAACGTTATTTGACTTGTCCATCTTCTGTCAAAAAGTGCATACTGATGGCACAAAAAATAAACAAATAAAGAAATAATTTTTTAAAAACAATTATAATAATAAATATATGAAAATAAAATTTGTAGTTTCGACTGAAATCAAAGTTATGAGATTGTACACATGGAGCTCTTCGGTTGTTGCTGCTTTTTAGCAGTTTGGGGTGCGTATGAGTTTTTGTATTCAATAATTTCAGCTTTGACAACCCGTTGTTGTTGTTCCACTTCAGGTTTGGTGAGTTTTACTTGTAGTATATCTGCTGCTATTTTTTGAAAAGTGAGTGGCACCTGTGAATGGGACAAGAATATATATAATTAACACAAGAACAAATACTGGAATATGGTATCTCAATCACAAAGCGAAATAAATATATTGTACGATGCAGAACACACAAAAAAAAAAGAAGATAAAAAATAAAAAATAACAAAAAAAACATTTTGCCTTCAGCCAATTTCTTTAAAAAATATTGAGAATAAGTATCCAAAAATAAAAATTTTTAATACGTTTTTTGGGCTGATTTTTTTAAAATTTTAAACTAAAAGACAAAAATTATACACATCTCACAGTTTTATATTAATGAATTAAAAGTAGTCCCAAGAGCTTAATTGGAAGATCAGTCAACTCGCAAATATGCAATTCGAAAAAGTATGGAACAAAAAGGAATATAGTTCAGAAAGGAACAAAACACTACATATTGTAATACTCTCCATTAAATCCAAAAATACAGCAAACTTTTCTCCCAGCTATCTCAAATTATCATGAAGTATTACTATTCACATTCTTTTTGTTATTGGCTGAAAATAGATTTTAGCCCAAAATGTAATGTATTTCATATTCTGTTTATTGACTAACGACAGGTTTTGTACCAAACCGTAATATATTCGTATTCTGTTCACTTTCTTAAGTTGTTATATTCATTTGTGTACAGTATTTTTTTAGTTCACAACTTCTAGCAGTTTAACATTCAAATAAACGATTCAATGGTTTTGTATTCTGAAAGAAGTGTGTCTATATCTGAACCCTCTATCGACCCGACAGTGACTGGACAGTGGCCCTTCAGAGTCAATATATATATATATATATATATATATATATATATTGAATCGTGTTTGATACAAATATGGTACGAAAAGTGCTCGACATGTAGTAATGGAGCGAATTATTATTTAAAATATTTACCACAATGTTTGGGGCAGTCTACATCAATGTTTCAGGCTCAATTTGCCATCTTCAGGACTGAGTTGTTTTGTTGACTGTTGTTGTTTCTTGAAGTGGTTCCGGTTTGAAGTTAATTAAGAGGAATTTGCGCCGATGGGGACACTTTCCGTAGATCTCACTTTTCATGTTGAGTGTGGCTTCATGAGGTTGTTTGATTATAGTATATTTTTCTTCCAGGCATAAGCTACATTGTTTTGATGTTGGTGTGTATCCTGTTGCTTTAGATAAAATTTTCCATGAAATGTTGTGGTCTATTTTGTTGTCTTTTAATTTCCAAATATGTTCGCTGAGTTTTGTGGATGTTTTTTTGTTAGTGTTTCTAAATGTTGAGGTGTGGAGGTTGTATCTTGTTTTGAAATTATTTTCTGTTAGTCCTACATATTTTTCTTGCTTGTTTGTTTTAGTTTCTGTGACTGTGGCTTGGTAAATTAAACTTGATTCTAAGCATTGTTTGTTTAGTGGGCAATGTTCTTTATTTCTGCAGTTGCATTTTCTAGTGGGTGGGTTTTGCTCTTGTCGGTGGTTTATTAATATTTTTTTGTTGTGGCTTGAAATTATTTGTTCTATGTTGCGCATACACGAGTAACTTATTTTTATGGTATTCCTGTTGATAATTTTATGTAGCTTGTGGTTTTTTGGAAAGTGTGTATCAATTAACTTCAGGAACTGCTGTCCTATGTTTGTGCTGACATTTATGTCGAAAGGTGGGTTGAACCAAGTTATGTGTCGTTTTCTTGTTTTATGTTCTTCACTTGTGTGTTGGGGTTTACATGAGAGGGAGGCGTCTGTGTATACAAATGGTGTGTTGTATCCACTTTTTGTGAGTGCTTCTTTGTAGGGGGTGGCTGCGACGTTGAATATCTCTCTGTTTTCCGAAAGTTTGCTCACCCTCAGTGCTATGTTTTTTGGTATGTTTTCAATGACGGGACGGGGGTGGTTGCTGTTTTTATTAATGTAGCTAATGGTGTTGTTTGGTTTTCTGAACGGTTGGAATGAATTGGATTTTATGTCGAATGTGATGTCGAGGAAGTCAACTGTTTTTTTGTTTGCTTCTATCGTGATTTTTAAATTGTTGTTTTGGAATATTTTGAAAATATTCCAAAACAACAATTTAAAAATCACGATAGAAGCAAACAAAAAAACAGTTGACTTCCTCGACATCACATTCGACATAAAATCCAATTCATTCCAACCGTTCAGAAAACCAAACAACACCATTAGCTACATTAATAAAAACAGCAACCACCCCCGTCCCGTCATTGAAAACATACCAAAAAACATAGCACTGAGGGTGAGCAAACTTTCGGAAAACAGAGAGATATTCAACGTTGCAGCACCCCCTACAAAGAAGCACTCACAAAAAGTGGATACAACACACCATTTGTATACACAGACGCCTCCCTCTCATGTAAACCCCAACACACAAGTGAAGAACATAAAACAAGAAAACGACACATAACTTGGTTCAACCCACCTTTCGACATAAACGTCAGCACAAACATAGGACAGCAGTTCCTGAAGTTAATTGATACACACTTTCCAAAAAACCACAAGCTACATAAAATTATCAACAGGAATACCATAAAAATAAGTTACTCGTGTATGCGCAACATAGAACAAATAATTTCAAGCCACAACAAAAAAATATTAATAAACCACCAACAAGAGCAAAACCCACCCACTAGAAAATGCAACTGCAGAAATAAAGAACATTGCCCACTAAACAAACAATGCTTAGAATCAAGTTTAATTTACCAAGCCACAGTCACAGAAACTAAAACAAACAAGCAAGAAAAATATGTAGGACTAACAGAAAATAATTTCAAAACAAGATACAACCTCCACACCTCAACATTTAGAAACACTAACAAAAAAACATCCACAAAACTCAGCGAACATATTTGGAAATTAAAAGACAACAAAATAGACCACAACATTTCATGGAAAATTTTATCTAAAGCAACAGGATACACACCAACATCAAAACAATGTAGCTTATGCCTGGAAGAAAAATATACTATAATCAAACAACCTCATGAAGCCACACTCAACATGAAAAGTGAGATCTACGGAAAGTGTCCCCATCGGCGCAAATTCCTCTTAATTAACTTCAAACTGGAACCACTTCAAGAAACAACAACAGTCAACAAAACAACTCAGTCCTGAAGATGGCAAATTGAGCCTGAAACATTGATGTAGACTGCCCCAAACATTGTGGTAATATTTTAAATATAATTTATATATAATATATATAATATATATAATATAATATATATATATATATATATATATATATATATATATATATATATATATATATATATGGCCCAAACAACCAGATTTATCCCACTTTCTGGAAAACAAACACTTGCTTTCTAGTATACAGGACACTAGTTTATCACACAGTACTTTTCACCAGATTTCCCTGACATCATCATCATCATCATTATTTATATTATTATTATTATTATTATTATCATTATTATTATTATTATTATTATTATTATTATTATTATTATTATTATTATTATCATTATTATTATTATTATTATTATATTATTATTATTATTATTATTATTATTATTATTATTATTATTATCAGCCTCATCATTTTTATTATTATCATAATTGTAATTAATATTTGATTATCTTTATTCTCTTCAATAATTCCATTTTCTTGCTTAAAGCCACTTACAGATTCTCCTGTTTTTGCAGATATAAAATAACTAGTTGCATTGTGGTCCGTTGCAAACTTTAGATGCTTGTCTTGTTTTACAGTTCTCATGTGCTCCAAGTCACCTGAAAATCAAAAATTGTGGTCTTAAACCTTCACAAAGATTCTTAAATTCAAAAAGACAAAAGACAGAAAGTCATTAAAAAAGAAAAATTAGGATCTATACCAAGCAATAAAGAAACCTGAGTTTACGCACGAGAACAGAGGGCCCTTGAATCAAATATTCTTTAAGAACAAGACAACTAAAATTGCATTTGTGTTAACTTTTATACATGTCCTAAAGTTAAAAACTTATTCTGGCTGTCTCAACATTATAGCAAAACACCATGCAAACTTAAAATAATGACAGGTGAATATCCTTATCTGTTTTTTCTTCAAAATCAAAGGAGATCATAATCTTAAAGAAAAAATGTCATTGATCTGTCCCTCCAGGAAAATGCGGCCGCATCAGCATCCGATGCGGCCGCATCCTTTGGCCTTCCGCATCCAACTCAGCATCCGTCAGCAAAAAGCTAAATAATTCCCACTACAACTACTACTACTCCCCCTACTACTACTATTACTACTACTATTCCCACTACAACAATAACTACTACTACTACTACTGCTCCTCCTCCTACTACTACTACTACATTACCACAACAACTACTACTACTATTACTACTATTACAACCACAACACCACTACTACTACTACTACTACTACTACGACTACTACTACTTTACTACTACTACTACTACTACTACTACCCTACTACTACTACTACTACTACTACTACTACTACTACTACTACTACTACTACTATTACTATTACTACTACAACCACTTCTACAACGACTAATACCACTGCTACGACCACTACTACTCCTACCATTACCTCTACCACTACTACTATTACAACTATTGTTATTATTACTACAGTAAAGAATAAAATATTGTTGTTGGAATTTCGTTTCTTTTTATTTATCATTGTCATTCATGTGTATCTTGGTTTGTTTTGTTTTTTTCCCTAATCATTTGACCATGTAAACGTTAACTATTTTAGGTGACATTTTTTAAATTAACCCATTCTTAACACGCTACTCTGCCACAGAGGTTGGTGTAGCATGCTAAGGGTTTAAAATCAATGTTCTTTAAAATAGTGTACCTACTTATTTCTACATTGTCAAGTAGTCTGGTATATATTTCTGCTTTTTAGTTGTTTTTAATGAAACGAAACAACTTAATGTAGCTTTTAAACCTATAAGAATTCATATTTATTGTGAAAATTAGGTTTTGGGGGTTACAAAAGCAAGCAAGAACATGCATAAATGTCGGATTTTTGGTATAATTTATGGCATAATGTCGATTTTATGGCATAATTCATGGCATAATTTACCTTTTTTTTTGGCATAATATTGGCATAATTTTGCCCAAAAAATGGCATAATTCCACAGGGACAGATTGATAATAGAAGAATTAAAACTCACATTTATTTCCAATCAAAGCTAAATGTGGCATCGGACCTGAACCACACACTTTCTTCACTGCATTGAACCAGTCTTCCAAATTCTCAAAGCTAGCATAATTTGTGATGTCATAAACCAGTAAGACACCCTGGAGTATGAGTAGAAAAACCATATAATATATAAACAATCTACTGTATGACGATTTCATACATTTGTAAAGTCTATTTGAAAGTAGGTTGCTATAATTTTACTACAGAAAAGTGAGTGGAGCAGGTACTTGTGTTGGTAACAACAAGAGATGAAGTGAATAGAAAAGGGCCAGAAGACAATAGAGAATAAAAAATTTTCCGTGGTTGATGGGGTTTGAACGTGGATAGCTCATACGGTAGAGTCACGCTCTCACCGGCCAGGCGGAGTTGTCGTACCAATAAGGTCGCGGGTTCAACCCCATCAACCGCCGAAAAAATTTTTTATTCTCTATTGTCTTCTGGCACTTTTCTATTCACTTCATCTCTTATAATTTTACTATAATTTTTGCTATAATAATGACTTTTGCATATGTAAAAAAAAAAAAAATTAAAGTAAAATGATTCCCATTTCAGTTCAGACTTTGGGAATGGTCTTTTTATCGGGGCAATATTCTGGTTCAACAACATCGTGTGATAGGATGGCTAGTTCCTTTCCACCCCGCCTTTATTTTCATTAAATCTTTGAAAAAAAAAAAAAGAAAAACAACATAAAAGAAGTAGCTATCCATTTACTGCTAGGGGAACAGATCTTACAAGACCAGTGAGCTTTTTCAGTCTTTACTGCAAAAACCATGACGCTCCCGATGCTGACTGCAAACTATTGCAAATTTTTAAAAACAATAATTGCTCGTGAAGACAATATTTCATTGTTTCATATACAGTATAGCAGTTTCAGGGTAGTGAAAAAGAATTATTAGTGTGCATAGCATTCTTCTTCTTTATCTTTTTATTTTTCCCCCAAAGTTACCGTGTTTCACTTAGCAATTTTTGTTATATGCCCTTTTTCTTTCCTGATAATTATGTCATTCTCATCCAATGCAACACATTCAAATATAAGCAAGCAATAATAAACAAAAATAAAGCAAAACTCCAACCAGGAATGTTTGACTTACATGAGCTCCAAATATATAATTATTTAGCATAGAACCACCTAGAGTTTGTCCTCCAATGTCCCAGACTTGAAGGGCAACATTAATACTGCCTAGAAAGTATAATAAATTTGAAAAAAAAAAAATAATGAAGATATGATAAAATGACCAAACATGGTTGAAACAAAAAAAAAAAAAAAATCACTATAAGACATGGTCTGATCTACGTCTAACAGAATGCTCTCTTAATAAAATAATAATAACATATGTTGTATTTGGATCAAAATAAAACACAACTGGAAACGGGTTAAATTGTTCATATAGGGAATGAGATAAGTGGAAAAGTAGCGTCCCTTGATTGGATATCATAATCAACGTTATGCATTTTTGTACAGAAATATGAATAATAAATTTTGTATTTGGAGCGCTTGGTTTGTAGTTGGTTTGTTTACAAATAACTTCTCCACCGGTGACGTCTAATCAAGGGACGCTACTTTTCCGCTAATCTAATTCCCTATAAAGGGCAACGCAACAACAAAAATATTTAAAACGGAGAGTGCATAAAGGTATTCACTCTCCTGTTATAAACTATCTTTTTTTTTAATGTAAAATACAAAGTAGAAATCAGTGAGTACTTTCATGTTGCCCTGATATCGTCCCTTAAATTAAAATTCAAAATCAAAAAATGAAAAAAATAAATAAATAGCACCTTACAATTTTACTTTAAAAAGTATCTTTAACTACTGAATATACCTTAACCCTCTTCAAAATAGATATTATATATATATATATATATATATATATATATATATATATATATATATATATATATATATATATATATATATATATATATATGCAAGCTAGCATAAATCAAATAATTTTGAAAATCGCAAACTCCAAAAAAACAACAACAAAAAAACTAGACTACTTATCACCTGTAACATTTGTTTTCTGAGACCATTTATAAATGTGTAATACTGTATTAAGAAAAATATTTTGATTTAAATGTACAGGCTACATCACCTTGTAAAGTAATTCGCTTCAAGTAGAAGTCGAGACCAACAGTTTGTCCATACTGTTTTGAAAACTGTTCCTGAGAGTACCTCATACATAAAGATGTCTATTTAAGAAAACAGAAAGTAAAATAAAGGTATTTATTAGTTAGCTTTGGACAACAACAAAAATATCAATTCACAAATTACCATTTCACTGTTAGAATTCTAATGATAAAAAAAAAACAAAGCTTATGTACCTGTCGACAAGCAGCCAGTTATGCCATGCAGGAGAGATACAAACAAAAAACATGTTTACATCTAAACATATTTGAAAATAATAACAAAATTTAAAAAAAGGAGATATTCATAAAATAGCATTACATGTCAATACAATATAGCAAATTTAAAATGCAACATTTTAAAAAATTGGAATATATAAAAACCAAATTGCAACATTTCAATAAAAGCAAACATTCTCATGACAAATAAATAAAGTCTGTATAGATTCAACCCTCAACAACTTCATCTTCATGTGCTACCTTTGAAAACAAAAATGGCAGCTCAACTGCAACAGGTTTTGAACCATATTATACAGACAATACCAGTTTCTTCCTTCCACTACTTTTGCTGCTTATGATACAACCGACAATATAAATAATAATATTAAATTTTGAAAAGACTCCTCCCCAGCATTCATTTTCTAGAAAGATGACACTATGCAATCAGTAATGTACTTGTATCATGCCAATCAATAATTCAGCTCAGGACTGCTAGAGATTGTATTCTCTATGATATTTTGATGTTATTTTTTTTTTTTTGAGTAAAGACGGCGTGGCTCAGCGGTATAGTCTTTGCTTCGTACCCGAAATGTACCGAGTTCGAATACCCGCTACGTTGTGTGGCCTTGAGCAAGTCACTTCGCCCTAGCTCACTTTGCAGCGCTGCACTGCGGCTGATGCCTGGGTTATTCCAGTCTTCCCTTGGAATAGACCCTAAAGAAAAATTTTCCCTTGGAGATGAATAAAGGGAATCTAATATTTATTTATTTATTTATTAGTCTAAACTAGTTTTGTTTCACAAGAAAGAAAATCATTAATCATCAATTGGAAGCCCAGTTGGAATTTTTTGTAAATAGTTCGATCCCTTTAAAAGGAATGCAAGTCAGTCAATCAAAACAACTATGGTCTAAATGAAAAGCTTTTCTTACACTTTACATGTCTAAATAAAAGCAAGGCAAAATAATAAATATTTTGACAGCGATTGCGACTGCTATGGATGGCGCAACAATCCTTCTCCACGTTTACTTTACAACCCGAAGAAAGGGAATCACAGTCTGATTTGGGCATTTTTTTAATGAACTTTTTTTCTGCTTCAATCAGTTCTATCCTATGTCCACTGACCGCACTGTGTCTCCCCTGTGTTTGCGCATGAGCATTGGAGTTTAAGTCCCAATAGCCACTTCGAAAAAAAAAACGTAGTGTTTTTATGCACCTCCGTTGACGGTGTATCTTAACGGACCGTTTTTATACACCTCCGTCACGGATGCGCATCCCACCCAATTTCATCAGCGAAATTGTGTTTCTGTATTTGGACACGGTGAAAGTTATGTTGTGACATCTGTGGGATGTTTTTGTTAATAAATTTATATAAAAATAATAATAATTTTAAAAATCGAAATATAAAACCAGAAAATAGAAGTTGCGTTGAAGGAAAAATAATGTTTTAGAAAGACCTTATTAAATCTGATGAACAGTCAGGTGGCTCCGTAGCCCAGTGGACAAGCTGTCCGACTCTAACCTTGAAAGTATTGGGTTCGATTCCCATTGTAGATATATATTTTTTTAAAGTTTACTTTATTGAGAAAGACATCAATTTTGTTTGGGTTTTTTTTCTTTCTTTTTTGTTTTTTTTTCTTTTTGTTTTTTTTCAAAAACTTTTTATCATGTTTTTTAAAAAACTTCGATTTTAATTTTCTAAAATTATTTATTTATTTGAGATCAGTATTTGTGTGCCATGCTTCTTTTTACTTTTGATTTTTTAAATTATTGTTATTATTCTTTCATTTATTGTCATTGTATAAACGTACATTGGTAATCACTACGTAAGCAGTGTGCTAAACTACAATCTAAAACTATTTAAACCTCATGGACGTATGAAGCAACATTTTCATTAATTTACCATCACCGCCAACGGAGGTGCATAAAAACGGTGCGTTTTTGTACACCTCCAATGGAGGTGCATAAAAACGCCACCAAAAAAAATCCCAGTTCACGTAAAGTTAAATATAAATCATGTTTCGTGTATTCTGATTCTGAATCGGTGGAAGTTATCTGATCCAGTCGTGAGCTAAAAAAATTGGTTGGCATGAACGTGTCACCACCATCATGTACATAGAAATAATTGTAAATATTTAGATGGACAAAACCAGGATACCTTCCCCGATGCTCCATCGCCCATCACCACCAACTTCAATTTTCTGTCCGGAGTTTCATCCTCTGAGTCTGACATGTTTGTTTTTTTATAAACTGACTTAAGGAGTCCAATACGTTACTGTTGGCTAAAACGAGTTCGTGGTTTGACCATAATATAGAGGAATGGAATAAAGACAGTGTGAAGAATTCATAACATTATCGTGGGATTAAATGGACAAAACCAGTGAACCGCCATCTTGTATTACGTTTCTAGACAACAATGTTTTTACACTGCCGGAAGTAATAAAATTTCATCACTAGAAGATACGAACTGCGAAATTTTGATTTGTTAACCATTATCGCTTCATCCAGCCAAGCACTCTTATTACTCTATCTTTAGGACGAAATTATAGTTTTAATTTAATGTTGACCTTTTTTTTCTATAGTGATATCATTGCATAATTAAAGATATCATTCAATGAAAGGCGTGCTGTCTCTTATCATTGTTTGTATCAATTAGCTGGGCCTCCAGACCAACACAAGTGCTTGATTTTGATGTTAGAAGTAGAAGTTGAGACTATCTAATCTAGATATATCTAAATGTAAAGTGATTTTTTTTAATTGAGCTTTATATAGAGCAATATCCGCTAAATGTACTCAAAGCGTTTTACAAGGGGTCCCTGACCTACAGCAACATTTAACATATAGGACGGGGCATACCGCCTGTTAGGCACCCTAATAGATATCCCCCCCCCCCCCCCCCCCCCCCCCCCCAACAATAATCTATTTTTAGAATCGTGAGGAATGCCGTCATCGCACGTGACGGCTACGTCGCTCCTTGCTTCATAATACGTCCCCGTTTATAAACTGAGTGGGCAACTTCAGGTATTGTAATTTTCAGATACCACATAAGTTAGAAGTATCGATTATTATCGCACACCAAAAATGTCATCAAAAAATGTAACCAGCGCTTGTATATACTCAGAAAATTAAGGTCTTTCAATGTGAACAGAAAGACCATGATACAAATCTACAAGTCATTAATATTGAGTATCGTTTCGTTTGGCATCACAATGTGGTATGGAAGCTGTGGAACAAAAGAAAAATCCAAACTACATAGAACCCTCAGAGAGGCTTCAAAAATAATTAACACCGACCTAAGAAGCCTTGACACAACTTTTATTAATGCAGTTGAGAAGAAATCTTTTAACATTATCAACGAAAAGAGGCATCCGTTGAGCGAAAAATTCCAACTTCTGCGCTCCGGAAGACGGTATCTAGAAGCAAAATGTAGGACAAATCGACATAAGACAACCTTCATTCCAACCGCAATAAAATTAATTAACAAATCTATTGTGGAAAAATGAGACAACCAATGAAAATAAGAGAAGCAGTGTCGTGAATCATCATCATCGACATTGCCGCCGTCGTTATCATCATCATCATCATCATCATCATCATCATCATCATCATCATCATTATCGTAGTCATCATCATCATCATCATCATCATCATCATCATCATCATCATCATCATCATCACAACCATTGCCATCTTCTTCTTAATATAAGACACTATATTTATAATATGGTTATCTGCTGTCCCAGCAAATATATCGTATCGTTCTATCTGTCTGTCTGTGTGCCTGTATATATGTATGTATGTATGTATGTATGTATGTATGTATGTATGTCTGCATGTATGTATGTATGTATATGTGTTTGTATGTACGCTCATTTCTTTTGTATACATGTGTAGAAACAATGTGCAAGCGTGTATGTTCGTGTATGGCTGTGTTTGTATTTTTAAATGTGTTGATGTTCATACCATGAACCAAACTGAGCATTGTTTACCTCACATGAATTGCCTTTAATTTGGACAATAAAGATTATTATTATTATTATTATTATTATTATTATTATTATTATTATTATTATTATTATTATTATTATTATTATTATTATTATTATTATTATTATTATTTCACTATTTCCATATTTATTTTCTTACCGCTGATTTGGTTGCATGGCGTTGAAGCGCCCCCCCTCTCTCTCTCTCTCTCTCTCTCTCTCTCTCTCTCTCTCTCTCTCTCTCTCTCTCTCTCTCTTCTAGTGAGGCAAATTACATATTATAACTAATACAAATTGAGACTGCGTGAGGAGAAGAGAGGTTGACAAAACACGAACCACAAATCAACTGAGGATATCTAACTATGACCACAGACGTAATAGAGGAATTATTTTCATATCCGTGGACACAGACTGACAGTCATTTTTTTTTTCTCCATGCCAATGATCCCTCAGAAAAATGTTTTCAAAACAATAAAAATCGTGGGAGCATGCAATTTTTGAAACTTCCAACACATTTGTTCTAGGGAAGTAATTACTAAATCAGCCTTTCTTCCAACCCAGTTATCGATCACATAGTTTATTTTTGATGTTCAATTATTGGATAGATCTAATAGAGAGAGAGAGAGAGAGAGAGAGAGAGAGAGAGAGAGAGAGAGAGAGAGAGAGAGGGACTACTTTGTCTATTAAAATTGTGAATAAAGCTAACGAGTCGAGATGGACATCATGATCTATTGTTGTTGGAATTTTAGACAGCTGTAAGCAGATTTCTTGATGCGGATCCTTTTAGACTCATGTCTCTATATGATCCATAACTCGAGTCCATAAAACATTTAGATCATCTCCATATGATCTACTTAATCCGTAGAGTTATTTACATCTATAATAAACAATGTAGTATGAATGGGAGCGATCTATATTCAGGTTTTTGTCCGAGTCATCAATCACATGATTTGTTGCTGTCTAACGATTGGATTTTTAAAAAATGTAAACACGTTGCTTTGTTTATGAAAGTTATAAACATACCCATGCGTCAAGCTGAACGACATGACCAACCGTGATGTTAGATGTTTCAAAAGCTGTGAACACTGTTCATATGTGTGTCACTCTGAGCACACTTTGCAACGTGACCAATGACCTCGAGCACATGGAAAGTTAATATAGATCATCCCCATTGATGCCTAATGTTTATGTAAAAGTACTTGTATGACTATAGAGAAAACTCTGTGTTGTGTTTTTTTCTGAAATCTGGCTGAATAAAACATTAATGACGCTCATGTAAAGATTGACGAGTTTAATTTGATTCGAGATGACAGGACACTAAATCCTGGTAAGGAGAGAGGAGGGGGTGTTTGTTTATACTTGAACAAACGAAAACAATATAACGTGTAATAGAAACACTGCGTACGCCCTTTATCGCCCTCTCTATACGACCCTGTTATTTACCAAGGGAATTTACGAGCGTCATTTTCAACGGTGTGTAGATTTCACCCAGTGCCAACATTGTGAATGTAAAAGAAATTATTTCGAACTGTATGAGACTACACACCCAGATTCCATACGCATTGTAACGGATAATTTTAACCAAAGTAATATGAGCACAGAGTGTCCAAAATATCACAAATATGTGTCAGTGCCAACAAGGGGTAACATCATTCTTGATTCGTGTTGTGGAAATATAAAAAACGGCTATAAACGTACACAGCAACCACCACTGGGAGACTCGGACCACAACAATATGTTACTGACACTAAAATACAAACCGAAGTTGAAGACGACAAAAACATTTGGTCAGACGACGCGACAGCTGATTCCAACACTGATTGAGAAATCAGACTGGGAGGTTTTTGTAAACAATACTGATGACTTAAATGAACTCACTGACACTGTAATATCATACATAAAATTTCATGAAGATTTGTTTATTCCACGTAAGACAGTGACATACTACCCAAATAATAATCGGCCAATCAAAAATACAATTCTATAGATAGTATGCAGATGACGTCACTCAGGCTTTTGTTATTGTTTTTGCCATCCGCGTTTGTGAGTTGTTCTCACTAAACTGTATTAACCAGACTATAAAATTTCATGGTTACACAGAGTTTGTGTGTTGGTCCGTTATACTTCCGGATGGCAATGTTGTGAACTCCTTGGCCAAACGCATTCTATCTATAGATAGTTCGAAGATGACGTCACTCAGGCCTTTGTTATTGTTTTTGCCATCCGCGTTTGTGAGTTGTTATCACTAAACTGTATTAACCAGACTATAAAAGTTCATGGTTACACAGAGTTTGTGTGTTGGTCCGTTATACTTCCGGATGGCAATGTTGTGAACTCCTTGGTCAAGCGCATTCTATCTATAGTATGATAAATATATTAGATGACCGCCAGTTATTAATAGCCTGCCTTGATTTCTCCGCAAATATTGCAAGTTTTCCACTAGTTATTATAAATTATAATGATATTTATTATAGAATGATTATTATTATTATTATTATTATTATTATTATTATTATTATTATTATTATTATTATTATTATTATTATTATTATTATTATTATATATTAAATTATTATTATTATTATTATTATTATTATTATTATTATTATTATTATTATTATTATTATTATTACTATTATTATTATTATTATTATTATTATTATTATTATTATTATTATTATTATCATCATCATCATCTTCATCATCATTAATATTATTTTCATTATTATTATTGTTGTTATTTTCATTATAATAATAATAATAATAATAATAATAATAATAATAATAATAATAATAATAATAATAATAATAATAATAATAATAATAATTCTATAATAAATATCATTATAATTTATAATAACCGAGTCTTGAAGTGCTACGTGTGGCCAATCTTGTTATACGAATGCGAAAGCTGGACTACAAATGCAGAAACACAAAAGAACATTGAAGCTTTTGAAATGTGGTGTTTGAGAAGGATGCAGAGAATATCGTATACTGCACACAAAACGAACGAAGAAGTGCTAAAACAAACATACCAACAAAGGAAATTAATGCCCTTAATAGCGGATCGACAACTATCCTTTTTCGGACACATAGTAAGGAAAGATAAGAATGAATAACTGGCAAGTTGTGGAAAAATACCTGGTAAACGCGCCCGGGGGAGACAAAGAAAAACACTCACAGACCAACTGAAGGGCTTCACCAACCTAACAATCCAAGAGCTGTTTGAAAAAGCAAGAGACATGGAGGAATGGAGAGAGATAATTCATGCAGTATCCGAAGCCTGGACCAGGCATGGAACCTAGAAGAAGAAGAAGAAGAAGGTATCACTTAGTAGATTGTCCATTTTATGGGTGTGTGAAGAGCGGGACTATAGGGAATGAGATTAGCGGAAGAGTAGCGTCCCTTGATTGGACGGCACCCTTAGTCTGTGACGTCACCGGCGGAAAAGTTATTAGAGAGAGAACGTCATGTTGGTTGTGCGCATGCGTCTCTCGTCCTCGCGAAAATGTTCTCTAAACGAGGACTACCCCCCCCCCCCAAACACACACACACACACACATGCGCGCGCGCCCACACACACACACACACACACACACACACACACACACACACAAAGAACAACAACAATCAAAAGTACCCGGAAACAGTCATATCTTTTAAACCATTTAAGATTTTTGTTTACAATCTGTAAACGCCAAATGAAGGTGCATCCAAATTGCAATCTCTTCAAGGAGCACCAATATTGTCATTAATATTGAACATAATGACGTCATAGTAAAAATGGCCATCCTAATTGAAAAATGGTCAAAAGCAGAAGTTCGAGGTGATATTCGATTTATGCAGCCTAAAGAGCTAAATATGAAATTCATGGTGTGGTGAGATTCAAGCAGTTTATAGTAAAGATGTATTGGGAGAATCAAACGTATGTAGCCTATATAATATATTGGTGTCAATTGTGTAGGGCTGGGCACACTAATCTAAAAGATAAGCCGGGCCGTGGACCGAGGAGGCCTTCGCAAAGCTCCTCGTGATAGAATTTCTTTTACTTGGGAGGCCTACCGAAAGCTCCTACAAAGGGAAACAACTCAAAAAATATTCCCTAAACTAACCCAAAGAAAAAATAAAACCTAATACCTTTAACTAACCCTAATAGTAATAGGAAAAACAAACACCCTAGCACCTTTGCTGAGACTTATGACTAACCATAATAGAGAGAATCAAAACAATGGTCAAATTAGGAAACTTTAAACTTTCACAAATCCAAATCTATCAAGGTTTGTTCTAGAGTTTTTAAAATGTTTCTATATGATGACAAATTGAATAATAACCACATGACAAAAGATCAACGGTGAAAATACAAATTGAAAGAAGACTGAGGATGTAGGAGCTTTCGGTATGCCTCCCTTTAAAAACTCTAGAAAAAAACTTGATAGATTTGTGAAAGTTTAATATTTCCTAATTTGAACATTGTTTTGATTCTCGGCCGCCATTTTGATTTGTGAAGTATTGAAAAGTGCAACGCAGTCCTGGGTTGTTGTTGTTTTGTTTTTTTTTATCTATTAGGGTTAGGTCTAGGTCGAAGGATTTTTTTTCTATTAGGGTTAGTTATAAGTCTGTAAAGGTGCCAGGGTGTTTTTTTTTTCCTATTAGGGTTAGTTAAAGGTACAAGGTTGTATTTTGTCTTATAATTAGTTGAGGGAATATTTGGGTTGTTTCCCTTAGCACGGGGAACTTTGAGAAGGCCTCCCGAAAATTTGAGAAATTGCTGAAACTCCCAAACTGAAGGCATATCTTAGTCAACCGTCCACACAAATGTTGCTGATGAGATAGGTTACTGCAAAGTGAGCTCCAAAACAGATTACAGTTGATCACATGACACAAAGAGTTTAAATTTGCAGAACTTTGCTGGGATAATGTGGGCTTCGTGTCATGAATGCAGGTCGTGATCTCCAAATGCTTGCTGAAGACTTCCTGGGACAGATTGTTACAAGTGACGAAACTTGATTACACCATTCAAACTCAGAGACAAAACGTGATTCTATGATGTGGAAACATCCCCTTTCACCAACGCAAAACAAAAAAAAAGTGCAAGAGTTAGAAAATCAGCAGAAAAGGTCATGGCAACAGTTTTCGGAGGGTGGGGGTGGGGGGGGGGGGGGTCCCGGTAGCTAAGTTGGAGAGCACTCGCTCCACAAGCAAAGGGACCAAGATTGATCCCGGGTGCAATCGAGATTTTTTTCTGACTCCCCAGTGAATGGGTAGCTGAGTTCGTTAGATTTAGTGGAAAGTACTTTGCAATAGATTAGCGTCCTATCAAAAGGATAGCAAGCGATTACTAATGTCCGTTTCACGCTACAAAAACCGGGATAAACTCCACCTCCATGGGTCCAGTGGCTCTGAAGGACAACTACAGTTTTCTGGGATATGCAAGGACAAACAACCAATGCCACGAGACTCTGCCAAACTCTCGACACACTCAGAGAAGCTTTGCGCGGAAAGAGACCAGGGCAACTGACCCGTAGCGTGTTTTTTTTTTTTTCAACATGACAACGGAACTCCCCAAATACCGCTAGTGTCACCAATAGCTGGATCCAGAGACACGGATTGAAAGTTTTACCTCACCCCTCTTACAGTCCGGACTAAGCATAATCTGATTATCAGATTTTTGGACTGATGAATCGCTTTCTGGTAGAGATTCGATTCACCGATGACGACGAGCTTCCGGAAACTGTGTGCGAGACTGACTGCAGCCACTTGACGGAGATTTCTTAAAGCTCGGAAAAATGCGTCGATCGCAACGAAGATTACGTTGAAAAATAAAGCAGCGAACAAGGTAATGTTATGTGTTATTAAAAAGATAGGAATGAACCCAAAAATGTTGAATCTATGGCCATTTTTCGTGTTTTTCGTAGATCAACACAAACATATTTTCAGATGCTCCCCAAAATGTTCCTGACATTATTCTGATTATTCAATTTCTTTTCTTACGCTGTATTTTCAATGTTGTCTCTGTGGGTGTTTTGTGTAAAGAAACACCAATATATTTTGGACGAGGATCGTATGGTAGTAATGAGACATGAGCATTAAGGGCAAGTTGGTGTTAGTTTTGTGGTTGTTAAGATGAAAAAATCTGCTGTTTTCGTAATAGTGGGTTTTAAGCACCATTTTTCAAAGAAGGATCGAAGCTAACTGGTATCTTGGCTGAGTGAAGTTTCAATATCCCATGCACGTAGGGGATGTCAGAAATGAATTAGTGTTTCAAATCTTTGCAAAAATACCATGGTTGCTTAGGATTTAATCCAATCCGTCTGACATTGCAAACCCATATAAAATCACCGTTTAGAATTTTATCTCGTAAAATTAAACCTCTCTACACTTACTACAGAACTCGTGTTCAACATAAAAAAATAATTATGCACACTCTGATTTTCATCCGTGTGTGTTTGTGTGTGTGTGTGTGTGTTTGTGTGTGTGTGTGTGTGTGTGTGTGTGTGTGTAGGATCGTCTTAACGATTGAATTACCTCTTTGGCGTCGGGTAATATGTCCGTTTGAAAACCAAAAAGTCTCTGAGGCTTAATCCATAGCCGGGGTAGGCTGTTTGGGATTTTCCTATTCTTCTGTTTTTCTTTCTTTTTATTATTATGTGTTAACCACTTTGAGCCAGTGTCCTCCATACTTGATTTTCCTCTTACATAATCGTAAAATACTCAGACAATAGCCCGTTATTTCATTAGTTCCTTCCTTCCTTCCTTCCTTTTTTATAACCAGTGTCCTCCATACTTGAATTTCCTCTTACATAATCGTAAAATACTCAGACAATAGCCCGTTATTTCATTAGTTCCTTCCTTCCTTCCTTCCTTTTTTATAACCAGTGTCCTCCATACTTGAATTTCCTCTCAGATAATCGTAAAATACTCAGACAATAGCCCGTTATTTCATTAGTTCCTTCCTTCCTTCCTTCCTTTTTTATAGCCAGTGTCCTCCATACTTGAATTTCCTCTCAGATAATCGTAAAATACTCAGACAATAGCCCGTTATTTCATTAGTTCCTTCCTTCCTTCCTTCCTTTTTTATAACCAGTGTCCTCCATACTTGAATTTCCTCTCTGATAATCGTAAAATACTCAGACAATAGCCCGTTATAGCCCGTTATTTCATTAGATCCTTCCTTTTTTATAATGAAAAAACGGAAGTAATGTTATGTGGGGCAAAGAAAAATGGTCCATTCCCGACGATGAACTTGGACATCAATGGCAATTCAATAAAATCAAGTTAAACAATTAGAAATTTAATATTTTTAGATGATAACGATTTTGGGCATGAATTTACATGTTGATAATTGTATGCAAAATGTTTAATTCACATCTCAAGAAAATTGCTAATGGACGAACCTACTTGACTTAAGACGGAACGAAAAAAGCTGCTATCAACATTTATATTATCAAGATTAGATTATTGTAATTCTTATTTGGCTGGGATAACTAAGGATAACATTTTCAGACCTCAAACAATTCAAAATAGTGATGCAAAATTGATTACAAAACAAAAGAGATATGAACATTCGGTGCCCATTCTGTTTGAATTGCACTGGCTGCCAGTGAAAGAAAGGGTTAAATACAAGATCGCGCTGATCTGCTATAAATGCCTTTTTGGTTTAGCACATAGGTATATTAATGAATTCATAAATGTCTATTCTCCATCTAGAATGCCGCGGTCTTCATCTGACCATACTAAACTTCATGTAAACAACTAATCAAATTATTTATTTCATGGTGGGAGGTCGTTTTCAACACTTAGTCCTCAATATTGATAGATCTTCCCACGGCCCGTTTTCATGGACGAGGACTAGATTTAGTCATTTACTAGTCTAGTAAATGACTAGCTAATCTTATCCCAAGCGAATTAAGTGTGTAAAAAAATCGGATTTAATGAACGCTTTCTAGTCTCTGACTAGCTAGTCTCTTGCCTAGAAGTGGGCGTTGTAAGGACGGTGACTAATTCGACTATTTTGTGCGGGTAACATCGCCTCTCTACTACATGAAGGCAGGTTAAGATACACCAACTTTCATACTTACAAGCAAAAGATTTTCAAAGAGGAAATAGCAACACATGTGATATTGACTGTCGACTGAAATGTTATAGACTGAAATGATGTCCATTGTCGACTGTCAATTATATATTTAGAACAATGGCAGTTTCATTAAGACCACGAGCACCGAAATTGAAACTAAAAGAAATTGAACCAAAAAAAAAATAATTAAAAAACCCAAATAATTATACAAAAGAGAAAGTGTGTTCTGATTAATCACATTATTTCAGTCAATTGCAATGTCAACAGAATAACTTTTGTCTTCACTTTACTTTCTAATCATTTTTTTTGTTCTTTGACGCAAACCCTTTGATTTCGGAGTCTTTCCTTCAATCTCAACTCACTGAGCCGATAGATTCAGTTTTAGTTTTAGTTTTTACTCACAAAAATGTGTACTTTCGACGTCTGCACTTATCTTATAGTTTTTAAAGCCAATGTCAATGGCAACAGGACACTTTTTGCCTCTGTCATTCGTAACCGACGTATTTTTTTCCGAATCGAAACGCACTCAATCTAAAAATAGCTGCTATCTTGTTGACGCTATGACGCATCCTAGTTACTAGTCTCAGTCTAGCTTGCGAAGTCCTGCCTCAGCAAATGACTAAAACTTTGTCCGAATGTGTCGTGATTTTAGTCCCGGACTTGCTTTAATTAGCTCACATGAAATCCGATTTTTTCAAGTCATTGACTAAAGTCAGAGATAGTCAGAGACTAAGCGCTAGTCCGCGTTCATGAAAACGGCCCCTACCCTGGGCGTCAACGTTTTTAAATCAAAGCTTAAACATTACTTTCTTACAAAAACATATTTTAAAGTCTCTATCAATGTTTCACATTTATATGATATAGATGCTTGTTATTTTTTTCTTCTTTTGAGTGATAACTGAAAGTGTGTTTGTGTGTGTGTGTGTTTGTGTGTGTGTTGGTGATATTTTCGATTGCCATTCTTCTATGAAGCGCATAGAGCATGACATAGTCATGGTTATTGCGCTATACAAGTGCTGTACATGATAATATTAAGCAGTGGCATGGGGCCATTGGATCGAATGGTGCCAGGCACCACACCAATCTTTTAAAAATCATTAACGGCATAATTTAATTAAAAATAAAACTGAGAAATTTTAACTCCACTGTCTTTCGCCAACTCGCCAACAACATACTGCCTTTTCAGTCTCCACTCGATTCAAGATTCTGGATCACGCACTGCGCCGACTCGTGTGTTGGTGACATCACTGCGCGAATTAGTGACTGAATCAACACCGTGGTGCAAAGCAATCCGAGCTCCAGTTAATGCTCTATCCATTAGTATCGCTACAGCTGATTGAGCGAGAAACTGGGTCGAATTATACTATCTTCAAATAGCGGAAAAACCCTCGACTTGTGCCAGGATCTGAGAGCTCCACCGTTGGACGTCATAATTAGGGTAACTTCGGCCATCCAAAATATTACATTAACTGTCAAAAACACTGATCATTGTTAAGTTTATTTATGAGCAGCAAAGAAAAACAACATAAAACTTAAAAATATGACCTATCAAAATCCCCCTCCCCCCACCTCTTTTTCACGATTATTGAATAAAGTAATTCTTTGCAACACGAAGCATTGGGGACGAATTTGCCAACATTTTTCTTGCTTGTAGTGCCGAGTTGATGGTTACGTGTGTATGAGTGTTTATTTGAGTCTGTGTGTGTATGTGTGTGTGTGTGTGTGTTTGTGCGTGTGTATTTGTGTCAGTCAGAGAAAGAAAGCGAAGATTGTCAACAGTTATACTTTGGTGTGTTTTTTTTTTTTGATTTCTTAAGTACTTAAGTGGAGTGATTTTTTCTTTGTGATGCTTTAAGATCTGAATCTACCTTTTATTTGTGCAATCATTAATCGTATTCCACTGATTTCCATTATTTGAGATATACTTTGAAATTTTGTTTTGTTAAACAATGAATTGCAATGAATCAAGTTGACTCTTTACTTCACCGACCGTTTGGGAGATCGACACTAGATGACAAATTAGAAATAAAAAGACTAGTTCTTCACCAACCAACTGATTTTGAATTAACACAGGTGTGGAAATCTCGAAAACGCTCTTTTTCAGTGACATGGTATGACAGACATGAATGGCTCACAGTTAGTTTAGAAAAAAACCCCACGTTTCTTTTGTTTTTATTGTCTAGTTTTTACAGATACAACAAACACTGACAAATAATGGACATCTATAGGCTATAGTGACCTTAACCACTTTCATCGTATTTCTTGATCTCCTGAACGTTGTTTTAGCACCCTTAAAAGAGTGAAAAATTTCTTGCGAAATTCAATGAAACAGGAACGGTTAAATTCGTTAATGATTCTGTCAATTCACAAAGCTGAATAGATGCCAATTGCCATTCCAGATTTCAATAAACAAATTATAAAAAGATTTGCAGAGATGAAACATCGCTGTGCAGATTTTCATTACAAGTACTAAAAGTAAGTAATTTCTGTCATAGGTTTTTTTTTCTCTTTTGATTTACATATATCACATATTGATTGCATTATCTACCAAATCCAATCCTTTAAATGGTTGACAAAGAATAATTACAAAGACCTTTTCACACGGGACTTGTATCTCAGTGTTGTGGCTTGTTGTTTTCATGAATTATTTGTTTTTGTGAGTTTTGTACACTCGTAGAAACCATCGACCCTCCCCCAACCCTCCCAAAAAAAAGAGAGTTTTCAACATGTGCTCTCTCCTCTTAATCGTGTTCACTGTTTAAGAATTTTTTTCTTCTTCTAATCATGGCACCACCATATGCCGTCAATACGCCACGCCGCTGATATTAAGTGGTCATTGTGTGTACGAAATTATGAATAAACTAGGTAAAATTAGCGTTGCCGCTTACAACATCGTAATAGTCTCAAATCGGCGACTCATTTACGTTGAAGTACGTTGGGTCGTCTCCCAAGACAAAAAAGAAGGAATGAATTAAAATCGCCAGCCAAGGCAAATTTATTTAATTATATTAATTAATCACTTAACTGATTGAATAATTAATTCATTTATTTATGTTCCTATCTATTTTGCTTTATCTGGCATTGTCCATCAACTATGTTTTTACTCTACAAAATCTCCTCTGAGCTTATACAAATGGAATATCCAACGTGTACTTATTTGCATATAGATCTATGTATACGTCGTGTATATCCCATGATTGGTGATGCTATCTCTAAAACATTGATATAAAATATTGTAACAAAGGCAATGCAAACTAACAAAAACAAGAAAAAAAAAACAGGAAGAAAAATAAAGAAATCTGAATTTAAAGAAAGAAAGATAGAAAGAACGAATCATCGGTCTGAGCCCGACCTGTCACAAAGAGTAAAGAAAATATCTCCATATTTTCAAAAATAAAATGAAGGAGGGGTGGGGGTGATTTCAAAACAACATTCTGTATAATATCCCTCCCTCTCTATGAACTGTCAAGTTAAAATGCTTTAGAACTGATATTTTAACAAATTTTACGAAAATAGCCAATATTCAGACTTTAAAGAGTAACAGGAATCCCCCACCCCCACCAAAAACAAAAAACAAAACACATCTCCCTTTATTCAGCCCAACAAATTTAATTTTAGGATTTTTTCTCGAAAAAAAAAGAACCGAGATAATCCAGAAATCAGTCACAGGGCAGTGCAACAAAGTAAGCAAGAAGAGCTATGCTCTCAATAAAACTACGAGATGCCAATATATGGGTTCCAACCCGGCCCTCGGTTGGAGATGCAATTATTTTCTCTGTCCATCATCTCCGTAAGTAAATAATCGTGCTAACACTTTCGATTTGCAGCGTCGATACCAATCCAAGAAAATTTCGATATTCTACTACTTCCTGTTAACTTCGATCCTTTCTACTGAGTCCATTGATAGGACGACAATATTTTGTATTGTGGTTGTCCATCTCGACTCTATCCAAAATGGTTTGTTAACATCATCAAATTATATATTGATATTCCATTATTTAAATTCTATTGTGTTGATTTAAATCATAAATTTCGTCCTCCAAGGGCCAGTGGGCCATATTTTATATCAATTTTAGTTGGTGTATCTCTGCCAACCATTCATTTCACTATGTTATGAAATCAAAGGAGAGACCAACTGAGCATTTTGACCGCTCAATACATACATAAATGATCTATATTCATTTTTAACTAGTCCTGCTATTGTTGCCATTAAAAAAAATCAATCATTGATCTTAAATCCCAAGGCTGTTATTTTTGTTTACACATTTTTTTTCGTATTGTCTATAATTATTATAAATTATAATTATAATTGTCAAAATCAATGTCAACCAAGCAAGATCAAGTCTGTCCAGGCCAAACTATAAAGAATATGACCCTTGTAAAAGTAAATGAGAGTAAGACCCTTAGTCTTAGCCTTAGCCCCTGTCCCAATTATGTACCAAACACCGCTACACTCGAAGGTCAGCTTGTATCGTATTTCAACAAACTCAAACTGAAAGTGAAAGGAGTAAAACTTGGACTTGACATTGACCATTGTCATTGACACATTCCATCATTGTAATTTTTGTCTTGGCCTTGGGAGAAAAAGTGCAACTTGAGTTGTAGTCCTGCTGTGTTGTCAGGCACCATGTAACTGATTATGTTAACATTTATTTTTTTGACCCAGTTAGGTTGATAGATTTTGGATTTGATAGCTTCTACTCATTTCTTACCTAGAACAAGAGTAAGAGTTATAGTTAATGAATATTTATTAGTAAATTAAACGTTCTGATCTCAACAAGTAACGAGTCAACTAGTAGCTACTCTTCTGTTGACTACTGCTGACTTTTTATTGATTGTGAATCAACCACTGGGTGACTACAAAAGCTAGATTTTGCAAATTTGGAAGAAATTGAAATTCCCTTTACTTTACAGGCCCACATGTTGCTCACCTTGAATTACAGTAGAACTCGGAAATAGCGAGTTCGACGGGTCCACTCCTGATTACTTGCTATTCCCGAGTTGCCAGGAAAGGTTTTGCTGGTTATTCCCCTCTGTGTAATTCGAGTAAAAGCCGTCGTCCCTTTTTCAATTTCTTCATAGAAGTGGCAGAATGCTTGGTTTTTTGTTATTTTCAAGTAAAATCATGACTAGAAAAAAAAACAAAACCATAGAAGTGTGCGTGTGCGCGCGAGTGTTTGTATGCACTCGGCATGTTTGATGAGGTAAGCAAGCGCATCACTCAATCACTGACCCATTGAAATAATGGTTCCACACTCCCCTCTCTCGCTGATCGTGTCGTTCATTAACGATGCTACGAAGTGAGGCATGTTAACATGTGCTTACCTCGCGCGTCGCGTGGCACCACATTAGGTGAATAATTGACCCCCACCCCCAATACACACACACACAAACCCAACCCCCACCCAAATTTGTTTCGCCTATTATGTACTACAGACTAGGCTACTATGTAATATTACTCGTAATGAAAAATAAGAAAAGAAAGAGGCTAGGCTAAAAATATTTAAATTGCCATTGTCTCTTGTTTTGCTTTACTTCGTTCGCAGTCCTAGGCTGGGGCAGGAAATGCTCGTTATTTCCGAGTTGACCTCTTTTTCATACTCGCTACTTTCATGCTAATTTTATTGACTCAAATAAGGGGAAAAAAACGGGGATTTAGATTTTACTCGCTATTTCCGAGTTCTCGCTATTTCTGAGTACGTTACTTTCATGTTCTACTGTAGTTATCCAAAGAAAGAAGCAAATTGACCTCCAACGACTTTTCATTTTGGAAGTGTCAATTGCCAAGGAGTGAGTCCTTGGTAGTTGACGATTCATCAACTGCCAAGGAGTCAAATTGGTACACCAGATGCATGCGCTGATTTCAGTTGAGCCTTGATTTTCGTGCATACGAATATTGAATCCCTTAACTTCCAATCATTCATTCCTTGTCAATCCCTGCCAAGTCCTAGATCTGAAAAAAAAAAACGTAGGATTTCCTTTGTTTTAAAGGAAATTATACTGCACACATAAAATTTGTGCAACAAAATCAATCCTTGATATTTAATTGTAAATAGCTATTTGATGATTTACCAACTGGCAAGGTCCATGAGAACACAGGCCTGTAAATCTTCTATTGTCGGGTTCTAATATTTAAAAAAATAAATTTATAGTCAATAATAATACAATTCGTAACGTAAAAGAAGTTTTATTTTGTTCCTTGAAAACAGATTTTATTCCATTTCGAACGCCAACTTTAAAAAAAATGTTTTTATTTGCCGCACCAAAGACAAAACAAAACGAGACCGTCTATCGGTTAGCGATATTATTATGCCATCTATACGCTCCGCTAAACGTGTGTGTATTCACCTGTCATCTGCAATTTTTGCGGGCGCAAATATCAGGGCGATCCGCAAATTTCCCAAAATTGACAAATTTTGGGGAAAACAAGAAGCGAAAACAAAATAACGAACAACTATTTTGTAAATTAATAAATGTAGCATCCTTAAATGTAATAAGTTGTCTTTTATATATATTTTTTCTGTATCGCGTGTTAATTTTTAATGAAACGCTTAGTTCTCCTCGGCAAAGTTTGGCCTTATTGGCAAATTTTGGGCAAATTTTAGGTCCCAATTTGGCAAAAAATGCAGATAACAGATTCACTGCCTGCCTACTGTGCCACAGGCAGCGAGAGAGGGTCGCTGCCAGTTCGTGCGAGTCGTCTAAACCACGCCTATTCAGTAAAATAACTAGCAAGCATTGCGTGTGTGACGGACCAGGCTGTTTCTATTTTGCTACCGACACATGTATTTCTCCGTCTCTCTTTTCTTCTTGCCATGGTCTCTGTTTCCGTCTCATTGTTAACTGGAAAGAAAAAAATTATTATTCTTCGAAATATATATTCTTTGAAAGCTGTTAGCGACAGCTTTCTTTCCTCAATTTCTCTCTTTTTCCTCCACACACGACCGCGCCACCACCACTTTTTAAAAAAATTAGTCCAAATAAACGATAATCAGCTTTAAAATGTTACAAAAGAAAAAAGTAACAAGGAGCGAATATACACAGCTTCTCTTGTCAAGCACTAGACATCCTTCAAAAAGGTGGGAATTGTTCTCTTCCTTTCATTTTACAGCTAACTCAGACCTGGGCCCAGAAATGTGTATATCCTCTCAAATAATTGGGATTTTTTTTTGGTACTATAATATAATGACCTCTATAAATGAGTTGGGGAAAGTGACAGGATTGACTAGTCACTTGACATGTCATATCTGCGTTGTGTTTATTAATTAATCCATGTTTTTGTCCTGTTGGTCTATTTCCGCGTGTTCAAAAAGTTCCGGCAATTTTTTCACCAACCATTTACAGGCCTGATTTCAGCAGATGGAGCTTTAATTCTGCTGGGCAAATATGGGCGACTCTGTGAGAAATTATGTATTGAGTTATTTAAAATCCTGAGAAAGTTGGGAGGGATTTGAAGTAGATCACTACAAGCAAGCAAGAGTATTTGAATTTTGGTTACACAATTAAGATTCTTAATATTTAGTATGGCTAGATATTGTATTATTAGTGCCCACCACTAGCTTGAATTAAAAGTTAATAAACTTAATTAATTTATGACTTTATTAGTCTGTTAAGGTTTCCCGATGACTTCACCTCTTCTCAGTTTGCCTCAATTCTGATTTTCTATTTTTTCCCTCCCATAGGTGAACTTTACTGTTGACCAGATCCGTGCCATCATGGACAATAAACGGAACATAAGAAATATGTCCGTTATTGCCCATGTCGATCATGGCAAATCAACACTGACCGATTCACTCGTCAGCAAGGCTGGTATCATTGCAGGTGCCAAAGCAGGTGAAACTCGTTTCACAGACACCAGGAAAGATGAGCAGGAAAGATGTATCACCATCAAATCAACGTAAGTATTTGTATAAAGTTTATCTCCTTGTGGACTATTTAGACCTGTAAATTCTCAGTCAATTAACTGTAATCAGTCAATTCGTCAAATTCAAATATTTTTAAAAAGGGAAGAAAGAAATGAATAAAGAAAGAATTCATGAATCGTAGTCGATTGACTGTAAAGTTAACTAGGAATGTTCCTCAGCCCCACGCATAGCTCATGGGCTGTTTATATTAATGATGGATATATATTGCCAAGGCTAAGCGACGCTTTTTAGAATTGCCGTGTCTGAACACACCCCAGTTTATTTTCACACAGCCTTCGTGAAAAATTCGAAACACCGTAAGTTCGTTGTGTAGACACCTTCAAATCGAAAGTTAAATGATTGCTACAAGCACATCTCGATTACCTCATGTTGTAAACAAACTGGTTGACCGTTTCTAAGTTTCTTCACTGATTGGGTACCTAATTACAAGGAACAATGGTAAGTAGCCTAATTAATTCCCTCGAAATTTAGTTTTCTGCCATTGCTTTGCTCAAGTGAGCTTGCTGTTTACCTTTCATTTTGATTCTTTGGATTTTACCGCTACGACGAATTACGAAGAGTTTCAGTTTCAGTCAATTTTTATAGAGCTCATTTACAGGTCTAAGACTATTCCTGTTTTTGATAATTTGATATATCATACATCAATTGGTTTGCATTATCCCATTGCTGCCCGGGCATAATCTGAAAAAAATGTCCGTCACAGACCATGCGAGGGGAGATAACTCTTCCAAATGTCATAGTACACTTCATTAAAAAATTGATTGCAAGTATGTGAGGCATGCTAGAAACAAAATAAAAGCTGTTTTGGAAAGAAGAATGAATGGCCTTAAAAATTTGATGTATTGTTTTGGACTATTGATTCATATTTTGATTTGAAAAAAAAATGTTAAAGTTGAATAATATGTAATAATATTAAACCCTGATTAAAACACATGAAATCCATTGTCAATCAAAATACGCATCCAACTCAACCTCAGTGTCTGAAGAACACTTTCATCATCACTATCCATTAAAAAACGTTGATCACGCCCGAGAATTGAGGAATTCAAACGCGATTCCAGCAAAAAAGAAAAAAGGACGTTACCACAACCGATTTGGTTGACAAACTTTAAAAAATCACAGCAAACGAATTGAGATAAAAACGATCGGGAAATTTCTAGTTTCACTTTCACTCTATCTACTTTCGTTTTCTAAATAAAAAAAAAATTTTAGTTTACGGGTTCAAAGATGCTGGGTACCTGGCGGGTGATTTGGACTGATTGAGATTTTTTTTAGCGGGCGATTTGGGCGGCAATGGGTTAAAATAGACAAATTCATTCTTTATTAGATGGTCATTTAATGGACTTAAGGGCAATGCAAGAAGCACTCAAGAGTATATCTGCCATGATGGTCGTCAAATTGAAAATAAAAACGCAATGCATTTTTATACATTCCAAAGACGATTGAATTGGAGTGGGGGCATGATAAAAGATATGGTTTTGACCTGCAGGTGTTTGCTAGATTCGTTGAGTTGACCCAATAAATTAGCAGTGAATGATAGTGTGTCAAAGAAGGTAGACAACCCTAATTTTTTAAAAACAATGGACAACAGTATTATTATGTTAGGGCAGACTGTAGATTTTATTTTCGCTCATTAATAGCTCCCATACCACACCGTGAATTGGCAGCAGAGGGGATAAGACGGGGGGGAGGGGGGGGGGGGGGGCAAGTATGGAACATTGCATGAGTGGTGATGAAAGCAGTATGTGTATGATAATTTTAAACTATTACAAAACTTGGGGTTTATGTGGAAAATATAGGGCAGCGCAAAGCAACTATGTTTGATAGTGCCAGTAATAGGCAGTTTAGTGAGCAGTGGCCGTCAAATTGTGACCCAACTCACCCATAGGAAAGTTGTGACTAAAAATTGCCGTTCACGTTTTTGGGGGTTCAATTAAAGATGCATAACTTCGTTATACAGAGGAGTATCGCAGATATTTTGGTATCATTTTCGTCTTTCAATTTCCTTTTAAATGGTACCAATTAAGGAAAAATCCATTTAAAATTCCAGAAGTTATATGAAGTTAAAATTTGGCAATTTTCAAATGCATTTATTTTTTTATTTACCGCGTGTGTTTTTAAAATAAAAACGCTTGTTTTTAGAATAATATCTAAACTTTATTCATGTCAAGTTTCAGGGCTCTATATCTATTTGCAGACAGTTTTTAACTCTGCGCCGAAATGCCATGTTTACATTATCTTCTCATCATGGCTGCCCGACGATATCGATATTTTTAATTTAGTTCTGTATTATTTTAAATTTAGTCCATAATATTTTCAGTACTATTATTTACTTTATTTTGATTACATACTTTCCAACTTTTTTTATGGGCATTTTGTGGTTTTTGTTTTAAATGTTCGTATATTTCTTCTCTTTGTGAAATTCGAAATTAATAGTATCGATATTTTACAAATACCAATTACTTTGATTTTATTTTGTCATCAAGTTTCTTTCTCATATGTTTATTATCATCTGTATCCATATTCTAAAGGCCTTAGCCTTAATTGTTATGGTAAGAAGTTCTACAAGTTATAAATTTTGACACCCCTACACATGTATTAAATCAAAGAGGGGAATTATTTGCAATTGTTTCAGTGAAATATTGGAGATAAATCCAAAAGTGATACAGCAAAATGTATCTTGCGTCTTTTAATTATGTAACATTTACATCATATTATGTAATGTGTTAATTTGAAATATTTATCTTCCTCTTTATTAATGTAAATGCATTGTCCTCTATAAGACGAACATTTTGGTATACAATATGTGATAACTCCATATTGACTGTTTTAACCATTTTTTATTAACATCACGCGATTTCGGTCACAACTTTGCAATGGTAATTTTGGGGTAAAAATCAGTCTAAAATTTCAGACTTTGAACTGCCGTAACTACATTTCTAATCAAGATAGAAACAAACTTCAGACTGTTTTGTAGTATGTGTTGTCAGCTTTTTCATATGACTTTGGTTTCTAGTGTGTGAGTTACATTTCTTCATTTTTAGAATTTCTATTAAACTCCCTACCGGTGATGTCTTTCAATTCTCTCATATTAGTATGCACCCTATGTAGTGCCTTGAGTAAAACTAATTTTAATTGCATTCATGTATTGCTGTATGATCTCAGTTGAGTGAGAAGTGGCTTTTAGGTTATGCTACCATTTTATTTTCCTCAGTGCCATTTCTCTTTACTATGAACTTGCCAAGGAGGACATGAAGTACATCAAGCAGGAATACGACCCTGATAACAATAGTTTTCTCATCAATTTAATTGATTCACCGGGTCACGTTGACTTTTCATCTGAAGTAACTGCTGCCCTGCGTGTGACTGATGGAGCACTTGTTGTGGTGGATTGTGTATCAGGTTTGTTTTTTATCATACCGTGTTATACATAATTATATACTGTATATTCTTACACCTTGTCTTGTCTTTACATCGGTTATCATAGCTGCCAACCGTTCCGTAAAAAACGGATTTGTTCCGTATTTGTCTTTCTGAGTCCGTAAGTCCGTATTTTTAGTTCAAAATCCGGATTTTATAATTTTTGGCTGATTGGTGCTAAACACGGCACCTGAGCTTAATGAATTATTACTATTATTACTACTACCATACTATTATTATTATTATTATTATTATTATTGGTGTCCAGCGAGAGAAGTGGGCAGGGTTTAAATCAACACAGCATATGCTTCATTCCCATGTAGTTCTTTAATTTGAATTATACCTCTCTATCATAAATGATTTTCATCAATTAAAAAAATTTTAGTTGATTATATTACGCATTTTTTTCACTAAAACCTTTCATAATGTTAGGTACTTTGGTAAACGTCCATTTGGCCCTCCAGCAGGGAGCCGATAAATGGCCTAGTGGCTGTGACCCGATTTTTTTTTACTTTTGAGTGATGGGTCTCAGAAAAAGTTCCATAAATTTTTTGTTTATGGATGGATTTTAATGATTGATGTCTTATTTTCTTCAGGAGAAATTACTCTATCGTTTGGTGTAGTTTATTTTAAAATCAATGACAATTTAGTATAACTTTTGATTATGGATAAAATAGGGTATGATTTAGCTTTGGATAATAATTAAAAGATCAGTACTTGGTAAATCAAAATTTCATGCTGGCACGTTTATTTAACATCTTAACTTTTTTATAAAATTAAATTCAGGGCAAAGTTGTATACCGCATCCATGAAATTCGTTCCAGTATTATCCTTACTCAAATCTTAGCGGCCATTTTAGACCAGTTTTGAAATCCAAATGGTGGTTACTACCGGAAATGCAACAATTTTCAGGTCACAAAGTCCGTCAGTAAATAACAAAGGCAAATAGACCGTTTTTCAGCCTTTAAACTAACATAACTTTTTTTTCTGTTTATCTGATTTTCACAATTTTGGTATCATTAGAATCGTGTTGAAAAGCACTTAAAAATGATATAGGTTTCATTGAGCTCAATCCAATTTGATTTTTTTACCAAAGTACCTAATAATGTATTGGATATTTGCATAAAATATGCGTGTTAGCTTAGGATATACTTTAGTATTCTCAAATAGAATTGCTACGTTCACTATTTGATACAAATATTGTGTTAATTAATAATAAAATTAAATCAACATCGTTGATTGGAAGGTATTCAATCAGAAACCTACTACTTATATAGATTAAACATTACAATGATTATTGCCATTTATATAAATTCAATCCCTTTAAAAAGAATGTTGATCTGATTATATATATATTTGTTTTTTCAAGTAAGCTTTTATAATGGTTTAGGTTCAAGAGAAATAAGTTTACTTCATTTTTAGGTGTGTTTATATTGTCAAAGTAAAGAGGTTGGAATTCTCCAATATTTAGAGGTCCAATTTACTACAATTACTGTGATTTGATGAAGGGGGGGGGGGGGGGGGCACACGTCCTCCCCTCATCCCGGACCGAATGGGCGTTCCTTATTTTATTTTTCAAAAGCTGGCTGCTATGGGTTTTATTTGGTCTGTTATTGTACTGTCTGGTATGGAAGAGGCTCTATTAATCTTTGAAGTGACCATGCAGCTGGTTGTCGCCATTATGGACATAACTGTTGTCTTGTAAACATCCATTCAGCATTTCAGCAGTGAGCTGGTAAATTGCCCTAGTGACTGTGGCCCGATTTTTAGGACTTGGTCTCAGAAATAAATCCATAGATTTTTTTGGTTTATAAATGGATTTTAATGATTTATGTCTCGTGTACCTTTTTTTTTTTGTGTGTGTGTGTGTGCTTAGACTTATGACACGGGAGTTCATATTCGGAGTTAATAATATTTCATTCCAACATATTGGATTTATAGGATGATTTAGCTTCTGAAAAATCTTTCTCATTTTGGCTCTCCACAGTACATATTTTCATAGGCTAGTGTTGACAACACTGCCATTGCATGTTTTTCGTTTGTGGGATTTCAGTCAAATGATTATAATTGAACTTGTAGATTTGCCATAAAAGGCATAAACTTTACTTTGGGCAATTGGCATCAGAGGTACAATTTCAAATCAATTGGATACGTAGACATTCCATTATTTTACCAGCCATTTTTTAGCCATTGGAATCTTTTGAATTTTGCATCATATTCCCTTTAAGAATAAAATTAAAAAAATTTTCTTAAGCTTTTGTGTATAAAACTTTCATTGAATCCCAATTGCGAAATCTCTGATCCTAAAATATTTTTGCTTGTATTAAATTCGTGTTTCGATTAACTTTTGTACCCCGTTACATTTGGTCTAGGTGTCTGTGTGCAAACTGAAACTGTACTGCGTCAAGCTATCACCGAGCGAATTCGTCCAGTCCTTTTCATGAACAAGATGGACCTGGCTCTCCTGACTCTCCAACTGGAACCCGAGGACATGTACCTGACTTTCCAGAAAATCATCGAGAATGTGAATGTTATTATTGCAACATATGGAGAGGATGAAGGCCCAATGGGAGACATCCAGGTAATTAGCTGTTGTATTTAGCTTTTTAAAAAATGATTTGACAGTACATTGTGAAGCTACATTAAAGTTGTTTTGTAATTTATTTTAAATTGACTGTTTTGTAGCTTCCAACTTTTGCGCAACAGATTTTTTAATACCGTTTTACCTTGGCAGGTATATTGACAGATCTGGGTGAGTGTTCAATACAAATGAAAAATATATTAAAATTGTTTTGGAAAAGTTTCTATTTTACTTTATATTTACTTTGGTTTTGTCATTTAGGTGATCTCAAACTAAGTACTTTGATAGTGTGCTCTTGGAATCTACATCTGATCCCTATTTCAACAAATTCCCCTTTGTCTTACCTTTTCTTGGATGCTTTAATTGTAATTCTAGAACTTTTTACTATCCCATTTTCTTCCTTTTTACTGGCGCTGATATGACCTTAATGTGTTGCAAGCGCCGTAAAACCCTCAAAAACAAACAAGATCAATAACATAAAATATACCTGTAAATTCTCAGTCAATTAACTGAAATCGGTCAATTTGTCAAATTCAAATATTTTTTTCAAAAAAGGAAAGAAAGAAAGAAAGGATTCCTAATCGTAGTCGAATGACCGTAAAGTAATTAGGAGTGTTCCATAACGCTACGCATAGCTCATGAAGCAGTTTATATTAACTTTGGATTTATTGCCAAGGCGAAGCGGCGCTTTTTAGAATTGGCGTGACTGAACACATCCCAGTGTAATTTCACACAGCCTTCGTTAAATTATTTTTTCACTTTCCAACCTGTCGTGATCTCAACTGTAGCCAGTTTTAACTGAGACGTCGAGCGATAAATTTCACTGTTTCGTCTAAGCCAAAATTGACCACATTTACAAGCTGGGTTTTAAAAGTATAAAATAAATAAAATGCGAATGTCGGAAGTAACATCTCTAGTGGATGATAATGGGAGACACCTTTAAATCGAAAGTTAGTTTAGGATAGATTGCTACAAGCACATTTCGATTGCCTCACGTTGTAACCAAACTGGTTGACCGTTTCTTCACTGATTGGGTACATGATTATAAGGAACAATGGTTAGTAGCCTAATTAATTCCCGTGCAAATCAGGATGTTTTCTGGCATTGTTTTGCTCAAGCCCAAGCGAGCTTGCTGTTTTGTGGCGATTTACCTTCATTTCGATTCTTTGAATTTTTCCGCTACGCCTGCCGAAGTTTCTTCTTGATAATTCGCTTCTACTTAATAAATCAGTGTATTGGCCTGGAGTCATATATTTACTATTTTTTTCTGTCATTAACTGTTTGAAGATCAAGTTTGCTCATTGCTACATTATTCTAATGTTCTCACAATGGCTGAGCTGTTCGTGGATCGCAATTCAGACTTGTCGAGCATCGATAAAGATGTGAAGAATAAAAATTTAATTGGTCATGGCTAGAAGTTAAAGATGATAATGGTGATTATTTTTCTATGTCAGAAAAATTCCAGAGGCAGGAATATGACTTTGATGAAGTCATCTTTACCTATATGAATGACATGCTTATATTTAGCATTCCTTCTACATAAAATTATAGCTGTCATACTTCCAGTAAGAAATAACACCTACTATTTTAATGTATTGTATTTATCACTCTCCTCACCAATGAGGCCCTTATTTTTTTAAAAAATAATTGAATCTTCGGTTTGTCCATTTCAGTTTCAGTCAATTTTTATAGAGCTCATTTACAGGTCTAATTAAATAAAAGATAAAATATTCTTGCATGCTTTAAAAATCTTTTTTACTTCTTCTTAAGAGTTTCATAATTTAAGACAATGGGCTCCCATTATGCTGCAATGATTTTATATATATATATATATATATATATATATATATATATATATATTTGTAGCGTCTAAAGACGGAGCCAACTAAAAAGAAAATAAAAGTGTGCCTCGACGAGAGTATTTAAAAAACAAGCATTGTACTTATCTCGTCTAAGACAAAACAAACCAGCAGCATTCCATCTTGTCAATAATTATCACCTCCACACGGACGTGTACGTATTCACTGCCTACTGCCTGCCCATAGACTGTGTCTGCCCGCACGTAGCCAGCTAGTGTCGGTCGCTCGCGTTCGCGAGTCGTCGATCACACACAACGCGGTCAGTAATCAACTAACACACATAGCGTGTTGGGGACTGGGCCGTTTCTTTCTATTTTGCTACGGACATACACACGTCGTTCCGTTCTTCTTTTTTCAGGTCCATTCATTATCTCGTTCCGGGTGGAAGTGAACCGGAAAAATATGAATGCGAAATGAATATTTTTCCTGGAATGAAAAGGTGAATGAATGCTTATATCGGAAGTTTTCGCTCCTTTGGCCTACGGCCGAGCACGACCGTAGTTTTCAGTTATTTCTTAATTCAATTATTCTTCCTATTCAATATGCCTAAAGTGTTTTTAGATAGCAGTTGCGACTTACTTACCTTAGAATATGGTGTTAACGATAAATTTAAATGTTCTTGGCTTGAAGAGCAAGACACCAACGGCGATTTCTTCTCTTGCTATGTGAGGAAAATTGAGGCACTGGGAATGGCATTTTGTATTTATTGCCAACGTAGTCTTATTTATGGATCGAGAGGAAAGTCCTTTTTTGCAAGGCATGCCGAATCATGTGTTGTTAATCCACTTATTTTTGGTTTGGTTGGTCTATTTTCGCATCCTCGAAAAGTTCAATTTTTTTCACCAGCCATTTACAGGCCTGAATTAAGTAGATTGCATATTTTCCAAGACTTGACATGATCTCTATTGCAGGTTGATCCCAGAAATGGCACTGTTGGATTTGGATCAGGACTTCATGGCTGGGCTTTCACACTGAAGGACTTCGCTAAAATGTATTCTGGAAAATTTGGCATCGGAGAAGAGAAACTTATGAAGAGGTTGTGGGGCGATCAATTCTATGAGGCTAAAACCAAGAAATGGTTGAAAATGGCGTCGGATACTGCTGAGAGGGGTTTCACCAAGTACATCCTGAAAGCTATTTATGGTGTAAGTTCAATCTCTACCTATCTTAAATTTATTTAGTAAAGACTTTGTGCGTCCTGTTCCTTTGACAGGTGTCAATTTTTTTTTATTAAATCTGAAACACACAGATGAGTAGTTTGCTGTTGAATTTGGTTTCTGATTATCTCCCTTGTGTTTATTTTGCTTTTTCATATTTGCATCTTCTATTCTTAGGGCCCCATTCATCTCTCGCTGTATTTTTATTTTTTTCTGCCTTTCTTACCTTGATATATTTTTTTTGTGTAGGGAGTTTTAAGCCCAGTTTCTGATTTTTAAAATGTTTTGGGTTTTTAAATGTTCTGATTCTACTTTCGGATTCTACTTTCGGAATTTATTGGATTGGGCAGTTCATCTTGGATGGGAGTCTACCTCCTATTGTGTGCATGGTTAACATTTCTTCATTGTTATTATTTTTATGTTGGCTCCAATCTTTGAGGTCAATGAGCTAGGTAATATTATATGTTGGCTCCAATCGGTAGTGTTTCTTGGTTGCAGTCGGTCGGCATTCAATGCTTTGTTCTGAGACTGCCAAGGCCCCCTTTTTAGTCCTTAAACAATCTGCACATTTTACACATTTTATATTGTTTAGAGTAATTTTGGTTCTGTAAGTTGATTCTGGTTTTTGGTCTTAAATTCTTCTTTTTATGCATTCTGATTCCTATTTGGGACTATTGGAGGTAGGAGCCTCTGCAAGAATAGCATGTTGAACTTCATAAGACTTGTGTCGTATCTAAGTATTCTGAGAGTTTGTCAGTTTCAAGTCTTTACTATGTATTATTAAAGGATACTTTGTCTTATTTTTTTAGGGAGCTTTAATTGTAATTCTAGAACATTTATACTATAGCATCTTTTTACTGGCGCTGATATGTCCTTAATTAGTTGCAAGCGCGTAAAAACTTGACAAATTATTTGTTAAATTTAGCGCTTTGGTGGTAAATTTTTGGAACACTGTGACTTCATTTTCATTTTTATATTGACAACTCTGAATCTAGAAAATCGATGGCCTTGGTAGACTGATTCAACTTACAAATAGATTGGGATTAGCTAAATGTTATGCCTAAAATAGAGTATGCCTTATTTTACATTTTCACTCTTGTATTGGCAGATTTTCAATACCTGTATGAATAAGCCCAAGGAGGAGGGAATGAAGATGGCTGAGTCCATTGGTGTAAAACTACAGATGGAAGAGAAGCAGTTAGAAGGCAAACCCCTTTTGAAGGTGAGATCAATCTACTAATTTAAAATAATTTCAGTGTCCATCTTGCTCAAATGTATTGTCACAGGGTGTCCAACAAGGCCGAAACTCTGACCCTGTTCGTTTTATTTTATATTAATTTGATTTATATATATATATAAGTTAATTATTTGAAGAAGTATTTCACAAGTACTTTCCTCTTATATCTTGCAACCAGGCCTAGTTTATTTTGTTTGTTTGTGGGTTAATCATTACCTTAGCTGATGAATTTCTCATTTTATTGGAAGGAAAAAGGAAGTAGCACCAGTCTGAAGCAGCCGAGCACAGGCGTTTATTGCTTTCAGTTTAGTTCGCCAGGTAAATCTAGCCAGTCTAGTGATGATGAGTCATAGCTTTACACTGAGAGAGGGAGACAATTTTTTCGCCGTTTTGATCGATTTTTTCTGAATTTCAAACTAATGTAGTATTGCCGTAGCAAAAATATTTTTATACTATAAAACAGTTTATTAACAGAGTTTTCATTGATTATTTAATCATTATTATGATGTTGTTAAAAAGCAAGAGGGATAACCCATGAAATTGATACATAAATTTAAGTGAATTAAAATTTTTAAGAGAATATTTTAACATGTTCAACACTTAAAATTTTAAAACAAAAGTAGTGGAAATGATGTTGCATATCTGTAGAATGTAGACATATAAATTTTATACCAGTAGATTGAGGCGTTTTTGAGATATCAGTTTACCTGTACGTAAAAGGGTTTTGAGTAAGGTAAAACTGAAATCCAATCACAGCATTGTCTTAATAGACATTTTTTTAATAAACCAGAAACATAGTCAAATGTGATTCACTTATATTTATCCCAGATTCAACGAATTATAAGAATTCCATTAAAAATTGTTATATAAGGACATTCATTTAAAGACAATCAAAACCACTAAGAAAATCTTAAAAGAGTTCTTATAATTTTCATAAACTTATTTTTGAGATATCCAAGCCCATTACTTTTTTTATGTACTTGACCTGCACCTCGTTTAATTTGTGTGCCATATAGACTGCATATAGCACATCATTGGTGAAAGATTAGGATCATATTCACCCCATTTAGTATTGTTTCTTGTTCAGAGTTTTCTCATTGAACCAAAGGTATCAATACCTGCATCGCATTTCTTTAAATTATGTACCAGGGAGATACATTTCTCGCAAAATGAAATATTTAAATATGTCAGAATTTCTCATTTATATTTATAGTCAAATCCTCTCAGCACGGCTCTGTACTCTTTCACAACAAATTCGACATATTTCATTTGTACTGGTGTGATGACCGTCTTCAGTGTCTCTCTCCATGACCTGAACAGAACTTAAATAAGTAAATCTAAAAATTTCCGCTTAAATTCAATGAAATCAAATTAAATAAATGTCTTATCATCACTATCTAGTTTTATTATTGGATTTCTAAAATATCATGAAATATTCTCCTCTTTGTTGGTACCAAAAATAACTATTGAGATTCCTTTCCACACTCTCTATTCTTATATCCCTGAATCTACATAATAAAGTATATATCATATGAAAGATAATTTTATCTACTTTTCTCTGATCCCTCGCACTTGATGGTAAAAAGTGTTGGTTTGATATTTTGAATTTTTAAATATTTCTTAAACAACTCTGATTATTTAAAAGAGCAAAACACAAACTTATCATTTAATGATGTAAACAAAAATAATTGCGTCTTTAGAGGAAAAGCTGGTCTTTGTATCCATATATGTTTGAAGATTATGAAAAAGATGCTGCGTCCACAACAGGCTGAGAAAATTGAGTATTTTGATGAAATTTCTACTACTCTCTGCCTGAGAGTAATTCAAAGCGATGAGATTTACCTGCAGACATAATTTATTGCCAGTGCACCCCGTCTTGACAGCTATCACTGTGGTTGATGGTGGATTGTTTACATTACTTGACGGTAGCCAGTGAGGGAAGAAGTAACTAAACTGAAAGTTTGGGCCCTATTTAAGCGGCTGTGCGAGAAATTACATTTTATGTGGGATTGAATTCGTTTAATGTGACTTATTTTAGGAGAGGGGGGTTGGAATGTAAACTTTAACCAGGTGTCTGATTTAATACGGCTGGGTGTCCGAACTGGAGTTTTCAGTCTTTTAAAATAAAAAAACAAAGCAAACATAGATATGCTTACTTATACTTCATAATGGCCAATTGCCACAATAGAGTCGTAACTGTTACGATCTGACCTGCTAATTAAATTTTTTGAATTGATGGAAATTACTGCTATTTTATGTGTGTCTGGGACTATTATCTGAAGGCATGCGACTATAATTGCCAACTTCCCTTTAGAGAATGAGATCTTTAAATGAATAAGGCCTTGTCCTTTTTCAATCTCAATTTTATTTCAGAGATACAGAATATCGAAGAAAGACAATTGCATCATCTGTGAACAAATACATAACAGTGAAACGTAACAATAACTGATATCGTAAGGCTTTTATAATTCTCTATGCCCCCCAAGTCTTTGGATAGTGCTTTCTTGACAAGTAGGGGACAAAGACTGATATTAAATTAGAAAAATGATGATCAGTTGCAATAATATGGTGCTTTCTTCGCAGATAGAGGACAGGGATATAGATTAGACTCGTACTAAATGATTTTTGAGTTTTAAGTAACGTAAAATGAAAGTCATTTAATTCTTGAGCGCCTCTCGGGTAGCTGGTCTGTTTCCTTCAGACCAGGCTTGTATGGCTGGAGGGCCATCAAAGCGCGGGGCAAGCGAGCTGTCCTAGGAGGTGGAGTTCCTTCGGCATCACCGGCTGGAGCAATCGGTTTGTTAGGTTGTTTTGTTGGGACGATAATTTCGTCAGCAGGACCGTTGCTGGGTGGCTCTTCGAGCGGTGGAGCATCGGGCTGTACTGTCTCTGGAGTTGCTTTCTGGCCTGCTGAGTTGGAGACCATCTTGGGTGTTGCAGGCGTTGAATTATTGCTCTTTGCCACTGTTGTGGTGGGTGTAGGCAGTGTGGCTAGAGGGGCCCTGGCAATCACTGGGTGATATAGGCGCAGGAATTTTCTGTTTCTTGGTGTTATTCTGCCCGATCCATCAACTCTGACGACATACTGGTCGAACTGACGGACTTCAATAACGATTCCTGTTTTGTCCCATTTCGTGGGAAATGGTCCTGTCTGATTTTGTATCCTGACGCAGTCTCCAACAGTAAGGGGGGGTAGAATGCGAGTATGGGCAGATAGTCTTTCTGCATCCTTCATGTGCCTGTTTCTTAAGGCATCTTCCCTGTTGGCCAAGGTCTCTTGCCAGGTTTTATGGGGGATATATTTTCCTGGGTGTATCGGAATAAAGTCCCTGGTTGGCCTTCCAAATATGCGCATCGCAGGGGATAGCCGAGTGTCCCTGTCTGGCGTGTTACGATACTGAAGGATGGCGCATTGGAAGGAGTCTGTGTCAAGGTTCCCGTCACGACCTGTGTTGTCCATGATCATTCGTTTGATGGTCTTGACACCAATCTCTGCCCTGCTGTTGCTGTGGGGGAATGCCACTGAGGAGAGACGGTGTTGGACCCCCCAGTTGCGCAGGAACGTTGTTGTGGCTGTAGAGGTGAATTCTGGGCCACCGTCAGATGAGAGTTCATCACTGATGCCGTAAGTAGTGAAAGTGCGTCTTAGGCTGGTAATGAGGCCTGTGGATCCACCATGTGCTCTTTCCACGATGGGCCAATTGCTATATGTCGACAATAACTAAGTAGTTATGTCCTGCATATTGGAAAAAGTCTGCACAGATACACTGGAAGGGGTATTCGGGTTGCATTGGCGGGGTAGGGGGAGCACTTGGTTGAGTTGGGGCTATGCGGTTGCAAGACTGGCACTTTGTTCGCATTTCACTTATTGCAGCGGTCATCCCAGGCCAGAAAAATGAGGCGTCAGCGCGGGAGAACATTTGGGACACACTTTGATGAGCTGAGTGGAGGGCTCGAAGGGCTTTGTCGCGCAGACTAGGAGGAATAATTATGCGGTCATTGTACAAAGCCACACCGTCGAAACTTGTAAGTTTGTCTCTGAATTGAAAGTAAGGTCTAAGTTCTGTTGGCAAATTGTCTTTTGCATCAGGGAACCCATTTTCTATCAGGTCAATTAATTCAACCATTGAGTGGTCACTGCTGGTGGCAACACGAACATCGTTGCAAGTTATTGAGCTGATACCTCCAATGGGTATTTCTTCATCTGGGTGTAAATTGGGGTTTGCAGGTTGTGCTCTGATGGCCATGAGGAAGTCATGAGGCAGAGTAGGGAGACTGAGGTCAGTGGAGATGTGGGTTGCATCGTCGGGTAGATGGAGGTGTTCGGCTTCGCCCACTGGTTTGCGTGAGATGGTGTCTGCAGCAACATGATGGACACCAGGGATATGAGTAATCTGGAACCGATATTTCAGTGTCTTTTCTTTTAAGTTCCTGAGTCGTGGGTTTGGGATGGCATCCAAGTTCCTGTCACTGAACACCTTAAGGAGGGGTTTGTGATCAACTGCGATAATCAGGTTGGGACACTGGGTGGGGATCCTGACCTCCCATAGTGGGCAGGGAGGTACATGCTATGTCTTCTATCCCCCATACCCGTTTTCCAATTGTTTCCTGTCTTTGTTGTGGAATGAGATTACTTGGTTTTGTCCTGATCCTTGCCGGAGCTCCTTGGCTGGGAGGGAAACAGTCGAATGTATAGTTATAGTTTTGGGAGATGATTTTTTTTCTTTTTTTGTAAATCATCTCTCTGTTATGCATTGTATTATGTTTAGTTTACAAATTATATTATATGATTGGTAAACATTTGAGTGTATTCCTCTTAGTTGGGAGCTGTGCTTGTGTCTGGATGAGACTTTTAGGTGATCTCAAACTAAGTACATTGGTGGTATGCTCTTGGAATCTACATCTGATCCCTATTTGTTCCCAGTTCCCCTATGTCTTGCTTTTTCTTGGGTGCTTCAATTGTAATTCTATAACTTTTTACTATCCCATTTTCTTCCTTTTTACTGGCGCTGATATAACCTAAATGTGTTGCAAGCGCCGTAAAACCCTTAAAAACAAAACAAACAGGTTGGGACAGCCTAGCACGAAATGACGAGTTTTGTTGAGGGCATCTACCACAGCCAGGGCCTCTCCTTCAATCGGGGCGTATCTTGCCTCTGCTGGTGATGTAAAGCGGCTGCCCACTAATGTCACTTTCCACCCTGTTCGGCAGCAGAATGGTTTGTTTGATGCGCATGTGCAATGCTTTTGTAGTAGCCAGAATCCAATGCCATCTTTGCTGAAATCAGTGGCCAGGCATGTCGGTTTGTTTTTGTCAAATATTTCCACGCCTCTCTGAATTTCTTGGACGATGATGGACTTAGTTTCTTCAAACAGCTTGTCTAGATCTTCAGTCCACACGAATGATGTCTTGGGTTGAAGCAGTGTGCGGAATGGTTGCATTCTTTCTGCTGACGCAAAGGCATATGCGACCTGGTTTACAAGGCCAAACCAGCTTCTCACGTCGGTGATTGTGCGGGGTTTGGGAAATTTCTGAATTGCTTCTAAGACTTGTGGGCATGGACGAACAGTTGTTGGCGTAATTTCAAACCCTGTGAACTGGACTGTTTCTTTTGCAAAGGAGAACTTTGATGGGTTAAGAATAACCCCATTCCTGCCACATGTATCCAGGAACTTGGCTGTTTGGAAGAAACTGTCTTCTATGGATTGGGACCACATGATAGTGTCATCAATTACTTTTGTCTTGTTGCCGATGTCACGTATGATCTCGTCGAATCGTCTTGTGTAGGCATCGCCAGATGAAATGTACCCTTGAGGGCACACGCGATATCTGTATCGGCCCCAAGGGGTTATGAAGGTAGTCAGGTGTCTGTCCTCGGGGTCTAGTGCTATGCTGTGATAGCCATTCCAGGCATCGAAAGTACTCTTTCTCGAGTTGTGTGGAACCATGCGGGCCTGGTGGAATGGCGACTGAGTGTGGTGCGTCTCTCTAGTGGCATAGCGATTAAGGGCTTGGAAGTCCACGGTTCGGCGAGGTTTTCCCGATTTCTTAGCGCAGACAACCATCTGATGACACCATGACACTGGGGTCCCGATTGGAACTGGTTCCAGTACGCCAAGTTGATTGTCCTGATCAAGGCCAGCCTTAACCTGTTCCTGCCAGTAGATGGGTACTGGGATAGGGGTGTGGTGTGCAACAGGCGTGGCCTCATCGTCGATAAGGAGTCTCATTGGGGGTCCAGACATCATTGGTAGCCCTTGGTGCTCGCAGACATTGAAAGTGCTACTTTTGTAGTGGTCTAAGAGCCATTGTTCAAGCTTTTCTCTGTTTTCTTCTATGCCTGGGAAGGGAAGGATTGTTGGGAGGGGTGGTGGTTTCTGGCGAGGGGGACAATTGCAAGGGTCTTTGTCAGCAGTATTATTAGATTCACTATGTAGGACAGATTGGATGGTCTTCATAGAGTCTGTTATTATGGCTGATTCTATTGAAGGGAATGAGTGGTGTATGATACCAAGGTCTTTGCAGGCTTCCATGGATAAGAAAAATTTGTCAGTTGCTTGCGAGATGTAAACAATTTGACGCGTTGTTTTCCGTTGCATGGAATGTGTGAAGCCTGTTATTCGAAGGGCTAGGGCACCCACGATCTCGATGGGGTTTTGATTTGCAGCTCTCATCTTCATTGAAGTAGGAGTGAGGTGGGCAGTGGTTAAACCTAGCTGTGTAAGGAGTGAGGTTCCAGCAAGACATGATTGGCAGCCGGTGTCTGCAATGGCCAGGGCTTTTGCCGTATTGGTTGGGTTGCACAGGGTGGAATCGATTCCAAGGTCGTTAGCATCTGACGGGAGGGCTTGGATCTCAATTTGGACTGTCGGCTGTTGTGCAGATGGGCGCTTTTCCCATGACTCGCGTGCAGAATTGTACACATGATGGTCAAGACGATCAATCGAGCATAGTGCTTCAAACACAGCTGTTGCAGAGTTGCCTTGCCTTTTCTGTTTTGGTTTTCTGCAGACATTTTCAAAGTGGTGCGGAATGTCGCAATTGATGCATATATGACCGTATGCAGGGCAATGGTTGACTCTGTCTTGTTTCTTAGTGCCATGTCCATCTCTACCACAATAGCCGCATTTCCTTTCAGGGGGTCAGTTAGTGAGGCGTTTTCTTTCCATTTGTCTATACGTGCTACTTGCTGCGTTGACTGATGTAGGGGTGAGCGTTAGAGGAAGGGGGTTAATCCTGCCAGCCGAGCGCTTCCCGCTTTCCTTAGCCTCGATAAAACGGATGGTGTTGTCGAGTGACATGTCTTGGTCAGCCTGTCCCAGCACATCGAGGCGAATGTCGTCGTCTGCTAAGCCGATTATCAAAGTGTCCCGAATCATCTGATCACTGTATGAGACATTGACTCCACATGTGCACTTCAAATCGTACTGACAGACACTAGCTTGACCTTTGATGCGTGCGGCAAAGGTCCGGGCTGGTTCATCTCTTGTCGCATCTGCTGGAGTTGTAACCTAGCCACCATGACGTTTTCTTGGCGGATTGCGAGTTTTTTAATATTATCGAGGAGAGTATTTTCATCACATGACGTGAGGTTAGTGAAACTCCTTGATAAGTCTCTACGGAGGGCCTCGTCGCAGCATTCAAGGAGTTGAAAAATGATGTCCTGGCCGCTAAGTCGCGTGGCGAGCTTATATTCCGACCACCTCTGCTTGAAGTATGTCCATTCCACACAGAGATGATCGGTCGCTTGACTTTTTCAGCTTTAACCCCTGTGGCCGTGGGCGCTGTTGCAGGGGATGTAGTCGGATGAGCAGTCCTCTCGTGGATGTCGAGGAGTCTGAGCAGGACGTCTGAAGGGATGTTTGATGTCCATGATTCTAGACAGCCTGGGCAGGACATCGTATTGCGGTGATCTCCGCGAGATCTCTAGCGTCCGTCATACTTTTAGTTTCTTCGATATAAATGAATAAGGCCTTGTCCTTTTTCAATCTCAATTTTATTTCAGAGATACAGAATATCGAAGAAAGACAATTGCATCATCTGTGAACAAATACATAACAGTGAAACGTAACAATAACTGATATCGTAAGGCTTTTATAATTCTCTAATCTTGAAACGTGCTGAAGTGAGGGTTTATGCAAGAATAATTGTGTATCGTTCTGCTCAGCAAAGTTGCTTTTTTGTACCAGTGTTTTGGTCCTTGTAAAGGATGGAGTCAATTCTGGACAAATTGGAGTATGAATTCAAAATATATGGCATTGAAAGCTTTTGATCAGGAATTCCTTCAGCTTTCCTCAATTCAGCAGTGGTTTGCAGTAAGTAGACCTGTAAATTCTCAGTCAATTAACTGAAATCAGTCAATTTGTCAAATTCAAATATTTAAAAAAGGAAAGAAAGAAATAAATGAAAAAAAGAAAGAATTCACAAATCGTAGTCGAATGACCGTAAAATAATTAGGAGTGTTCCACAGCGCTACGCATAGCTCATGGGGACCGTTTATATTAACGATGTATATATTGCCAAGACAAAGCGACGCTTTTTATAAAGGCGTGTCTGAACACTTCCCTGGGTATTTTCGCACATCCTTCGTTAAATTATTTTTTCACTTTCCAATCCGTCGTGATCCCAACTGTAGCCAATTTTAACTGAGCCACCGAGCGATAAATTTCACTGTTTCATCTAAGTCAAAATTGACCACATTTACCCTTCGAGTCTCAAAACTATGATAAAGTAAATTGCGAATGCCGCAAGTCCGTTATGTAGACATCTTCAAATTGAAAGGTAGGATAGATTGCTACAAGCACATTTCGATTGCCTCACGTAAACAAACTGGTTGACCGTTTCTTCATTGATTGAGTATCTGATCATAAGGAACAATGGTAAGTAGCCTAATTAATTCCCGTGCAAATCAGGACGTTTTCTGGCATTGTTTTGCTCAAGCCCAAGCGAGCTTGCTGTTTTGTGGCGATTTACCTTCATTTCGATTCTTTGAATTTTTCCGCTACGCCTGCCGAAGTTTCTTCTTGATAATTCACTTCTACTTAATAATTCAGTATATTGGCCTGAAGTCATAATTATTAAGTTTTTTTTTCTCTCTGTCATTTACTGATTGAAAATCAAGTTTGCTCATTGCTACATTATTCTAATGTTCTCACAATGGCTGAGCTGTTCGTGGATCGCAATTCAGACTTGTCGAGCATCGATAAAGATGTGAGTCCCGTGAGGAATAAATTCAATTGGTCATGGCTAGAAGTTAAAGATGATAATGGTGATTATTTTTCTATGTCAAAAAAATTCCAGAGGCAGGAATATGACTTTGATGAAGTCATCTTTACCTATATGAATGACATGCTTATTTAGCATTCCTTCTACATCAAATTATGGCAGTCATACTTCCAGTAAGAAATAACACCCACTATTTTGATATATTGTATTTATCACTCTCCTCTCCAATGATGCCCTTATTTTTTAAAAAAATAATTGAATCTTCAGTTTGTCGAAGAGTTTCAGTCAATTTTATAGAGCTCATTTACAGGTCTAAGTAAGCAAATTTGTTGATTCTCTTTGGGTGTTGAAGTTTCAAAGGCTTGCTCACTTCTAAACTTCGTGAGGAAGACCAAAACCAATTTCAGAGGATCCTTCAGTGTAGTGCGGGGCGGTCCTTGGCAAGCTTAAGGACCACGGTCCTACGGTCCTTGGGAAATGAAGACCGCAAGGACCGGTCCTTTTCGACATTGAACATTCCTGAGAGACTGTTGGAAATTCGAACCGGTTTGACCTTTGAGACCATGGGATCGTTCATTCTTGAACCGTTAAAGACCGCTACACGATGAAAACCGTGGTCTACAGGAGTAAAACACACGGATTAGTCACACTCATTTCAAATTGTAACCTAATTAGAGAAGAGGGGTGATGTCTTCTTTATTTGCTCACCGTACTTCATTGTTACTTCGATAATTTAATAAAATTTGAAATTTATCCCCATTAACGGAGATAATGGCATCGCCCAAGGCGGTGATCGAGTTGTTCGTGGCGTTGATACACACACGCAACTCCTACCCACCCCCTCATCCCCCCCCCCCCCCCACACACACACACACATTAGAGGCCAACGAGCATTGAAGAGTAAGAGAGAGACGTGAAGTTATAATAAGAGGGGGTGGATGAGGTAATAAGAGGGGTCGATGGTGACTTTTCGCCAGATCTAACAAACTCAGGTACCCATTCATTGCTGAGTAGACAGGGATTCAGAAAAAAATGACTGCACCCGGATCGATCTCTGGCCCTGTGCGTATAAAGAGAGTGCTCTATCAACTGAGCTATCGGGGTCCCCAAATATTCTATTGGACTTTTTTAAAATTCAGACGTTATAACTGGGTTTTTTGGAAGGAAGAAACTAATGAAACTCATATTATTTGATTAGTAAAAACACCAACGAAATTTTAATATTATTGTATTATTTTAAATGACAACACTGCGATAGAAAGGAGTGGTGACAAGGGATGGACAAAAGAAAACAAAAAATCGGATTTGCTACTTGCTAGGTTCGACACACACACACACAAACACACACATCTTTAGTAGTCACATACATTTCAAACAATAACCCATTAGAGAAGAGGGGTCATGCCTTCACCATAGATCATTGTCATTGCGATCATTATGGTGTAGTAAATTTTGAAATTTACCCCGTATAATGGAATCGTCCAAGGCGTGCGCCTCCTGTTTGTTCCCCCCATCTCACACACGAAAGGGCGGTTTGCAGAGTGGAGGTTGGTTGTCGTCTGCCTGTATGGTCGTCTGTGTCGTTTAGTGTATGGCAAAGGGGGGTGGGTGCGATTAATTAAGTGGGATGGAAGGTGATTGGTGGAAGATAGGCAACCGAAGCAACGAATCGCTGGGGCAGGGTTGCCAGTTTGGCATTTTAAATGCCAGATTCCAAAAATCTGGCATTTTTGAAAACCGTTTGGCATTAGAAAAATCATTTGGCATTTTCTTTTCTTGTATATTATACTTCAAATGACACCTTTTCTTAATTATTTCTAAACGCGTAAAAACAAACATCCAACCGTGGTGTAGTGGTTTAGCACTCCACTTAGTAGTCAGTAGGTAAATAATTACCCCAACAGGAAATTTAGTATAATTCAAAAAAAAAAAAAAGAAAAGAAAAAGAAAAAACACGCAAGCCACCAGGATATGATAGTAAATTGTCTATCAAAAGTGAGTAGTTTTCTTAGTGGGGGTGGGAGTCAACAGACTTTGGCATCTTTTTGAGTGTTTTGGCATTTTTTGAGTCTTCCCCTGGCATTTTGTTGAAAAATAATCTGGCAACCCTGCGCTGGGGAAGTAGTAGGCTATGGCGCGAGACCGTAGGACCGTGGTCCTTGCAAGGACCGCCCCGCACTAGTTGAAAGGTGATAAGAAGTGAGGGCCGCCGCCGATCTTCCCCTATGGGACCGGTCTTCGGTTCACAGCTAAAAGACCGTCGGACCACGGTCTAGACCGGTCTTCAGCGCGGCACTACTTCAGTGCAGATGTGTTGGCTAGTCTTCTTATCGGAAATTCAGACTCCATCCCTTGCTATAATCCTGAATTTACGTTAGAATTCCTGAAGAGGAGAAAAGCTACTACAAAAGTAGCAGTAAACCCCAGCAAACTCCTGGACTATATTTATTTATGAATTAAGCGGTGATGTACAGTTGAGATGGTAACCTGTGGTTTATGTAATTATTTTATAGGTGCCTAGAAGATGAGTTAATTACCATTCTGATTATGAGCTTTTGCTGTGTTGAGTCGAAGCGATGGGATGTTCTGTTTCTGCTCTTTGAAAAGTTGGCTGCTATGTTATTGATTCCAGATGATGTTCAACCACAATTTTCAAATCAAAATGTGAAAAATCCTTTTCATTTGTTTGAATTTATATTGCAAATGTTGTTGCTTTATATTAATTAAACTGTAAGATGCCATGAATTCGCGAGAAAGTAATGGGCGAAGCTCGTACCTGATCTTCCAAGTGAGACAGGGATTTTAAGAGAATTTAATTACATAACATGGAAAAGCTCAGGTTGGCTTAAATATATCATGCATTTATTTCTGGCTATGTTAAATCAGAACTCAGCTCTGTGTCATCATTCCTATTAAAATTAGGCGTTAAAATAGGTGAATGTTGAAGGTCCGGATTGGAACACCCCACCCTAATATTTACAATTTATTTTTTTAGGTGGAAATTTTTTGCACTTGTGGTCTAACTCTACGGGAGCATGCTCTCAGACTATAAACATCTTTAATTTGTTGCCAGTGATATGTTAGGTCTGCACTTGGATATATGAGCTGCTTAAAAAAATTATTGTAGCTTTTCACTAACAGTTGTAACTTTTCACTATCAGACCATCATGAGGAAATGGCTTCCTGCTGGAGATGCTATGTTGCAGATGATTGTCATCCACTTGCCCTCTCCAGTCACTGCCCAGAAGTATAGGGCTGAACTCCTTTATGAAGGTCCCACTGATGATGAATGTTGTCAAGGTTTGTAATGTTTTCATCTATTTGTTTCATCTTGAGTCTGATATATTATATGAGTGCTATAACTAGTGCCATACATTGTCCTGGCAAAAATATAGACCTTCCTCAGGAGGAATAACGTTGTTCATGCAAATCATAATCACTGATATCCATTTCATTGTCTTAATTAGTTCCTTCAAAGTGTATGTCATGAAATATTTCTATATTTTATAGACCCAATGAATATTCATATGGCCTTGCCCGAGAGAAAGCGTCCCTGCACATGCGCAATCACTTAAAAAGTGAACCTTGCAAAGCAATCATCGTGTATTTAATTCTCTTGGATTTAAAATTAATTACCTACTTATATTGATGCAATAGTTATTGAAAATATATTATTTTGTGCTTAAATTATCATGTGATGATTCGTGGATTATGATTTTGTCCTTCAATTATTAAGATATTAAGTGGATTGTCATCGATTTCATTTTATCGTGCGTGATTTCGAGCGCTTGCACTTATTAAGACAATGGCGTCGGACGCCCCACTGACCCAATTCCTTAACAGGATGGCGTGTAACAATAACAATGAAACCAAAAATAACAGTGATGACGGTGAAAATAGGAGTGATGTGTCGAGTAAGACTGAAGGTAGGAAGAAGGGCGAGCCTTCCAAAGTAAAGAGAAGTAAAAAATCAGATAATGGTGGCGACGGCGAACTTTCAGAAATTAAACAAAATAATTTTACAATGTGTCAAAGGCTGTAAAATCCAATTCATTTCTCCACCAATTCAAAATAAAATTCCCCATCAATTGAAATTTAATGCACAGGAAACCATAGCATTAAGGGCTATAATTGGAGAATTATTGAAACAAGAAGTAATTGAGGAAAGCACTGTTGAAGAGGGAGATTACATGAATAATATTTTCCATATTATGTTATAAGGGGGGTCAATGATGTGGGTAGTTACTTAGCTACAAGCTTATTGTTCGCTACTAACATTTTGTTGTCTAGCATTCATTATTGTCAACCATTCATATCTCTTTCAATTATTTAAATGGCGTTCTTTGGGAAAAGGAACATATGCTGAATGAGCCTTGTGCAGTGTCATCCAAGCAGTATTTTTTAAATATTAAACCTAGGAGACTGTGAGTTGTGAAAAACTGTGTTTGGTGTGAAGTATAGTATTGACGAAATTTGGAGGCATGCTGAACAGCCTCAGCACTTTAATAGGGGCAAACTACAATCCTATTTCCCTACGTGTTTCAGGGATGTCCTTTTCCCATTAAAGCAGGAAAACCGGCTTTTTAAAGATCTGATTATTTGCTTGCAATATTTTCATATGGTCTTTATGCGAACATTTTTTGAGGCTTTTTTGTTATGGGCAAAGGTAATATCTGGTGTTGTTCCTGAAATTTGATGTTTTATCTGTAACTTGTTCCTGATGCTTAAAAATTCAATAGATTTTGGGTGAGTCTTACTTTAATCACCGCTTTCATCAATCATTATGCTATCATAGCTGCCAACCGTTCCGTTAAAAACAGATTTGTTCCGTATTTGACTTCCTGAGTCCGTAAGTCCTTATTTTTAGTTCAAAATCCGTATTTTGTAATTTTTGACAAATTTGTGGTAAACAAGGCATGTGAGCCTCATGAATTATTATTATTGATCCATTATTATTACTATTACTACTACTATTATTGTTATTATTATTATTATTTTTATTATTGGTGTCCAGTGAGAGAGGATGAGCAGGGTTTAAATCAGCACAGCATAATCTCCATTCCTGTGTAGCTCTTGAATTTGTATTATGCCTCTTATCATAAATGATTTTCAACAATTAGAAAAATTCCAGTTGTTTATATGACGCCTGTTTTTTACTCAAACCTTTCATAATGTATTGGAGATTTGCATAGAATAGGATGTTAGTCTCGATATACTTTTATTATTCTAAGACAGTATTGATACTTTCACTATTTGTTACAAATATTATTTTAATTAAAAATAAAATTAAATCCACATCTTTGATTGGAAGGTATTCAATCAGAAAATCAATTGCTTATCTAGATTAAACATGACAATGATTATTTCCCTTTAATGATTTACGAAATATAAATTTAATCCCTTTAAAAAGACATCTTCATTTGATTTTGATTTTTGATTTTTCAAGCAAGCTTTTGTAACGGTTTAGGTTCAAGAAAAATAAGTATACTCCATTTTTAGGTGTGTTTATCTTGTCACAGTAAAGAAGTAGGAATTCTCCAATATTTAGAGGTGCATTTTACTATAACTACTATTATTGTGTACTACTTAAAGACCATTATGTTGCATGAAAGAAAATCGCCTACTTTTTAGCCGAACTCACCTATTTTTTTTAACCCAAAACGGTTGGCAGTTATGCATTTCTAACCATCCAAAGTTATTTCATTTATTTTACAATTGTGCTTCTTGTGTATGGGTCCTTATCAAAGTTGAGGCAGTTGAAGTCTTTCTTTATATTGTCTGTTCTGAACTTTTGATCTCATTGTGGAAAGTGTCATTGTAACGATTCAAATGTGCTGGTACTAAACCCGATAATTTAGCAACATTTGGACTAGCCTCTGTTATCTCAAACTTGTTAGTGTTAGTAATAGTAATTAAAAAGGCTGACTTTTATATGTTGCGATTCGATGAAGGGGGGGGGGGGGGGGGGGGGGGGGCTTCGGCACACATCGTCCCTCATCCCGGGCCAAATGAGCGTTCCTTATTTTATTTTTGAAAAAGTTGGCAGTTATGTGCTATGGACATTTTATAATTCAATTGGTCTAAAGGCCTTAAGTACAATAATGGAAACCAAAACCATCACTAAGGTTACTCATTTTTATTCATTTTTAACCAGACATGAAATGGTTTATTTTACTTTTGTCTCAACCATTCTTCTTCAGCTGTGGCTAAATGTGATCCTAAAGGCCCATTGATGATGTACGTTTCTAAGATGGTGCCCACAACTGACAAAGGGCGTTTCTATGCTTTTGGACGTGTTTTCTCTGGAATCATTGCTACAGGCCTGAAAGTGCGTTTGATGGGACCCAATTACGTACCTGGAAAGAGAGAGGATCTCTATGAAAAGAACATCCAGAGGTTGTATATCAAATCCTATTATAAAGGGGTTGGGGTTGAGGGCTGGAAAGTAGTTAGTCAGCCTAATGTATCAGATTTTCCTGCCTATTTATTCATTTGGTTATTATTTCCATTTTTATTTTATCTTATGTACGGTGATTGATAGTATACCTCATTGTTAGATATTTCTCTGTATATTTAGGACATTTGTCTGACGTTCAGTCTTCTTGCATGTCATTCATAGCAATACACTTCAGTTTGGAAAACCATTGAGTAAATTTGAGTGTTGGGTGCAGCAGACTTTGTACCTGCCAGCTCCTTTATGCATGTATCAGTAAATCAAATGATATGCTTTGATTGAACTTCATAGAAGGATAGATGATTCAGATTTTAATGAAATTGGTGTACAGTGTTTCTATTCTTTTCTTCACAGAACCATTCTCATGATGGGAAGATATGTTGAATCCATTGAGGATGTGCCTTGTGGTAACATCTGTGGTCTGGTTGGTGTTGATCAATTCCTGGTCAAAACAGGTACCATCTCAACACACAAGGATGCCCACAACATGAGAGTCATGAAATTCAGTGTCAGCCCTGTTGTGCGTGTGGCTGTTGAATGTAAGAATCCATCTGACCTACCCAAGCTTGTTGAGGGTCTTAAACGTTTGGCCAAATCTGATCCTATGGTCCAGGTATGTTAATATTTCTGCCTTTGTGAATTATTTTTAGCTTTAAACAAGTCATTTTGCTTTCATTTCAATGCTAACTGGACTCACTATGACATCGCTAAAGTCTCAAGTTCTGCTAGTTGAGATGATAGCTTTACGGTAAGCTTTAATGAACAAGAAACACCACTAGTATATCATTGAGTACAACATCTGAAACAACACAGCAATAAAGAACAGTTAGATACAACATATGACAACATAATGTGGATGTAAACTAAAATATACAACACAAGTATAATTATTCTTAATTATTTTATGCCTCCAATGTCATGTTAGCCTTAACAGACCTCTTAAATATTCCATCTTAGGACGGAATTCCGTTATTTGGCCTTTATACCTGTTTGTTTTTGTTTACATCATTTAAAAAAACGTCCATATAATTACAACATCTGCGAGGCCATTTTAAATCCGCAGTGTCGATAACACGCCTCCGCCTTGCTCTTTGCCAATATCCATGCTATTATTTATTATAGCATAGAGTCTGAGATCGTAACCTTCCTCTATGTTGTCGAGCCCTCAACAGCTCGTCTTCCTCAGTCCTAAATCCAATCTCTATGGTTCCGTCCTCCGAGGACGGAATTGAAATTCGGTATAACTGTACACTGTATACCACGAGTCGACAAAGATTCACTTGTGTAGTTTAGAGCTGTTAGCTATTAGTTCCAGTATAACAATCTCGTCCCTTGTATTGATTTAATTTCTCGATTCATCACTATCTCGAGTATTTTTTAGATTCTTGTGTCGATGAAAATTCATGAATTTTCTGCATTTACTAATTTGGTAAACATAGCTGCCGACCGTTCCGTGTTTGACTTCCTGAGTCTTAAGTCCTTATTTGTAGTTCAAAATCTGTATTTTGTCATTTTTGGCTAATTTGTGGCAAACAAGGCATGTGTGCCTAATGAATTATTATTACTACGACTATTATTGTTATTATTGATGGGCAGGGTTTAAATCATCACAGCATATTCTCCATTCCTGTGTAGCTCTTTAATTGTATTATCCCTCTCTATTCTAAATGATTTTCAACAGTTTAAAGAGATTGCATAAAATTTGCACGTTAGCCTCGAATATACTTTTCGTGTTCTCAGACAGTGTTGATATTTTCACTATTTGTTACAAATATTGTTTTAATTTTAAATAAATTAAAATCAGCATCTTTGATTGGAAGGTATTCGATCAGAAAATCAATTTCTTACGTAGATTAAACATTACAATGATTATTTCCATTTATTAATTTATGAAATATAAATTCAATTCCTTTAATAAAATCTTGATTTTAATTTTGTTTTTTTTTTTCAAGTAAGCTTTTTTATAATTTCAAGAGAAATAAGTATATCCCCTTTTTAGGTGTATTTATCTTGTCAAAGTAAAGAGGTAGGAATTTTCCAATATTTAGAGGTTCATTTTACTATAACTACTATTATAGTGTGCTATTTAAAGACCATTATGCTGCGTGATAGAAATTATGCAATCGCCTACTTTTTAGCCAGTCTCCATAATTTTTACCCCAAAACGCCGTTTCACTTTCAAGTGATGTACCAGTTTGGCAATTATGCGTTTCTAAACATCTTAAGTTATTTCCTTTATTTTACAGTACAATTTTTATTGTGCTTGTGTATTGGTCCTTATCAAAGTTAAGGATGTTGAATTCTTTCTTTATTTTGTTTATTCTGAAAATTTGATTTCATTGTGGGAAGTGTCATTTCGTAACGATTCAAATGGATATATACCCGATAATTTAGCAACATTTGGACAAGCCTCTGTCATCTTAAACTTGTTAGTGTTAGTAGTCGTAATTTGAAAGGCTGACTTTTATATGTTGTGATTCGATGAAGGGGGGGGGGGGGGCAAATGGGCGTTCCTTATTTTCTTTTTGAAAAGTTGGCAGCTGTGGGTAAAATACCTGGATGTGTAATTATTCTTTCTCTCAAAATATAGTTCTTACTCCACTTGTTACAATGGAATTTATTCCAGAAATTATTTTTTTAAAAGTATTTATTTAGCTTTGTCTCGACGTTCGTTATGTGGTTGTTGGTTTTCAAACTTTTGTTAAAAAATGTTTAGTGTTCCTGTAAACGCCTCGTTGCTATTTTAGTCTTACTCATTTCTTGAATATTTCAGTGTATCATTGAAGAATCTGGAGAACACATTATTGCTGGTGCTGGTGAGTTGCATCTGGAAATTTGCCTGAAGGACCTTGAGGAAGACCATGCTGGTATTCCCCTAAAGAAGACTGAACCTGTTGTGTCTTACAGGGAAACAGTGCAGGAAGAATCGACAATAACTTGCTTATCCAAGTCTCCCAACAAACACAACCGTTTGTTCATGAGAGCTGCACCTCTCCCCGTTGGTGTTGCTGAAGCCATTGATAATGTAAGTTCTTAATGCATGTTAGGAGGGTTTGTGCTTTCTTGTGAACCCTTCTGCTTTTGGCAGAATCATTCTGGGTGGGGTTCCTTACCTCCCATAGTGAGCAGGGAGGTACTTACTGTGTCTTCTACCCATAATAATTTTTCTTCGAAAGCTCTCACGCGACAGCACCACCTCCTCTTCTTCTTCTTGCTTCTTCTTCTTTGTCGTCAACGTCTTCTTCTTCTTCTTCTATAAGAATTAATCCAAGTAAACGAAAGAATCAGCTAAACATTTAACACAAACAGGAGCGAAGATACGCAGCTTCCTGTGTCAAGCACGAGATACACATCCTTCAAAAGGGTAGGAATTGTTCTCTCTTTACAACTAACTCAGACCTGGGCCCTCAAATATTTGGGATTTTTTTTTTGGTATCATGAATAAGGATCTCCTCATAAATAAGTAGGGGAAAGTGACATGATTTGACTAGTCAATTGATGTGTCATATCTGTGTTGTGTCCATATTTTTGTCCTGTTGTGTCTTTTCGTGTGTTCGGACAATTTTTTCACCAACCATTTACCAACCTTTTTCAACCTGAAACAAAAACATTGGTAGAATCATTCCTATTTCCACTTTTCCTTTTCGCCCTTCCACCATAGTCGCTTCAGTTCAAATATTAAAACATAAGAGAGAATGGAAGGGGGGCATTCCTATTTCCTGACGTTCTGATTCTACTTATGGAATATGAAGCATTGGCAGGTCTGGTTGTGCCTGAGTTTCTGTTTCGCATATTGAGATTCACTGAAAGAACAGGAGAGGTGATGGGTGAAAGATGTGTCACTTTTTAAATTGTTAGTTCTTGATGAGTGTTGGGTTCTATCATTCTTAGTTTTTCTTTTTTACCAAATTTAAAAAAAAAAAAGAAAGAAATTAACTAATCGAAAGAATAGAGCCAATTTTACGGGGTGGTACTAAATGGACACTTCTTGGGTACTCTAATGCATCCAGTTGAAGTTTGCACATTATCAGTGTGCTTAGATCATTATTCAATGGTCATATTTTATTTAATCACCCCATATAATATGTGTTGATTGAAAGTGGTATCTGTAAATGTTCATTTTGGTCTTAATTCTTATCCTGCTCCAAGTTCTAATGAGTTCAATCAAGCAAACTCCACATTTTAAAACTTTTTCCTTTTTTCTTTTCCAGGGAGATATTACACCAAGACAAGAAGTTAAAGAAAGAGCAAGATTCTTGGCTGACAAGTTTGAATTTGATGTTGGAGAGGCAAGAAAGATCTGGTGTTTTGGTCCTGAAGGCACAGGTCCCAACCTGTTGATAGATTGCACCAAAGCTGTACAGTACTTGAACGAAATTAAAGACAGTGTTGTCGTTGGATTCCAATGGGCTTGCAAAGAGGTAAAGACAGTCTCATTTCTTAGATGTCAATGATCAAGGGTAACCTTTTGTTGACTTGCCTGATTAATATTCATGCACTGTGGTTAAGTTATCATACTTGGTTTTGGTTCATTGGTTCAAGCCCTTGATGGAGGCTCTTTACTCATTGCTATCAGGTGTGAAGTGAGTGTCTGATTGGTAACAGCATTGTATTTCGGAGGGGCAAGAGATAAAGGTAGTTTAATATTTACATGAGGGCCAGTGGTACCTTTTTATCTCTTGCCCCTCCTGACGCCCCCAGCCATCCATTGTCTATTCTTCAATTGTATACCAGTATCTTTATTACAACTACTACTACTCGGAAGTATTGCTGTTGCTTCCCTGCTACTGCTATGTATGACTATACTAATACCCACATCCCTTACATTTTGTATTTATTTCCCAACAATTGTCTAAGCTTTTTTTTTCCACTTTCTATACGGCCCTTCACAGTTTCTCCTCACATCCTCTAGTTATTGCACACCTTTTATAAAATCTATTTGTTCTATTTTAATTCGTCCCTCCTTACTAACTGGGTGGGGTTCCCTACCTCCACAGTGGGCAGGGAGGTACATATCGTGATCTCAGACTAAGTACATTGATGGTATGCTCTTGGAATTTACATCTGATCCCTATTTGTTCTCAATTCACCTTTGTCTTACTTTCTCTTGGGTGCTTTAATTGTAATTCTAGAACTTTCTACTGTCCCATTTTCTTCCTTTTTACTGGCGCTGATATAACCTAAATGTGTTGCAAGCGCCGTAAAACCATTAAAAACAAAACAAACCTTCCTTACTAGGGGGCATATTATTTCTTGTCCCATCAATGGTTTTGTTTATTCACCTTTACAACGTCATTATCTCATTCGTCTGTCATGTTACATTCATCCTTTTTTGTTGATAAAGGGGAAACCCATGACGTCCGTATTATGCTTTCGTTTATTAGATTGAAGCTTACATTCAATTTCACGTTGATTTTTTTTTTTTTTTTGAGCAGCATTTACATTGCGTGTTTTAAGGGGAATTATCTTTTGATATTAGGAGGATTCTTCTTTGGCTGCACCGTTGATGCTTGTCAAGCCATTTTGATAAATCATGATGAGCAAAACTTTGGCTGGGAGATCTATTAATAGTATCATGAGAAAGTTTAGGCTCTTTCATGGATGCTAAATCGCTGGTGGGTTGTGTTTTTTGTCAAACCAGTATGACACGCTGTCCCCCCCCCCCCCCCCCCCCCCCCCCCCGTTTACTGGAGATGCCAAAATTCTGTTTTGGATCTAAAAAGACATCACTACTACAACCACTGCCACCAAATCACTATCACTACTACTATAGCCACTACCATCATCATTACCACGTCCTCCACCACCAAATCATCATTGACCTATATCTTACCATAATTTTTCCCCAAAATTTTTTTATCTTTTCTTTACTCCAGGGAGTACTATGTGAGGAGAACATGCGTGGAGCCCGTTACAATATCTTGGATGTCACTCTGCACGCTGATGCTATTCACCGTGGTGGTGGTCAGATCATCTCCACAGCCAGAAGAGTTTGTTATGCCTCAGCTCTCACTGCTAGTCCCGGAATTCTTGAGCCAATCTATTCAGTGGAAATTCAGGTACATTGACAATTTAATGTCAGTGAATGATTGATCAGATGAGTGTTTGTTTGACTTGTACTTGCGAGCTGCTGCTTCGACATAAGAATTTTTCAGCTTTCTGGCTGTTGATCACGTCAGCAAAAATATGGCTTTAAAAACGCTTTTACAGTATAAATTTTTTACAATTAATGGGGGGGGGGGGGGGGGGGGGGGTATTTTTGCGATGGAATAAATAGTAGAACAAAAACCGTCATGATAGAAAATATTTTCTTGGTAATGCCTTTATTATTATGAAATTTCATTATTCAGATAAAAGGGGTAAACTTTTTGGTGGAGTGGAGAAAGGTTGATCTTTTTTCTTTTCTTTATCTTTGCATCTGATATAGCAGGGGATTTTGCTCTAGTTCCGCCATACCTGTCAAATCAGGTTTCCACTGTAGGCAAATAGAAACATTGCAAAAGAAAATTGGAAAATTATAGTTGGCTGAAATTGTGAGGTACTGGTCTTGTAGTTTCAGCGTTCTTTTTGAATGCCCAAGAATTCTCCTACTTGTTATTAGTAGTCCTGTCCGAATTAAGCAATACTCGTCGTGTCTGCAGAAACAAAAGTCCCTCTGCTTATTAATATTTGAAGTGATGACATTGTCTTCTGGATCGTCTGCCCGCAGCATGCTTCCATTAAATTTGATTCAATCTGTTCAGTTATTAAAACTATATAGTCACAACCCAAATACGGATGCCATGTGTTCTTTTCCAGATCATCTTTCATTCTGTACGCATGGCACATTTATTTTATCTAAGGGCATCTCTGTTGCCCTGTTCTACTGCATGCTTAAACACACTAGAGCATTTATATAGCACAACATCCTCTAAATGTGTTCAAAGTGCTTTACAAAGGGTCCCTGACCAACAGCAAAGCGTAACATGTAGAACAAGACACGCCTGATAGACAATATACATTATTTTTTTTTCATTATTGAAGATGATAGTCATGAATTGACGAAACTATTGATCTGTCCACTGTTTAGGTCCCAGAAAGTGCTGTTGGTGGTATCTTTGGTGTGTTGAACAAGCGTCGTGGTGTTATCCAAGAAAACTTAACCATTGGAAACACCCCACAACGTATTGTCAAGGCCTCCTTGCCTGTCATGGAGTCTTTTGGTAAGAGACTTTTTTTAATATATATTGCCTTTTGTTTTTATATTAATGCAAAGTATTGTTACGAAAGGCTGCCTTGGGGTCATGGTCAGAATTTAGAGGTGGTACCATTTCAGATCTTGAAAAAAATCCCCAAAAAACAGTTAACAAAATGACAGCAAAGGCTGTTTTTGAATACCATGCATTTTATTATTAATCAAATGCATTGATATCTTAAGCTAAGTTGAGAATAGTGAACTTGAGGCCCTTACACTGCTGTGGAAGCAGCTGTTGAGTTGTCAGTACTAGTGGAGAAACTTATACGTCGAAGGGATAAAGTTGAACATTGACCGGACATCCTGATGGAGCATAATTTGGTCTTTGACTAGATACAAAAGAAGGTCACGCTGGGTTCTCTTCCCTTTTTTTTCTCCTACTAGTCCCTTCTGCATTTACAATAGAAGTTATTTTCATATGGGTTCCAAAATGTGATAACCATAGCAGTAATTACTGGCCTCTTGCACACTCACTCCACTTGCATCTTTCTCTCTTTACAGGATTCACAGCAGATTTGCGATCTAACACAGGCGGTCAAGCCTTCCCACAGTGCGTATTTGATCATTGGGAGTTACTTCCTGGAGATGCCATGGAACCCACATCCAAACCTGGCGGTGTTGTTACTTCCACCAGGAAACGCAAGGGTCTGAAAGAAGGCATCCCAGCCCTGGACAACTACTTGGATAAATTGTAACCCTGGATATTGGCAACCCTGTAGATGGGACTGAAAAATAGTTCTTAATATTTAACTCCCTTTTTATTTTACCCTTGACTTATTACATCAGTCAGACTGACATAAACAATGTTCCAATGCAACGGTAACACTTTTCTCTTCAGCAAGTGAAGTTCATCATAGATCAACGGAGTGTTATGAGGTTTTTCTACAACTTATACCATTGGTCACGCCCTCAAATAAATGATTCCCACTATATTGTGGTGTAAAGATTACAATAAATTATGAATTAAATGCAAACTCGTTCCTTTAATTTTTACACTGGTGGCAGATTCAGGTGTTTTTTTCACCATGGGGTGGGTCTTCTGACCTCCCGTGTTGTGTTGTCCACTCCAAACTGTTTAACTGTAACCTTTTCTTGTTGTTGTCTTTTGTTCTGGATTGGGGTTTTTTTTCATATTTTTTTTTTCCTGGGTTCAGGTGCGATCCTGAACTTACTGGGTGGGGCTGCCTGACCTTCCATAGTTGGCAGGGAGGTCACTTATTCGTCTTCTTTACTCCTATATCTATTTCCAACTTGCTTTTTGTCATTTGCCAAGTCTGTTCCCTATTTGTACCATTCCCTTTGTCTTACTTGTGTGCTTTTAATTTTACTATACCATTTTCTTCCCATGTTACTAGTGCTGAAATGACCTAAATCTGTCGTAAGCTCTGTAATACCCTTATAATCAAACAGATCCTTAGCTGATGTATAATTCCCTTTTCTTTCTTATGATATTGTTCCAGTTAACCATTACTACTACTACAACTACTTTCACAACCAATTCTACTATAACAATTACTAATACTGCTGCTACTACTACTATTACCACTACAACTACAACTTCTAATAAACTACTACTGCTACTACTACCACAGCTGCATTTTCTACTATCGCAACATCTACTACTACTACCACTATTACTACTAATGCTACTACTTCTATACCACCGCTGCATTTTCTACTATCGCTACAACAAAACATCTACTAGTACTCTCACTTCTACTACTACTAGTATGACGACGACTACTACTACTACAACTACCACCAGCACAATATTATCGTTTTATTAAACAGGATGATAATCTTCCGCGGAATTTTGGGATTTTCCGCTGATTTTGCCGTGTCAAACATTTTTCTCTGATAAAAGCTCAGATCAAGTGGTGGATCTGTGAAAAAAAATACTAATATAAAAATACATTTAATTCACCTTTGCTCAGTTGCATGAATTTTGGTGACACTTCCATTTTTGTCGTCAGTCTAGACAAACTGGCGCCAGATGTCAAAATTGAAATAAAGGCAATTAATGGTCGAATAGTGAGGGGGTAAATGAGTCGAGATTTTATTTGTAAGTAGGACAAGAGTAGTACTTCTGTTATAGGTCTTTCTAAAAAGATAATTATTATAACTTCCCCCCCCCCCCCCCCCCCCCCCCCTAATTAGAAAAAAAAAAGCCCTATCAAATAAACTACCCTTTTTTTTTCCTCTCTCTTCCTCGTTCTTTATCACTCTCCCTCTCTTTACTTTCACTCTGTCCCTTTCTCTCTCTCTCTCTGTTTTTCTCTTTCCCTTATCCATATATCTCCCATAGTGGACAGGGCGGTACATACTGCGCCTCCTATCCCCCTAGATCTGTTTTCCAACTTGCTTTCTGTCTTTGTCTTGGAATGAAATTACTTGGTTTTGTCCTGGCCCTGGCTGCCTGGGAGGGAAAGTCAAATCAGAGATGCCAACTTTAAATTTGGCTCACAGGAGTTTCAGCCACCACTCGTAGGAATTTCAACGCCGAAAGAGGAATTTCCGCTCACAAAAAGAAAAGGAATTGGAACGATATTTGGCATTGTGCTTACATATTGTATAGTTCTAAATAGATAACTGATTAGAATTACAGTGTATATTATGATACATAAACACATTGCAAATTACAATCTCAAAGTTTCCTTATTTCAAATGAAGTAAAGCGCCAAAACCTAACGGTAGAGATTGTAGTACTGGTGGTAGTGAGGATGATGTGGTGTTGGTGGTTGTAGTAATAGTGGTAGAGATGATGAAGATGTGATAGTGGCTGATGTTGTAGTTGTAGTGGTAGTGATGATGATATGGTGGTGGTTGAGGTAGTAGTTGTAGTGATGATGATATGGTGGTGGTGCTGGTTGAAGTAGTAGTTGTAGTGATGATGTAGTGGTGGTATAGTGGTTGTAGTAGTAGTTGTGGTCGTGATAATGATGTGGTGGTAGTGATGTTGATGTGGTGGTGGTGGTGGTTGTAGTACAACAAATGGTAGTGATGATGTGGTAGTGGTGGTTGTAGTAGTAATGGTAATTATGATGTGGGTTGTAGTAGTAGTCGTGGTAGTGATGATAATGTGGTGGTGGTGGTTGTAAGTTGTAGTAGTACTGGTCGTGATGATGATGTGATGCTGGTGGTTGTAGTAGTAGTGGTAGTGATGATGATATTGTAGTGTTTGTTGTAGTAGTGGTGGTAGTGATGAAGATGAGGTGATGGTAGTAGTTGTAGTAGTATTGGTAGTGATGATGATGTGGTGGTGGTTGTTGTAGTGGTGGTTGTAGTAGTAGTGGTAGTGATGATGTGGTTGTGGTTGTAGTAGTAGTGGTAGTGATGATGTGGTGGTGGTTGTTGTTGTAGTGGTAGTGATGATGTGGTTGTGGTGGTTGTAGTAGTGGTAGTGATGATGTCGTGGTGGTGGTGGTTGTAGTAGTAGTGGTAGTGATGATGTGGTTGTGGTGGTTGTAGTAGTAATGGTAGTGATGATGTTGTAGTGGTGGTTGTAGTAGTAGTGGTAGTGATGATAATGTGGTGGTGGTGGTTGTAGTAGTACTGGTCGTGATGATGTGGTGCTGGTGGTTGTAGTAGTAGTGGTAGTGATGATGATATTGTAGTGGTTGATGTTGTAGTATAGTAGTAGTAGTAGTGATGATGATGATGATGTGGTGGTTGTAGTAGCAGTGGTAGTGATGATGATGATGTGGTGGTGGTGGTTGTAGTTGTAGTAATGAAGATGAGGTGATGGTAGTAGTTGTAGTAGTATTGGTAGTGGTGGTGATGGTGGTTGTAGTAGTGGTGGTAGTGATGATGATGTGGTGGTGGTTGTAGTATGTGTAGTGATGATGATGTGGTGGTTGTAGTAGTATTGTAGTGGTAGTGATGAGTGTAGTGTGTGGTGGTAGTGATGATGATGTGGTGGTGGTTGTAGTAGTGGTGGTAGTGATGATGATGTGGTGGTGTTGTGTAGTAGTATTAGTGGTAGTGATGATGATGTTGTGGTGGGTTGTGATGTGTGTGGTGTATAGTTGGTAGTGATGATATGTGGTGGTGGTTGTAGTAGTATTAGTGGTAGTATGATGATGGTTGTGGTGGTTGTAGTAGTTAGTTGTAGTGATGATGTGGTGGTGGTTGTTTGTGTAGTGGTAGTGTGATGATGTGGTGTGGTGGTTGTTGTAGTAGTGGTAGTGATGATGTGGTGGTGGTGGTGGTTGTAGTAGTAGTGGTAGTGATGATGTGGTTGTGGTGGTTGTAGTAGTAGTGGTAGTGATGAGTGTTTGTTTAGTGGTGGTTGTTAGTAGTAGTGGTAGTGATGATAATGTGGTGGTGGTGGTTGTAGTAGTACTGGTCGTGATGATGATGTGGTGCTGGTGGTTGTAGTAGTAGTGGTAGTGATGATGATATTGTAGTGGTTGTTGTTGTAGTATAGTAGTAGCATTAGCAGTAGTAGTAGTAGTAGTGATGATGATGATGATGTGGTGGTTGTAATAGCAGTGGTAGTGATGATGATGATGATGTGGTGGTGGTGGTTGTAGTTGTAGTAATGAAGATGAGGTGATGGTAGTAGTTGTAGTAGTATTGGTAGTGATGATGATGTGGTGGTGATGGTGGTTGTAGTAGTGGTGGTAGTGATGATGTGGTGGTGGTTGTGGTAGTGGTGGTAGTGATGATGATGTGGTGGTGGTTGTAGTAGTATTAGTGGTAGTGATGATGATGTTGTGGTGGTGGTAGTGATGATGTGGTGGTGGTTGTAGTAGTAGTGGTAGTGATGATGTGGTTGTGGTGGTTGTAGTAGTAGTGGTAGTGATGATGTGGTGGTGGTTGTAGTAGTAGTGGTAGTGATGATGTGAAGCTGGTGGTTGTAGTAGTAGTGGTTGTGATGATGATGTGGTGGTGGTTGCAGTAGTAGTGGTGGTGATGATGGTTGTAATACTAGTGGTAATGATGATAATGTGGTGGTTGGAAGGGAGGGGGTATCCTTGGAACAAATTGACCTCACCGGAATTTGACGGAAGTTGCCCGGAGCCCGGAATTTTTTGCTCCAGACCGGAGTTTTTTCCGGTGAAACCGGAGTTTTGGCATCACTGGTCAAATGAATAGTTTTGCAGTGATGCCAAAACTCCGGTTTCACCGGAAAAAACAGGTCTGGAGCAAAAAATTCCGGGCTCCGGGCAAATTCCGGTGAGGTCAATTTGTTCCAAGGATACCACCACATCATCATCATTACCATTAGTATTAAAACCATCATCACCACCACCACATCCTCATCACTACCACTACTACTACAACCACCACCATATCATTACCACATTACTACTACAACCACCACCACCACCACATCATCATCATTACCACTAATACTACGCCACATCATCATCACTACCACTACTACTACAACCACCAGCCTTGCACCATCACTACCACCACTACTACAACCACCAGTATCACATCATCACTACCACTACTACTACTACCACATCATCATCACGACCTCTACTACTACAACCACCAACACATCATCATCACTACTACTACAACAACCACCACTACATCGTCATTACCACTACTACTACTACAACCACCACCACCCACATCATCATTACCACTACTACTAGAACCACCGCCACCTCATCATCACTACCTCTACTACTAGAACCACCACCACCTCATCATCACTACTACTACAACCACCACCACATAATCATTACCACTACTACTACAACCACCACCACATCATCACTACCACTACCACTACAACCACCACCACATCATCACTACCACTACTACTACAACCACCACAACCACATCATCATTACCGCTACTACTACAACCACTACCAGCACATCATCACTACCACGACTACTACAACCACCACTACCACATCATCATCACAACCACCACCACCACATCATCACTACAACTACAATACCACCACCACCACCACATCATCATTACCACTACTACTATAACCACTACCACTAATACTACTACAACCACCACCACATCATCATCACTACCACCACTACTACAACCACCACCACATCATCATCACTACCACCACTATTACAACCACCACCACATCATCATCACTACCACCACCACAGCATCATCACTACCACTACTACAACCACCATCATCATCACTACTACTACAAGTACCACCATTACCTCGTCTTCATCGCTACCACCACTACTGCTACTACAACCACCACCACCGCATTATCATCATCACTACCACTGCTACTACAACCACAACATCATCATCATCATCACTACTACTACTACTGCTACTACTACTACTACTACTACTACTACTACTACTACTACTACTACTACTACTACTGCTACTACTATACTACAACAACCACTACCTGGGCGGGGTTCCTGACCTCCCATAGTGGGCAGGGGGGTACATACTGTGTCTTCTACTTCTATCCCCTTATATCTGTTTTCCAACATGCTTTCTGTCTTTGTCTTGGAATGAGATTACTTGGTTTTGTCCTGGTCCTGGCTGAGAGGGAAACAGTCGAATGTACAGTTAGTTTTGGGAGATGATTTTTTTTTCATTGTAACTCATCTCTCTGTTATGCACTGTATTATGCTTTCTTTATATTATATATGATTTGTGAAACATTCGAGTGTGTTCCTCTTAGCGGGGACCTGTGCTTGTGTCTAAATGAGACTTATAGTGATCTCAAACTAAGTACTTTGATAGAGTGCTTTTGGAACCTACATCTGTTTCTTATTTGAACCAATTCCCCTTTGTCTTCCCTTTTCTTGGATGCTTTATTGTAATTCTTCTAGAACTTTTTACTATCCCATTTTCTTCCTTTTTACTGGCGCTGATATGACCTTGATGTGTTGCAAGCGCCGTAAAACCCTTAAAAACAACAAACAACAAACAACCACTACAATATCATCATCACTACTACTACAGCCACCAGCGCCACATCATCATCACGACCAGTACTACTACAACAACCACATTATCATCACTACCATGACTACTACTACAACCACCTGCACATCATTATTACCACTACTACTACAACCACCACTACCACATTATCATCACTACCATTTGTACTACAACCACCATCACTACCACAACATCACTACCACCACTACTACAACCACTATACCACCACCACATCATCATCACTACAACTACTACTTCAACCAGCACCACCACCATATCATCATCACTACCACTACTACTTCAACCACCACCACCATATCATCATCACTACAACTACAACATCAACCACTATCACATCTTCATCATCTCTACCACTATTACTACAACCACCAACACCACATCATCCTCACTACCACCAGTACTACAATCTCTACCATTAGGTTTTAGCGCTTCACTTAATTTGAAATAAGGAAACTTTGGGATGTTGTAATTTGCAATGTGCTTATGTATCATAATATACACTGTAGTTCTTATCAGTTATCTATTTAGAACTATACAACATGTAAACACAATTCCAAATACCATTCCAATTCCTTTTTTTTTTTTTGTGCGCGGAAATTCCTCTTTCGGCATTGAAATTCCTACGAGTGGTGGCTGAAACTTCTGTGAGCGAAATTTAAAGTTGGCGTCTCTGAGTTTTGGGAGATGATATTTTTTTTCTTGTAAATCATCTCTCTGTTATGCACTATTATTATTATTTTTCCTTTTACATATGTAAGATTTGTAAACAATTGTGTTTATTTTGGCGGGGACCTGTGCTTGTGTCTGAATGAGACGTTTGGTGATCTCAAACTAAGTACACTGATAGTGTGCTCCTGACCTCCCAAAGTGGGCAGGGAGGTACATACTGGGTCTTCTATCCCCCTATATGTTTTCCAACTTACTTTCTGTCTTTGTCTTGGAATGATTTTACTGGGTTTGTTCTGACCCTTGTCGGAGTCCTTGGATGGGAGAGAAACAGTCGAATGATCGGAATGTATAGTTAATTTTGGGAGATGATATTTTTTTCCTTGTAAATCATCTCTGTGTACTATATTATGTTCTGTTTACGTATTATATATGATTTGTAAACATTTGAGTGTATTCCTCTTAGTGGGGACCCGTGCTTGTATCTGGATGAGACTTTTAGGTGATCTCAAACAAGTACTTTGATAAATGTACCTTTGGAATCGACATGTGTTTCCTATTTGAACAAATTCCCCTTTGTCTTACTTTTTTTCTTGGGTGCTTTAATTGTAATTCTTGAACTTTTTACTATCCTATTTTCTTCCTTTTTACTGGCGCTGATATGTCCATTTGTTCTGAATGTATCCTGTAAACAGTTGCGTGTGTTCCTCTAAATGGGATTCTGTGCTGGTGTCTGGATTAGACTTGTAGGTGATTCAAAATAAGTACATTGATGGTATGCTCTTGAAATCTACATGTTCTCTATTCGAACCATTGCCCTTTGTCTTACTTTTTTTTTTGTGTACTTTCAAATCTAAATCTAGAATTTTTTTTTGACTATCCCATTTCCTCCTTTTTACTGACGCTATGACCTAAATGTGTTGCAAGCGCATTAACACCCTTAAAAAAACAAAAAAAAAAAAAACAACCACTAACACCCCCACCCCCTCCCCATTAACAAAACCACCACCATCACATCATCGCCACTGCTACAACCAACCACATCAATATCACTGCCATTACTACAACCAGCACATCATCACTACCATGTCAGTACTACTACTACCACCACCACCAAATCAGCATCATGACCACATCATCACTATCAGTACGTCCTGCCACAACCAAACAATCTTCCATCTATTGTCGGATTTCCGACAGCACGATTTTGCTCTTAAGTGAAAATTCGTAACGTCAAAGAACAGAACCAATAAAAAATAAAATAAAAGACTTTTATTTCGTTCCTCGAAAAAAAAAGATTTTATTCCATTTAATTTTTTTTTTTTTTTTTTAATTTTCATTTGTTGCATCAAAGACAAAACAAAACTTGCCGTCTATCTGTTAGCTATAATATATTATCATGCCACCTACACGCTCCGCTTGCCGTGGAAGTATTCACTGCCTGGCTACTGTGCCATAGCCAGCGAGAGTGGGTCGCGAAGTTCGCGCGAGTCTTCACACACGCACCTAGTCAGTAAATAACGCACGCACAGAAGTGTGTCGAACCGGACCTGAAGGTTTCTCTCTATTTTGCTACCGACACACATGCATATCTCCGGTTCTTATTTCTCAGTCTCTATATTTCTTTGGTTCCGTCCAGATGTAAGACGGAAAGAAAATAATGCGAAATAATTATTTTTCTTCGAAATATACATTCTTCTTCGAACGCTCTCACACGACAGAACCACCTCCTCTTCTTTTTCTTCTTCTTCTTCTATAGATAGTATGCAGATGACGTCACTCAGGCCTTTGTTATTGTTTTTGCCATCCGCGTTTGTGAGTTGTTCTCACTAAACTGTATTAACCAGACTATAAAAGTTCATGGTTACACAGAGTTTGTGTGTTGGTCCGTTATACTTCCGGATGGCAATGTTGTGAACTCCTTGGCCAAGCGCATTCTATCTATAAGAATTAATCCAAATAAACGAAATAATCAGCGTAAACATTTAACACAAACAGGAGCGAAGATACGCAGCTTCCTGTGTCATCAAGCACGAGATACACATCATTCAAAAGGGTAGGAATGTTTTCTTCCTTTCCTTTTACTAATTCAGACCTGGGCCCTCAAATAATTGGGATTTTTTTATTACCATAAAATAAGGACCTCGTTATAAATAAGTAGGGGAATGTGACATGATTTGACTAGTCAATTGACGTGTTGTGTCCATATTTTTGTCCTGTTGTGTCTATTTTCGCGTGTTCAAAAAGTTCCGACAATTTTTTCACCATTACAGGCCTGAATCATCACTACTCTTCTACTCGTCTTCAATACAAAAGCACCACTTCCAGGTCATAATAATCTCTACCACCACAACTACCAACTTACTTTACCAACTCGTCATCAATACTGCCGCTACCACCAAAATCACATCGCTATCACCAATGTCCAACACCACTATAACAACTTCATGCATATCATCACCGTAACCACCATACCACATCATCGATACTGCCAATAACACTACCACACACTCGACTACAACATCATCACTTCCACTACTACAACTACAACCACATCATTATCTACCGTAACCGCTGTCACAACCACCACTACAATATCGACATTATTACTACTGCAACCATCTCAACACCACTACAATATTGACATTATTACTACTGCAACCATCTCAACACCACTACAATATTGACATTATTACTACTGCAACCATCTCCACATGATGATCATTACCACTGCGACCACTTCCACATCATCTCTAAATAAACCCGTAAAACAACAGAATGAGAGGGAAAACAATGATGTTCCTCCATAACATTTTCCAACAAAATATTTCGATTGATTTAACAAAGAACATAAATCTAGTAGTGGAGCCATAGCAGCAAAATAATTCCACCATACGCAATAACCGAATCATACCTGAATTTATTCTTTCCTTCTGCAATTAAACTTTGGATCCAGGAATAAACTCCTACAAGACATTCACGAATAATTCAATTCTACATCAGGAATAACTAAAATCCCCGTTTCTAAATATGTGTCCTTCGTGTACGAATGCGTTCATTATGAAACCACTACTACAACCATCTCCACACGATCATCACCCTGGGTGGGGTTCCTGACCTCCCATAGTGGGCAGGGGGGGGGGGGGGGGGGTACATACTGTGTCTTCTATCTCCTTATATCTGTTTTTCAACATGCTTTCTGTCTCTGTCTTGGAATGAGATTACTTGGTTTTGTCCTGTCTCTGGCCGGAGTCCTAGCTGGGAGGGAAAACAGTCAAATGCGGAGTTATTTTTTTCCCTTGTAAATCATCTGTTATGTATTATTATATTTATTATTTTGAATGTATAATGTAAGCATTTGAGTGTATTTCTCCTTGTTGGATTTTGTGCTTGTGTCCGGATGAGACATAGGTGATCTCAAACTAAGTACATTGGTGGTGTGCTCTTGGAATCTACATCTGATCCCTATTTGTTCCCAGTTCCCATATGTCTTACTTTCTCTTGGGTGCTTTAATTGTAATTCTAGAACTTCTACTATCCCATTTTCTTCCTTTTTACTGGCGCTGATATAACCTAAATGTGTTGCAAGCGCCGTAAAACCCTTAAAAACAAAGCAAACGATCATCACCAATACCGCAGCACTAACACCACAACTACAGCAATTATAAATATAACCATATCATCATTAGTACTGCTACTGCCAAAACCACATATCATCATCACTACCAACTCCTCCACATCATCACAACCCCCACCATATACATACATTCATCACTACTATTACTATAGCCACCACCACCACCACATGACCGCTATCATCATCACCACTACAACCACCATAACAAAATCAGCATTACTACTACTGCCACAACACCACCATCAACACTGCTACTGCTTCATCAAACCATCATCACTACCACCACTTCTAATGGGGTCTCCTGACCTGCCATGGTGAGCAGAGCGGTCTCTTTTTGATTTGTTTTCACTCCCCCCCCCCCCCCCCCCCCCCCCCCTTCCCAACCGTATAACTTACATTCATTTTCCCTTTCCATTTCTCTGTTATGGATTGAGATTGCTCGTTTTTTCCCAGATCCTGGCGGGGTTTCTTAGCTGAAAGTGAGAGGGTTGTGGTCAAACGTTCAGTTCATTTTTTTGAGAGAAGATATTTTTTTTCATTGTAAATCATGTTATGTGCTATCAAAGTTTAAAAGAAAATGTCAACATTTGGTATCCTTTGATTGTACCAGGATGGGACTTCGAGGTAACAGAAATTTAAAAAAAAATAAATTGGCTTATTGATGGAATTGTGGAATCTTCTATACCTTATTTAAAAGTACCTGTAACTTTTTCTTTGGTGTTTTAAATTTTAATCTTAGAACTACAACTTTTCCCCAACTATGTTTGTTTTGTTTTTAAGGGTTTTACGGCGCTTGCAACACATTTAGGTTATATCAGCGCCAGTAAAAAGGACGAAAATGGGACAGTAAAAAGTTATAGAATTACAATTAAAGCATCCAAGAAAAAGTAAGACAAAGGGGAACTGGGAACAAATAGGGATCAGATGTAGATTCCAAGAGCATACCATCAATGTTCTTAGTTTGAGATCACCTATAAGTCTCATCCGGACACAAGCACGGCCCCCACTAAGAGGAATACACTCAAATGCTTACAATATAAATTAGAACAAATATAATAATACATAACAGAGAGATGATTTACAAGGAAAAAAATATCATCTCCCAAAACAATAACTATGCATTCGACTGTTTCCCTCCCAGCCAGGACCCCGACCAGGGCCAGGACAAAACCAAGCAATCTCATTCCAAGACAAAGACAGAAAGCAAGTTGGAAAACAGATATAGGAGGATAGAAGACACAATAAGTACCTCCCTGCCCACTATGGGAGGTAGGAACCCCACCCAGTTCCCCAACTATCTTCCCTTTTACTTGTGGATGAGTTCAAATAATACAAGTAGGCAGTCATATTGAACTTTTAGTTGGGATATATTTTCCGATCGAATGTTGACCTCATCTTTTATTTCCAAAAAAATACGTTCCGCTTTTGCAACAACCAGAAATCTCGACAGCTCAGTTGGTAGAGCACTCACTTCACATGCAAAGAGACCGAGATTGATCCCGGGTGAAGTAGATTTTTTTTCTGACCCCTATGTCCACCCAGTAGATATTGGGTCTGTAGGATTTGGTGGAAAAGTACTTTGTTATTTACTTTAAATTAAAAAAAAAAAAACACTTCCCATAATCAAGCAAAGTTGAACAACAAAATAAAAGCCAAACATTGTTTGCTTTATTATTATTTTTTTAATGTGTTAGATGTATTCACAATTAATATATATGTACATAATATTCAACACAAATAAATATCACAAATCTGAAACATACATAAATATGGAATCAATCCATATTAATATCACATATCGCAACAAAATTCTCACCATTGCCTTCTTTAAAAGCTTCATTATGTTTGCCTCACGTTTTACTCAGAGGGGCTATAGAATTAATACAATATTTATAAATTGGGAGCAAACAATGATATTGATATCAGAAAATGTTATCAGTCAATGGGATATCATCATCATCATCATCATCTGAGCAACATCATCAATATCAGCCATTAAAAACATTGTTCAGATTCCATTCATGTCCATGTCTATTGATTCAATTTAAAAGGTAACTGAAAACTACTTTCAAACCGTTCATCACAGTAGTAACAATTGTCACCCTTTCAGTCATCAAAGTAGTAAAAACGCTCACCGCTTAATTACCCAATCTTGAGGGTTGCAACTTTACCAGTTAATAGGCAAAGAAGGTTCTTACATGAAGACAGAAGGAATGAGGAAAGAGGTGAATACTGAAAACTTCAAGTGGCATTCTAAAATGGCAAAGATGCAGTGCATTTATTAAAACAATAGTAGTTCTTGAAAGATTGAGTGCATAACTTTCAATAAATGTTTGATTGTAGTAAAATTTCATTTATAATATTATGTGATTGTAGTAAAATTTCATTTATAATATTATGTCGACTTCAGGCTTATAAACAGGCTTAACTTTTATCCTCGCAATCCATTTATAATTTATATTTCAAGGCTACATTTTTTTACAATGTAAGAATCAACCTGTTATATTTTTATAAGTATATCTATTATTCCTTTGGGCAGGGTCCAATTAGTTTGGGTTACGCCTCCCCCTGACCAAAAGACATCATTCTTCCCTGACTGTCCCAAAAAGATCGCTTCTTACCACAAATTCACACTCTTCTTATTTATTGTTGTTCAGTGAGATGACTTCAGTGTTCAAACTTGTGTCATTTCTTACAAACACCCCCCCCCCCCCACCTCCCACACACACACACACATTCTTTCTCAACTAAGATATTTTTATTTCTGGCTGGTAATGATGAAGCAAAAAAGGGAAGGGATGGGTGGGGGGAGGGGAAGTGTTTCTTGGTTTCATTCCATCCTTCTTTCTTTTTTTAATTTTTTTTTGGGTGCTAATTAATTAATCTATTCCACTATTCCCACAGCCCTCCTAAAAAAATGCCTGAACGAGCTCTTGCCATTATAACCTTAATCTTAAACCACTCTCTGTCTTCCGGAACGGTCCCATCAAATTTTTAAAAAGCAATTGTCTGACCCCTATTCATAAAGCAGAATCTCGACCAGAATGAGTTGAAGTACTATCGGCCAGTTTCGAATTTATCGTTTTTGTCTAAAATACTGGAAAAAATTGTTCTTGAGCAACTCAAACACCTCAGCAGAAACAACATGGGCGAAAAGTTTCAATCTGCCTATAAATCTCTCACCCTATGGAAACTGCCCTCCTCTGAGTTTTTAACGACATCTACAGATATATCGATGAAGGCAACATTGTTTTTCTCAACATGCTCGACCTTAGTTCAACCTTCAATACCATCGACCACAAAATTCTACTCCACAGGATGAAAACACATTTTGGTCTATAGGGAACTGTACTAGACTGGTTTGAGTCTATCTTCTTCTTCTAGGTTCCATGCCTGGTCCAGGCTTCGGATACTGCATGAATTATCTCTCTCCATTCCTCCCTGTCTCTTGCCTTTTCAAACAGCTCTTGGATTGTTAGGCTGGTGAAGCCCTTCAGTTGGTCTATGAGTGTTTTTCTTTGTCTCCCCCGGGCGCGTTTACCAGGTATTTTTCCACAACTTGCCAGGTATTCATTCTTATCTTTCCTTACTATGTGTCCGAAAAAGGATAGTTGTCGATCCACTATTAAGGGCATTAGTTTCCTTTGTTGGTATGTTTGTTTTAGCACTTCTTCGTTCGTTTTGTGTGCAGTATACGATATTCTCTGCATCCTTCTCAAGCACCACATTTCAAAAGCTTCAATGTTCTTTTGTGTTTCTGCATTTGTAGTCCAGCTTTCGCATCCGTATAACAAGATTGGCCACACGTAGCACTTCAAGACTCGGAATCTAATCCCGAACGACATCTGTTTGTTTTTCAAAATGTTTCCCAGGTCCATGAAGGCCTGTTTGGCTTGAGTTATTCTTGCTCGTATGTCTCGGTTACATCTTCCATCTGTTGTCACTATTGAACCTAGGTATTTAAAACTTTCTACGTTGGTAAGTTGCTCGCCGTGAATCGTTATATTGCAGGTGTTGTTGTTTTCGGGGTTTTTCTGTATTACCATGCATTCCGTTTTGGTGATATTCACTTCCATTCCCTTGGTTCACTATCTACTACCACTTTGTCAACAATCTTTTGAAGTTGGATTTCTGATGTTGCAATGAGTACCGTATCGTCTGCGTATCTTATATTATTTATGTTGTGACCTCCCACTTTTATTCCCTCCATATTATTTATGCCCCTCATGATTGTTTCTTGGTATAGATTAAACAGATCTGGTGAGGCAACACACCCTTGACGGACTCCTTTCTTAATAGGAATGGAATTTCCTGTAGAGTTTCCGATTTTGATAGATGCCTGCTGGGTGTAGTATAATGTTTGCATGAGTCTGAGGTCTTTCTCATCAGCGCCAATGGAGTGCAGTTGTTTTAGTATTTCTTCGTGGCGTACTCTATCAAAAGCTTTTTTGTAGTCGACAAAACAGAGGTATAGTGGGGTCTGAACCTGTATAGCTCTTTCACTTAAAACACGGAGGAGGTATATTGCGTTCCTTGTCCCTCTGTCAGGTTGGAATCCATATTGTTCTTCTGCGATTTCGGGGTTAATCTTATTCCTTAGCCTGTTGATAATTATACGCAACAGTATTTTGTTGATGTGGCTTATTAAACTTATAGTTCTAAAATTTTCGCATCTGACTGCACCTGCTTTCTTTGGTATTGCTATGAAAATAGAGTTACAGAGATCTTCTGGAATTTTCCCAGTATTGTATATATTGTTGAATAATATGTGAAGTTCATCAATTGCTAGATCTCCTAGGCTTTTTAATACCTCTACAGATATTTCATCAGGGCCTGTTGCTTTACCATCCCTCATTCGTTCCATGGCATGTTCAATTTCACTTTTGGTGATGTTTGGTCCGCTTAATGGTTCTTTGAATTTCAGTGGTGGTTCATTTCTATTTGGATCATTGTACAGTTCGCCTATGTATTCTACCCATCGGCTTTCTATATGTTGTTCTTCAAATAGCAGTTCCCCTTGTTTGTTTTGGATACAACTTCCTGCTGCTTTGCTTTTCCTTTTCCCTGATAGTTCTTTTATTCTTTGGTGAGCTTGTTGGGGGTTGGGTTTGTATTCTCTTTCGATTTCGCAGCATTTCCAGTCTAGATAGTTCTCGTGTGCCTCGATGCATTTGGATTTAATGTGGTTGTTCAATGTTTGGTATTCTGCAGACCCTCTGTTGCATTTTCGTCTTTCTTCAAATAGGTTTAGAATTTCATTTGTCATCCATTCCTTTTTGCTGTTTATTTGAGCTATTGGTAAATGCTTTTCTGCAGTTGCTTTGACACACTTTTGGAATATATCAAATTGTTTTTCACATTTTTCATTATCAGGTTCACTTTGGCTTTGTATCATGAGTGCATTTTCAAATTCTTCTCTCATTTTTGTTTGTATGCCATTGTCTTTGCATAACCTGTAATCCCTCTTTATTCTACCAGCTGTTCTCTGAATAGCTTTAAACTTTATCCTTATTGTACAAACAACTGGGACATGGTCACTGTCTACATCGGCGCCTGGGTAGGTTTTGCAATTTAATATGCCATTTCTGAATCTTGATGATACTGCTATAAAGTCTATCTGGTTCCTTGCTCTGTCCCCTGGTGATTGCCATGTCCAGGTTCTTCTTGGGTGTTGTTGAAACCAGGTGTTTGAAATCATTAATTTATTTGTTCTACACCAATCTGCCCAGATGTTTCCTCGTTCATTTCTGTCTCCGAGTCCATGTGGTCCGATTATGTCACCATCTCTGCCTCTGCCAATCTTAGCATTTAGGTCCCCCATTACCATAAGGACTTCTTGTGATTTACACATTCGTTTTGCTTTGTCTAGTGAATGGTAAAACTCTGTCATATCTGCATCTGTCGCAGAGTCATCTAAAGTCTAAAATCTTGAGTCTATCTAAAAGGACGTAAATAATGTATAAAAATAAGTGAGTACACCTCAGAGGAGAAAGAACTGCCGTATGATGTGCCACAGGGCTCTGACCTTGGACCCATTCTCTTCAGTCTATGCATGGAGCCATTATCCCATATTATTGCTTCCCATACATACGCCACAAAAGATACGCCACAAACAATTCGAACTGCTTCAAAATCCCACAGACAGGAACACAAAACTACAGAAATTAGAACTATCTTGGAGTGGAATGGGCTGGATGAACTGGTCATCATGGCACCACACCTAAACGACTGACATGGGTCCGCGCCCAATGAGGACGCCGCTGAAATACAACCAGACCATTGTTTCTTCAGCGCCAACCATACAGATACAGTTCATGACACAATTGGGCGTTTTCAAAAATGCATGATTGACAGTAAGAACTGGATGATTGAGAACAAACTCCAACTAAACGAATCCAAAACTGAAAGTATTTTTATTGCTAAAAACACTCAAACAAAGCAATTCGAAATTAGAAGCATTATTATAAATAAAAGTGAAGTGCATTTGTCTAAGCAGGTTAGGAATATTGGGGTCATCTTTGATGAAAATCTATCCATGTCATTCCATATAAATAATGTCTGTAAATCTTTTAACTGAAAATGTCACCAAAAAATTAATGGTTTCTTTGGTTTTACCAAAGCTCGATTATTGCAATTCCCTTTTGTCAGGTCTCCCACTGAATTTAACTGGTAAATTACAACGGGTACAAAATTCAGCAGCCTGCATAATATTTCAAAAAAGAAAATTCGTCGACCAATTCACCCCACATTTGGAAAATTTGCACTGGCTTCCTGTCCGCTATATATTAGATTACAAAAGCTCTTTATTAGTTTTCAAATGCCTCAACAATTTAGCCCCTCTTTACCTTTATCTTTCTGAATTTATAAACCAGAAGCCTTGAACCAGAAGCCTTTGATCATCACGTAACAGCACTTTATTATCTCTACCAAAAAGTAAGTTAAAATCTTTTTGTGATCTCTCTTCAATATTATGGCCCCAAACTCTGGAAGACCCTATCACAACCCATTGAAGAAATCGAGAATATCTCAAACTTCAAATCTGCCTTAAAAACCCACTTTTTCAATTTTTCATTTTGACTATACATATGTTCATAATGTAATTCATTATCCGTCAAGCGCTTTGAGATGTTTGGTTTCATGGAAAGCATTTAACAAGTGTCTTTTTATTATTATTATTATTATTATTAATCTATTATCACTTTTTAAATTCTATTCCTGAGCTCTTTATCATGTGTTCTTTATTTTAGGATTTATTTCCAGTTACTTTTAAACGTCCAGACGTCCAGCCTTGGCAATTTATTCTTATTTATGTCATCAGTATTTATATTAAAATAGTGATGTTCTAGATAATAATTTTGATCCCATAAGAATCACTTTGACTTTGATGTTATTGTGATGGCATTATAACCATTCATTCATATAGATCCTCCGACATAGATGGGCTACCACATGATAACAACAATGACGACAAAGAAAGTAAAGGAATAGATGGTAATAGAGCAAAGTATATCAGGAGGAACAAAATATTTTGGTTATTACATGTTTTACATCTGATTACAGAGTAGTCATTAGTTCTGGTCGTGTGTATCCGCATATGGGTATGAGCAAAATGTGAAATGAGTTTGTTACTGAATAATCCACAGTGAGTCACAGAATGATGATGATGATGATGATGATGATGATGATGATGATGATGATGATGATGATGATGTTGAAAATGCGATGACGACAGTGGTGCTGGTAATGTTGATGATGATGAAAGGGGTGATGGTGGTGGTGATGGTGATGATGATGATGATGATGATGATGGTAGTGGTAGTGGTGATGATAATGATGATGATGGTGGTGCTGGTGGTGGTGATGATGATGATGGTGGTGGTGCTGATAATGATGATGATGGTGGTGATGATGATGATGATAAGGTGAAGGAGGATAACTATTGTGAGTTATCTGATCATGTTGATCTGATTTAATACTCCATGTAACATTTGCCACTATACTAGGTGGAAAGTGCAAACGAAATTCATATCTTTCTTATCAATTGAAGTTTTGGAAATCAAATTTTGATTTGTCCGCCAATTTGATTCTTATCGCACCTTCAAAAGTAAATGAAAACAGTGCTATATGATTCAATATAAGTATTCATGTGAGTGGTTGAAAGACACATATGGAAAGTAGTATTCATGCAATAAAATACTTACTTTTAAATACAGATTGTAATATGCTAGAATCAGTTAAAATTGCATTAACAAAATTAGATTCCAATCTTGTACTGTGGTGCTGGCAATTCAATGGATGTATAATACAGAACAAAGGCAGCTGACGTCTAGGAGAAGAGAGGCATTAAAATAAAGTTGTCAATGATACAACAGTTTATGAATTCATTATCTGACAAGCTAAAAATCTTACACTACTATCAAAACACCACGAAGTCTGTTTCTATACAACACTATGAATGTATTGCTGGGATGAAACTCTGCTCAACGCTATAAAATAGTTATACCAAAAATAATATAAAAACAGATTTCGGCTATTTCTTATCTTGGAGTGAGAAAAAAAAACCCATTACTGCTGTTACGTTTGTCTACGTTTTGTATCACAGTATACTATATGCTATTTATAATAATGCACCCAGCTACAATCAATGCTGAATGGACAGGTAGGCCAAAAATATTTGGTGTGAAGCAGATCAATTTGTTTCTATGGATATTTGGGGGGATGGGGGGAGACTCTTTCTTGTAAACCACAAAGAATTTTTTTTTTAAATGTGAAAATATAGGCAACAATATTATTTTAAAAATACATACAAATAAGATAGCTAATCATTACATCATCATACCTATATACATCATGGTGGAAAGTACTTTGCGATAGACTAGCGTCTTATCCAAAGGGTAGCAAGCAATTGCTATTGTCACGAAATAGATACTGGGATAAACTCCGGCTCAATGGGCCGAATGGCGCTGAAGGACTACTACTATATATACATAACCATATCACGTTTTATTTTGGTTGTTTTTTTGTGTTTTGTTTCAATTGAAAAAGAGGAGGTTTCAGACAATTTGACAACTTTTACCTCAGCAAAAGTCAAGCGACTGGTGATTTACATAGATTGAGCCAGTTGCTAACTGGGGCTCCCTTAAGGTACAAGAACAATAACAATATCTATCTTACCTTGACGTCTGATTTAGAGATATCGCTGACATCCTGATCATCAAATTTGTACCACTTTGTTGTCACAGGATTTCGACAAAACGCCGTATCTGGAACAGAAGTAAATAAACTTTATCCACATTGCTGATGTCAAAAATATTAGTATAATCAAATTTTGAAATGATTAATTTTATACGTTTCCATGGTTCACAATTTATTGGCCTATTTTTCACTTGTTTTTGTTTTTATTTTTGTTTTTACAGCACTTGCAATGCTCGTAGGTCACTTCGAACCATTAAAAAGATAGAATAGGAATTGTAAAAAAAATTCATAGATTTACAATTAAAAGCACCACAGAAAAAGTATGAAAAAGAGGACTAGCTCAAATTTGGAAACAAGTAGATTCCAAGAGCACACAATCAGTGTAAACTTTTCATCCAGACACTAGCATAGGATCCCGTTAAGACGAACACAATCAAATGTTTATAAAACATTCTATTCAAAATAAAAACAGTAACAGCACACAACAGAGAGAGATGATTTACAAGGAAAAAATATCTCACAAAACTAAGACTATACATTTGACAGCCTCCTTCTCAGCCAAGGACTCTCATTCTAGAAAAAAACCCACAGAAAACAACCTGAAAAAAGAAATTAAATAGAGGGGAATAGCAAGAGGGACCTCCCCGCACCCAATGGACAGTCAAAAGACCCACAAACATTTTTTACAGTTAATAAATCAATCAAAAGAGCACTAGACTTCCAAGCAGATGGATCTGGATTCAGCAGTGAAAAAACAAGCAGTTTTTTTTATTTCAGTCCACAAAGCACTAAATGAGTACGTAGTTAAGTCAGATCTCAAATGACTGATAGGAGAGCACAAATGTCCGACAGTTGGGATCAAAATAGTGAAGTAAAGCAATACTGTCGACTCCGTTTAATTGCACACCCTCGGGAGTATGGATTAGTGTGTCGATTAAGCGGAGTATGCTATTAAGCGGAGAAGGAAAAAAAAAGGATCTAAGCACCAGTTTTCAGGTGCCAGTTATGAAGGACCTATTGTATATTTATGAATACCAATGGAATAATTCTTTTTTAATCATTTTTTTGTTTTGTTTTCTTTTTGGTCAGTTTTAACGATAAAACAGCACTTGTTGGAATGTTGATGTAATTAAAAGAAGAAGAAGAAGAAGAAGAAGAAGAAGAAGAAGAAGAAGAAGAAGAAGAAGAAGAAGAAGAAGAAGAAGAAGAAGAAGAAGAAGAAGAAGAAGAAGAAGAAGAAGAAGAAGAAGAAGAAGAAGAAGAAGAAGAAGATTTGTTTGTTTGTTTTTAGGTGTTTAACGGCGCTTTCGACACTATTTAGGTCATTTAAGCGCCCGTTTCGGTCTTTTACCAATTTTTATCGGCCTTGAGGGGCCATAGCTGCTCAATCGTGTACTGTTGTAATAAAATTTTTATAAAATCATAATAGTTGCATGTTTGTTGTTTAAAAATATTTATTTACAATTTCTGCAGGAGTTCACATTCCTGCAGATACTTTAAAATTGTAAGCGGATCGACCGACTGGAACAGAGACTTCAAGTCTCTGTTTTCATAATGTTGTGACCTTATTTGTTCTAACTTTGTACATTCAATTAAAATATGTTGAATTGTGAGGTCACAGTTACATCTTCTGCAGAGGGGTTTTTCATCCCTCTCCAGAAGGAAACGGTGAGTGAGGGCAGTATGTCCGAGCCGGAGTCGAGTTATTTTGACCTCGTCTCTTCTTTTTAGCACCGAGTTGGGTCTGGGGCTGAGGTCAGTTTTAATTTGTTTTGTACATCTCGACTCCAGGATCATTCCCATTTCTTTCGGACATATTTTTTAATATTGATCTTTAAATCCGCGGGTGGGATTTTACTGCCCTCTTGTAATTCTTGGCTCACTGCCTCTTTTGCCAGTCAATCCGCTTCTTCGTTCCCCCGGATACCCACATGACTAGGTACCCAGAGAAAACAAACTTTCTTTTTTTTAAAATAAATAATTTATTTGCACCTTCCAAGATACTTGTGATTCTTGGATCGGTGCAATAAAAATTTGAGATCCCCTTAAGTACGGACAGCAAGATCAAGAATTTGTTTTTATTCGACCTCTCAGCCAAACGGAGAGCATTTAGGATTCCGCTGTAAAGATCAAAACATTTTTAGCCAGGCGAAGTGATCCGGTGCCTTCCGATGGGTGATAGGCACATCCTACTGCATCTGCGCTCTTTGAACCATCCGTAAATATGTGAGGATGGTTTTTGTATGTTTGTAATATTGCTTTTAGTGTCTGTTTGTACATATGTGGGTCTGTTTGTGATTTTTCGAGTTTTGTTAGATCTAAGTTTATGTTTGGTCTATGTATGGACCATGGTGGTGTCTTTGCCTGGACGTATGGATGTATCCTATCTAGACTGATGTTCATGTCTGCGATGTCTTTTTTTAATTCTGTAACCTAATGGTGGTGTCATTTTTGGGTGCTTGCGAAATTTTTCTTTGAGTATCCTATCCGTGCAGTGTACGTGTTTGTAAGCTGGGTTGTCGTGCAGCGATGTGACCTTAGTCACATACTGGAGAGCCAGTTTTTTCCTCCTGAGATGGAGAGGTGGCTCATCTGCCTCAGCTTAAAGGCTTGCCACTGGAGAAGTGCGGAAAGCCCCGAGTGCCAAGCCCAGTCCCTGATGATGAATTGGGTCCAGCATGCCTAAGTAGGATGGTTTTGCAGAGCCGTATACGAAAGATGCGTAGTCCAATTTTGATCGAATAAGGGTTCGGTATATCTTTAGAAGAGTGTTAGTGTCCGAACTCCATTCCATGCTCGACAGAACTCTCATTATTCTCATTGCTTTCAGGCATCGCAGTCTGAGATCTTTGATATGGGCAAGGAAATTTAGTTTCCTATCAAAGATCAAACCCAGGAATCAGGCTTTGTCCTTTACCTCAATTCTGGAATTGTTGAGATAAAGGTCAGGCTGTCTGATGCAGGTGCGTTTTCGGCAGAAGTGGACAGCTACTGTTTTTGATGGGGAGAAGGAGAAGCCATTGAGATTTGCCCACCGACAGTTTGTTTAGTTGGAGTTGTAACTGTCTCTCAATGGTGTCCATACTCGATTTACTTCGATAGCATACAAGAAAGTCATCAACATATAAGGAACAGTCAACATTCTGTCTCATTCTGTAGCTTTACGGCGGCAGTTTGTTTTGATGTGACTGTACCGGTGGCAGTTAAAGCATCTCATGGGGTTCGGGACGTAAGGTCAAACCTCCAAGTCGAGGTATTCAATTTTTATTCTCGACGGGGGTCTCGGGCTGTCAAAAGTCAGGATCCAAGTATTGGTCTGGATTGTGCTGTGGCCGTGGCGGATGCTAACCCGCCGAGCTTCAACAACACCCTCCAGTTCCTCAACCATCTCCTGCTCAGAACAGCCTACCAGATCTCTGCTTCTAATGACACCTTTTGACCTATTGAGGCTCCTGTGAGCCTCAACGGTGACTGGGATGTCAGAGAAACTGGTACATCTCAAGAGGTTCTCACTCTTTTCGACCCTGCACTTGAATCATTAAAGTGCCAGAGTTGTTCCTATTCACCGCCCTTGGTGTTCCGGCGCCATTTGCTTTGAGTGCCTTGCTGATGTTGAAGATACTCAAAGTGTTTAGTTTTATGTGGTCCTCATTTGGTTTTATTATCAGGAACGGCGAGAATTTTGGGGTTGCCATTCCTGGTAAGTCATCTATTGTCAGCTGATTATTTATTTTTCGTTTTTTTCCAGTCTGGGGTGGGGCTTGAAGGGGAGAGTTTTTATGGGTTTTGGCCATGATCTGTATAAATTTTTGACTTCAACCCGGCTATATTGTGCCCACTAGCAAGGCTCAGTCCCACACTTGGGGGGTAAGGCACTCACCGAAGTTATACTCCTCAAGTCTGGCCTCCTCTTGTCCTTTCATAGTCCTTGGGGAAAAAAAAAAAAAAAAGAACTCGAGGGGTGGAGTTGGGGGACGTCCCGCCTCCAGGCCTTTCTTTCGGATTGACCCTAATCTTTGCATTGCACAAAGACTGACTGCTGATTCAGAGATGACAAACCATGATTAAGAAAGAAGTTTCATGGGGGACAGGAACTAGATATGGTTTTAAATCTAGTCCTTCCAATCTCTTTGCCTAAATAGAGGGGAGTGCCAAAAAGTAGATTTGGCATCTCTGCGTTGTGTAGCTCGGGCCATCTACAAGGTAGGCTACCCACCCGTCTTTAGAGAAGCATCAAGCCAAAGAGGAGTGTTGGGGTAGAAACACCTCTCAAAGTGAACCCCCCTCAGCCTCCAGGATCAATAGCTCCTCCTTATCGGGGTCCTCTCGGAACTGCGCACCCTCAGCAGATAGGTGCCTGCTGTGCAGGATTTGGAAAGGAATATCTCCTCGTTGAACCTATTTCAACTGTACAGAGAATAGAGATACTCGGGATAGAAGACTTAAGAAGGCTTGTTTTCCTCGGTTCTCTCTCTCTCTCTCTCTCTGTCCTGGCAACTCAATTTTGATAAGGAAGGGAAATTTGGACTCATTGGGGAAATGGGGTATGGAATGGAAATCATAGCTCAAATATGGTAAAAGGGGGTGGGATTTGTGCTATACCATTGCCTTCCCTTGCTCTCTTTAAACTTAAACCGTCATTCCTCAAAACATCTTTTATATACCACGTTCTATCTTGGGATTTGGGGGGAGAAAAAGTTTGGGGATGATTGCCAGGACAAGAAAAACAACTAGAGGGGTGAATGAAGCTATTCTCATAAAGGGCTGGGATATGGGGGTCTGTGGAGCCACTATGTCTCTCCATGTTTGTTCTCACCAGTCGGGTGGTTTTTCGTTGGTTACCACCATACCAGAATGGCTCTTTTAGTCGCCTTCTACGACACGCATGAGCTTACGGTGGCTCAATTCTTTTCCCTCTCAGTTGAGGGACCCCGGAGACCACACGGGGAAGAAGAAGAAGAAGAGAGAGAGAGAGAGAGAGAGAGAGAGAGAGAGAGAGAGAGAGAGAGAGAGAGAGAGAGAGAGAGAGAGAGAGAGAGAGAGAGAGAGAGAGAGAGAGAGAGAGAGAGAGAGAGAGAGGGGGAACATAACAAACAAACAAAAAATCAACTCACAGTGACCTCCTTCCATTGTGCCATAATGATTCTGGTGAAAGAGAAGAAAAAATACAGACTCCAAATAAAATTAACATCTTTTACTGTCTAAGGAGAGAAAAAAAACCCAGAGATAATAAAAAATCTAAACAAAAGTGAAGCGTCTCCTTTTCTCTACTTTTGTCTATTTTATTGTCAACTAGAACTGTGTGCCTACTTGGAACAGGTCAACCATTTCTTTAGGTCATTACTGGGTTATGTTAGTTTGCTCAAAGTTACAGTGGTGGAAATTAATCACAAAAAAAAGTAAGAACAAATAGCAAACAATTGTGAAGCCAGTGATACAACAAAGAGTGGGTGGGCAAATTTGCCTTGATGGCTTGCTGCTTTTACTTGAAAAGTTGATAACTGCAAAGGCTGTTGTGGTGGTGGTGGTAGGGAGGGTAGAAAAAAATGGAAGATTTTTTCTTCTTCAACAAAATACTTGTCTCTCTGGCTTATATATAAGTCATCGTCATCATCATCATTGTTGTTGTCATTACATTGTCAAAAATGCCACAACAATATCAATCACCAATACAACTATAATCCTCCTCCTCATCCTCGTCATCATCATTCTCAGTGGGGAAGGGGAGGGGGTGGGAGGGAGAGAAATGGTGTATACTACGACAATGAGGGTGGGTGTTGTAAGGCAGCCCTTTGTGATTGAACTAACACAGCTTTTTTAATCCTTTAAAATTACGATTAAATTCATTTTTTTCAGAATATAATTTTCTCTTCATTTAACAAGCTTGAGAGCAGAAATAACCATTTTTCATGACAGTAGTAAAAGCATCAAGTCTCCGGTTTTAATTGAGTTACATAACATTTATTTTTCCTCGGATGAAAATGGTAACTTCTGATGGCAGATTGGAACAACATCAGTTCTCGCCTTGGGTAGGTTTGACTATAGTAGTTTAATTTGTCTCAAAACACATTATTGCTGTGGAGTGGCGCAGAGTTGAGTCCTTGGAAAAGGCTCTTTACTCACATTATCTCACCATATTCAAGTATAAAATGAGAACCTGGACAACTACAGCTCTTTCATTGTCTGAAAAAAAAATAAAAAATTTCGCCTCACAGGCATCCGGTCTCATCCGACATGTTAAGTGTTGCTGTTGGCTAGGGACCCCTTGGAAAGCGTTTTGAGTACGTTTAGTGGTTAATGCGCTACATAAAATCTCAAGTTTTTATGTTATTTTTCATGACTTATTTTTTCTTTCCTTTCTGAAGTTTAAGCCGTTTCAATTTACTTTCCCATTACTTTGGGTCAATGTTACCATATAATGTCCTGGTTTATAGACTGTTACTTGCTTTGCTCTAGTCTGAGAAGGTGTCATAGTATGGATGGGTGTTGCATGGTGCATGCCCAAATTTTAAAAAAAATTTAGCAAGTGAGACTTTATTTTCAAAAAGCAAGAGCTCCTTTTGAATACCGGTTTATAACTGCAGAATTACCCACTTTTGACAAGATAGCAGTTTTAGCGCTGCAACTTAGACTTTGATGAGAGAGAGAGAGAGAGAGAGAGAGAGAGAGAGAGAGAGAGAGAGAGAGAAAGAAAGAGAGAGAGAGAGAGAGAGAGAGAGAGAGAGAGAGAGAGAGAAGAGAGAGAGAGAGAGAGAGAGAGAGAGAGAGAGAGAGAGAGAGAGAGAGAGAGAGAGAGAAGGGTTGGGGACGACGACTCAGTAACAGAAATCCTCATCTAATTCTATTTTGAATGAGTGTAGGGGAATCAAAATGAAAAAAAAATGAGATCAGGACTAACAGAAGTGAATATAAATATAATCATGATGGGGAAAATGCAGGAAGCTGAGAAGGAATTGCTGAAAGAGTACTTTAATCATTAACCTATTAAATTAACATAATCTACTCATATCAAGAATAATTTAGAAAATGTGGTGCAGAATAATACATCCAAGCAAGAACACTTAATATTTTCTATAAACACATTATATGCCTAATAACTTCATCTCATGTACAAGTTAAATAAAATATCATTATTTATGGATCTCCTCTCAGCGGTTATCTCTTAATAATGGATATTTTTGGTGTATTTATAATCAAGAGTATGAGAAAAAGAGAATAAATTCATACCGATATTCCGTACAAGTTGTATCTGTTTCTGGGAGGGGGACCAAGAATGTAGGGTGAGAAGTCGACATCCATGACAGGGAAGTCTACATAGGTTGTCTTTTTCTGCATCCACATACCTTCACTGTAGAATCTGTTATTAAAGTGTGTAAGATGTGTAAAATACACTATTGCATCTGTGTTAGTCTTTGGGTGGTCAAGGATAGAAACACGATTTAGGCAATATTGCATTTTTTCACTGAGAGAGTCAACACTGTTAATGGCCAGGGACTCATTTCACACTTGAGTACGGTGAGAGAATGTGAGTAAAGAACATTTGTTAACAACTCAAGTATGCGCTGCTCAGAGTGGGACCTCAAACTCAAGCCTTCCAATCCGAAAGCGAGTGTCATACCACAAGACCACATAACTACACAATAAACTACTGCAGGGATTTACTTCTGTTTTATCTTCGTACTTATTCCCTTTGTCTTCAGTTTTAAGTGCATGTAACCCAAGACTCTTTTCTTTATATATACAGACTGCCTCAGACTGATTATTACTTAGTGACCGTTCACGATTGACGTCAACCAATATGGGGGGAGGGGGGGGTCAGTCAAAAGTTGATGTCAACTATGCTTACTACAGAGGATATGTGTATACATATAATTTGGGCAGCATTGTATAACAATATATGTAAACAAAAATGTGAATGTTTCATTTAACTATTCTCATGATAGCAGTTTTCATTAATTTTGAACATTTTTAATTACATACCGTACCAGTATTACATTTTGATTTATGACATGACCTGTATTTTTATCATTTATTAATTTTTGATTATGATTGAGTTGGTTGTAACAAAATTGCAAGCATTAATAAATATGTTGCATTTAAAATTGCTTTTGAGAAAGTGCTATTGACAAGTATTTATTACTTCAATTTGGATTTCATAATATCTCCACAACCTTTCCACATTATAATGTCTTGTTGGACTTGGGTTGACATCAACTTGGAGGGGGAGGGGGGGGGGGTATGACAAAAGTTGACAAGGGGGGGGGAGGGGGTCAATTTTTGCCAAATTTTGGTTGACGTCAATTGTGAACGGTCCTTTATTACTATCAATGTTGCATATCAAATAGGGAAAGAAAAAAGATGGCATCATCCTTGTATCAAATCTGAGGCAGCCTGCACTGAATGAAATGGAAATTTGGTTCCATATGCATAATGAATCGCAGTGAGCATGGTGAATTGGTAGATATGCGCTATATGAATATCAATTCTTATTTATTCTATATAAATATATATATACTTATTTCATCTTATATTGTATATATCTACTATTATTTGAGACAATTTTTGTGGACCTAATAAGTTTATTCTCTACAACAATCCACTCCGATAATCGCAACACATTGGGTTCAGCGAAAATGTTGCAATTAACTGAAGTTTAGTTTCCTGTCCATTATTGCAACATTTTACATATATATTGTCAAGTCAAATTAGTTATTGTAAACATTGTTCTTAGTCCACCACAGACTGAGCAATTTGGTTGAAACAAAAACCATATGGCAGCCCAGTATAGATTTTGACAAGCAAAAGCAGCTTCGATGCAAGCCGACATCTTATCCAGATTGGATTAAATTTCACTCTTTTGTTCTCAACATTTGCAAGAGTCAAAGAGATTAGCCGTGATGAGAGACAAATAAGCTCTAACCAAATCCATTGATCACAATGCACAGTTGTCAATCCCAAAACAGAGAATATCGCTGTTTCTCCTTAAACTGTCATTGCCTACTGTTGTCTAGACTATGTCCAGCTCCCTCGCCTCCTATCTAACGGTCACAAATGACCTCACAAACCCAAACTGCAAAGCCTCACCCTGTAGCATTAAACCCCGCGCACTTTAGATCCTTCAACCTGTCATGATATCACCTATGATAAAACTTAATCATGATATTTTGTTTGACTGATTTCTTCAATTTGCCACATTTTGAGGTTGAAAATTTGTTGCGATTAACCAAAGTCTGTTGCAATTAACCAGTGACTTTTATATAGAATTAATTCCGTTTCCTGGGAAATGTGCAATTAACAGAGTTATGATTATCCGGAGTAGACTGCTATTATAAATAATAGAAATATACAGGTATTGAACTAGCTTACTTCCTTAGACACACTGAAATTCTCAAAAATTAATAACTACAATAATTACAAATAACAAAGTGCACTTTCCCATGCACTTTTCAAACTTCTTTATGGCTCTTACCTATTGAGGCCAACCAAGAGGATGACAGGAAGCTTCCAAATGTCTATTTTTTTCTGAGAATCTCTCTCTACTTTACACTGGGGACATTTCCACTTACAGCTACCAGTCATCATCTCGGGTTTCAAGAACTCCTGTATACAATCCTTGAGAGGTAAAGAAAATGAAAATAATGTTAGAATATTAATTGTTAGTGAAATATCAAAAAAAAAAAAAAGAAAAAAAAAAAGACGGTTTGATTGATTTGACTCAAACCAATCTAATCAAACTATTAAAAAGCTGACTTGGAAGCAACAAAAAATAAAAAAAAACAACAAAAAAACAAAACAAACAACAACAAAAACACGGAAAGATTAAGGGTGACTCAAATATGGATTCTTTTTTTCGTCTCCAAATCTCTCCCTCTATGTTTTGTCATCATAATTTATTTATCTATTTATATTTTTTCTGAGTGATGTGTCTGTCGCTTTTGGAAGGCCATGGGTCAAGAAATCATTTGCCTCGTTTAGTTTCAGCAAATGTAAGTCATCTTTCCTCTTTGCTTTACATGCTGTATGGCTCAATTAGGCACCATTATATTTAACAACAATTTAGACTTGATCAAAACAGGCTTTTTTTGTGACTACTACTACCAACAACAACAACAACAACAACAACAATAATAATAATAATAATAATAATAATAATAATAATAATAATAATAATAATAATAATATAATAATAATAATAATAATAATAATAATAATAACAATGACAATAATAATAATAATAATAATAATAATAATAATAATAATAATAATAATAATAATAATAATAATCTTTCTTGACCCAGGAAGTAATTATTGTAAGACTACAGCCCTTTAAAAAATTACAAACCGGCACATAAATCTCTCTCTCTCTCTCTCTCCCTCTTCTCTCATCGTCAATTCACACATCATCTTGTCCAATATTAATAATTTATCGAATACTTCTGTCATTCACGACAATGATGTCACTAAATCAAACTTGAACTCCAGCACCAGTGGAGGAAATAAAAGTTTTAGCATCAATTCCAGTGATATGAAATTGACATATATATGATTCCAAAATGTTTTAAAACAAACAAAATTTGCAAAATATGTAGGCAAACATATATGTGATTACAAATTTAAGGAATGTTATTCGTAGATTAATCACAATGAAACACTGTGGTTTCAATTGATAAATCTAAAAAACAAAACAAAAAACAACCCCCCCCCCCCCCAAAAAAAAAAAAAAGAAAAAAGAAGAAAAAAGAACAAACTTTTATATAGTGCAATTTTGACTAAATAGGCTCAAAGCGAATTACAAAGACTCCCTTGCCAATAGCAGCAGGACGAGCTCAAGACATGATGCCTTTTAGACGATATGACTGCACAAACAGTCTTGAATCAATTTATACATAACATTGACAACGTTAATCTGATTTACAGCAGGCAAAATCAATCACTATATATCATGCATACATTTTTTAAAAAAGTGTCTTACTTTGAGAGTACATCTTGATGAAGCTGGAATGGGCAAGGAGAGAAACATGAAGGCCTGAAAGGTGACAGAGGTCTTGGTACAAGTCCTACACATCAGGGTGGATTTCAACTGACCCTAAAAAAAAAGAGAAAAATGTTTAGTTATAATAAAATTCAAGTTGATATTGGATTACTTTCAAAATAAGTTTTACTTGGCTATTGAAAATGAATGCTACAATGTGTACAATCAGGGACAATTTTAAAGAACACAAGTTTCTAGGAGTTTCTTGGTGGAAAATGTATCTAAGAAAATGTAAGAAGTAGGTGTAAAGAAATTTTTGTTAATATCTATAAAAAGAGATTAACAAAGCATATTGAAGTCCAGACTATTCTTTATGACTATTAATTTTGTCCTATTGTCATCTAAAATTCCTTTTTATAGGAGGCAGCCAAGGCATGCTGGGGACATTCTAATTGTTTTCTTTTTATTGTATATCACTCTCCATGTTTTTATCTACTGCCTGTTAAACATAGCTTTCTTCTATAGGATCAATGCAGAGACAAAATCAGAAATATCCAAGGCTTACCTGAAATAATTCAACAATGATTGACTTGTGCAGAAGTTTGTGATGCTCCCAAGCCAACCTAGCTGCCTTCTCGTCTGACAATTTATCGTTGTTTTGTTCAGGAATTTCAGGGGCCTTTTTCACCTAAAAAAAAAAATCCAAAACTTCTGTTGTTTCAATTCCTGATATAAGCTTCACTTAAGTGCAAAATAGAACAAAATCAGATTCTGCTTCAAAAATACAAAAGAAGTTGCCAAATTGGAGCAGCATGGTTAGCAGAAATTGTTTCAAGTCCAAATTTAACTGGTTCTTTGGATGGGCTTGATCATTGGAACAACCTATTGAAACTATGTATGCTCGGTGTGAACGTTATAATATAATTAAATCAAAGACATGTAAAACTTGTTCCATCACAATTTCAATCAATTCTATAACAAGAAGATGAAACCAGAAAACATAAGCAAGGATCAAAACACGACTACTATCTTTAATCAATCGGGCATTTCACCATTTGTTATGTACGATAAGCAAACACAAAATCCTCAAAAAGCAAACAACAAATTGCATGTGACCTTCAGAGATATAAGGCTCATCTAGTCTATTGCAAAGAACTTTCCACCAGGACTAACAGACCTAGCAACAGATCATTTTAGTTATTTCAAACGCAATCAGTTTAAAACCAATAAATGGATAGTACGTCAATGCCACCCCACCACACCTAGTTGCGTCAATCTTCATCTCATGAAACTGTAACTATTTCGGATTGGATTGGATTGGAAGTTATTAACTCTTGGGTGATCAGGTGAGTCAGAAAAAAATCTCATCTGAACGCAGAATCTATACTGGACCGTTTCTTTGTGAGGCTAGTGATCCATCACTGAACTAATGGGACTGCATATCTTTGCTCACCCACATTATTATTTGTTGATCCCAGAGACAATCAAATTTGTGAAGTCTAGTAAACCAGATAAAAGGGTATAAGTGATGAATTCAATTGTGCAGTAGTTTGCAAAATAAAGGGCATCTATCCATACATAGAAAGATTCCATTATATAAACATTTTCCCCCCTATTAAATGAAGCTTCCCCCTTAGAACTTAGGATCAGGATACAAAACATGAAAGACTCGGAAGAAATAATAAACCTGAAAACGGAACGAAACAAAATACTGCATTCAATTCGATCACTTACAATAAAACACAGAAACGAGGAATTAGACAAAAAAGTGGAAGACATAGAAAAGTCCAAAAATAACGCATCGTCTATGTTCAAAGCGACGAAATCTCTGAACCGAAAACCATTCGAGAACCCAAAACTACAGGATAAATTTGGCAAACAGACAACAAATCCCAACGATATCCTTGACATTGTAACTGACCACTTCCAGCAGAAATTTCACAAACAAGTCTCACAAATATCGCCCTTCTCAGGAAACCCTAGAGACCTAAACAACCGCATCACAACAACTGAAGTTAGAAATAGCATAAAGTGCCTAAACAAACAGATCCCCAGGCGAAGATGAAATTCCCGCTGAATTGCTGAAATGCGGTACCCTCTCCCTGGATCTGAGCATTGCAAACATAATGAACAAAACATTCTCAACACACAAAGACTGGGACATAAACAGCGGTGTCCTAATTACAATACAAAAACCAGGAAAAACGAAAGGACCCGTAAACAACCTGCGCCCAGTAACATTACTGAATACCATAAGAAAAACACTGTCAACTATTGTCCTAAACAGAATTAGACCGAAAATAGAAAAATATCTATCACATAGCCAAAGCGGGTTTCGCCAAGACCGAAGCACATCGGACGTTGTATGGACACATAAATGGTTGGCAGCAAAGGCACTCAAAGAAAACATATCCATAACAATAACCGGAATCGATATGTCCGCAGCCTTTGATACGATCGACAGAGGAAAACTTTTGGAGATATTAACAGACATAAGGTAGTAGACGAAGACGAGCTCCGAATAATCCGATTTCTCCTCAGCAACACAAAGATACAACCAAGGATATACGGGGCCACAAAACAGACGCAGTTCGAAAGTAACATCGGGACCCCCCAAGGAGATAGTCTGAGCCCGATTCTGTTCACAATATACTTAGAACACGCTCTGAAAGAAGTTCAAAAAGTCATTCCAAAACCAACGACTCATATTGAGAATGCAATCCCTAGAGAAATCGCCTATGCAGATGATGTCAATTTTATTGGATCAACACCAGCAAATATAGACATCATACAAAATACCCTCATGAAATATAACCTCCAAGTCAATGCCAATAAAACCGAATTATCGAGGAACAAAGAGGAATGGAAAAGAACAAAAAAAGTAGGCTCACTAATTGGAGACACCGAGGATGTACAAAGAAGAAAACAGCTATCAAACGCCGCACTCAGTAAACTCACCAAAGTATGGATTAGAGGTGACAAAATAAAGAGAAAAACCAAACTGAAACTGTACCGTGCTCTTGTAAAACCGGTACTTCTGTATAACTGCGGCACTTGGGCGTTGACAAAATCCGAAGAAGAACATCTGGATACCTTCCATTGCACACAGCTAAGAAGGGTACTGCACATCAAATACCCAAAAAAGATCTCAAATGAATCACTCTATAAGATCACAAAAGAAAGACCAATCTCCCTTGACATTTTACAACGATGGCAACTTTTCGGTCACATACTACGCAGGGACCAAAACATACCAGCTAACCAAGCCATGTCGGGATACTTTCAAAAACACGGGAACCTTTTCAGAGGAAGACCGATCACAACACTCCCTGTAATCCTAAACAAAAACCTCACAACACTTGGACAAAGCATTCGTCTCATAACGGCAGGGGACCTTGAAAATCTGAGAACCCTAGCAGAGGACCGGCAATATTGGAGACACCTCACACAGGAAATACTGGAAACAGCCAAGGTGACCCGATCTTTCGGTCGAGACGCGAAAGGCATCTAAGTCAAGTAAGTCAGTCCCCCCTTCCTCCAAAAAAAATAAATATTACAAATTTCAAAAATATTATTTTAAAAATTCAATAAATATCAATCAATCAAAAATTGAGTTCTGAAATCGTTTCATATAACCAGTGTGCTTTCTATTTAATCAGCAGAATATATATATATATATATATATATATATATATATATATATATATATATATATATATATATATTATATATATTATATATATATATAAGAAAAATTCTGTAATGGAAAGATCACTTCATTTAGCGGCTGCTCTTATTAAGAGGAATTCCAATTATCAGCTTCAACTATATTTTTGCTATTAATCTTCTTTTTTTTTTAACAATAGCATTATATTAATATATGTTATTCTAATAAATTCTAATAAATTTTTCCCTCCATTCTCAAATGATAACAAGTGTTTATTTTTCTTCAGTTGTATAAATAAATACTAAAATGAAAGCCATATTTTCGAATAAGCATTTGTAAAAACATAAGTGAATGGTTTAGTATTTTAAAATATTCAATTTCACGTCCAATTAAGGGCCCACATATGGCACTTTCGTGCATTGGAAATTTTATAAATATACCAAATAACTTATGAGAACAGGGAAAGAACCTACCTCATTAAGTCCTTCATGAAGTCCATCAAGAAGAAAAGTAAGAAATTCTTGCGAGTCTTGTTGTTGATAGCCAGAAAACATTGGGTTGTACTTGCCTATGGTATACTACAGGTACAAATATATAAAAAGAAATTTAACTATTGATTACAGTCAATGGAGAATTATAAATTTTAACTCAAAACACATACTTTTAAAATGTTGAAAGTTATATGAAAGTTAGTACATATGATGCGAGATAGATCAACTTCTATAAGAGAAACTTCCATTTTGAAACTTATGAGTATAATAGATTAACTATTTTTTTTAAGGCATTAATTTAAAATATAAATTAAGTGCAAATAAGGAATATTCAGGATCATGAGCATGAAAAATCTTTTATGCGGAAAGACAAACTACATCCAGTACAGAACCAGGCAGCAAGATTGGTCTTAGGCCTTCAATATTACGACAGGGCCCATTCGGTAGAAATGTTACGGACTCTACATTGGCTACCAGTCAGGACCCGCATCGACTATAATCTTTCTCTTCTGACTTTCAACACTGTAAACTCTCCTGCTCCACCATTCATTGTTGAGCTAGTTTTAACCCAAATCATTCCGCTCTATAAGTAAGCTTATTATTATTATTATTATTTTCTCTTACCTAATGCTCTTTACAATTACAGTAAAGCATTATCTTTTCTTGAAAAAGGAATTCCTTTGGACAAAGATATTCAGTCACACAGATGATCCCACACTAATCACTTGTTGTAAGAATGGATTGTTTTTATTTTATTTCAAAACATACCTTTAAATCTCTTGGTGTGATGGAGCGATATTGACCTGACCATAATGCCTTTATCACAACAGAGAAATCATCAACAACCTCTCCATGCATGCCTTGAGAGCTTTCCCTAAAAACAAAATTAGAAACTTATCTATTTATTCAGTTTATAAAATACACAAACTCCACGTAATAATCGGTATTGAATAATCCACTATAGAGAATAATGGCAGATAATGTAGAATTTTTGTATATCTTATAAATAGTCAGCTATAAAGTCAACTGAGCTATCCCGCAATACAAAAAACAGTTTTTACAAAAATATTTGGATGCGTTTTTAAAATTTATCATAGACCTTTTAAAATCATTCTCCTTTTCGAGATTTTAAGGTTTAACTTGAAAGACCAATATTGTGTGCTGAACAAAACCTGGCTTGGGACTTATTTTACATAGCGGCCAACTTTTCAAAGAGCTAAAATGGTAAAAGATGATGCATGTTACCGTCCTGATAAAATGTAATCTAGATTGAGACTGTATAGTTACGGAAAACCGGTTCCAAAAGTTTGGGACAAACCTGTCCCATAAAGGTTCAAGTTTTAGATATTTGATTCAACCATCCAACTTTTATTATCATTTTAAAAAACTTTTTTACTTTCCCTTAAGATAGTCCTGGTTTTATTGGGACGGTTGGCTGCTATGAATTACGAAAGTGAGAAAAAGTGAATATATAAGTTTTGAACAATCATGGGAGAGCCCATGTTCTTAAAACAAAACAAATATATTATATACCTTACTTTGTTTTGAATTGAGAAACAAGTCCATTTTATGGGGGAGGGGGCCATATGATATATTTTAAAATTGTAAATAATCTCTTCCAAGTTCAATCTCTTCCAAGTTCAAGTTCATC